>NW_028277042.1:12711250-13025000 GCF_059951505.1 Python bivittatus
CAAATCACATGGGGTAGGTTTGCCCCACATGCTAGGCTAACGTGTGAAGAGCTTTCAGTGATTATGAATTAGGAAGGGTAATATTGCAAACTACTATAGCCTTTTGTATCTTATGAGTTTCTAGTAATCTAAGCAGATTCTCATAGTTGTCTAGGCTCAGTTCTCCTCAACTCCTCCAGAAAGCTTATTCCTTCAAATATAGCGATCCCAAAAGTTTTAAATTTTAAATATTACCACCACCTTGAATTCTTAGATCACTGGTGCATGCAAGGTTTTGTAAGAATTGGTTCCAAGCTTGATAAAGGTTCAGGAGACCATTATGTAAACAGCCAGATGCAACTCTCAATGAAAAGTATTGCCTGGTCATCATATTATAGGAAGATGGTTAGAAAGAACATGAAGAAGTTTCCGCCCTAATTGTACATGGGAATCTATGGGTTCTAACTGAAAATAGCTTAATTGCTGGAATTCTTGTGCCATTCCTCTCAATAAATCGTGCTAAAGAGAACTTTGAGAATCAAGCTTAGGAAGAATAGCTTTCAGTTTTAGGCAACCACCAGTGAGCTTGACACTTTTTCTGAGCTGAATGATATGCAGAGGGCCAAAAAAAAACAAAAAAAAAACCAGACAGAGTCAAGACAAAGAAGTGGATTGGTCCAAGAAGATAAAACTTCATCTGGATTGATTAAACATACTAAACATAAGTAAAATCAAATGAAATAAATTACAGTTAATATGATCTTTCCCCATATAACTGAATATTTCTTCTTTAAAATGACACTTGTTTAACATCTTTCAGAGGGTCTGTGGGCTATTTGTGGACTGAGAGCTTCAAATTATGGACATCTCCTTTAGTGTGCTCCTAGCATCTCTTTGTAGTCAGCATAATATTTTGTCTTTTGTTTTCAGCACAGTAGAGCAAATAACCTCAAAGTCAAAACCTGGGTTTCTCTTCTGGAGTCCCCAAAGACTTGAAAATAATTTGAACATCTCCCAAAACTTTTGTAAAAGCTGAATGTTTCCATTTGGTCTTATAGCAAAGATTTTACAAAGCCTGAGAAACCGGTCAAACAGCCTTCACTGGAGTTATTTCAGCACTGAACTAACTCCAGTTCATCATTTCCCTTTCTCTCTAATTCTGAAGGAACAGGAATCATTCACAGGTGACTATCATGTACCCGAAAGCTGCACTCAGTCAATTTTATTTATTTATTTATCATATTTATACAGCCGTCCATCTCACACAAGGTGACTCAGTTGTGTATTTAAATAGGTCAAGTGCATATTTAAATAAAAAAGTTCAACGTTCTCTCCATTTCTCACGCAAGCCAGAATTTGGGCTGAAAAGGGAAGGAAAGGACACGCATTTCAGAACGAAGAAATAAAAATCAGTGGGGTTTCTTCCCTTTCTTGACAAAGAATTCTTAAAAAAAAAGAAAGAAAGAAAGAAACTGGGAAGCAGATGGCTGCTTATATATTTCTTTTTTTTATTATTATTTACTGCAATACTAAAGCCACCATAAAAAAGCAAAGTTGAACAGACAGAGTTAATAATATAATCATTCAAAACACCTGCAAAGAGTGCAGATGGGCAATTTCTGTCTGCAAAATCATCAGTGAAAGCCCGCCTTCCCATATGGGCAAATCTATCTGCCTTGGAGCATTCAAAGCTTTGTCCCTTACCTTAAGAAAACCTGAACCAAGCATATGCAGTCTTTTTATAGCCTTCACAGAAGTACATCAGACCTGCCAGCTTATTTTTAGCTAAATATAACTTACAGTACCTATAACTTTCTATCAGCACCATGGATTTCTCCACACTCTGATACAAAACAGGAGAAATTGAGAGTGGGAATTTTAAAGAGAGAGAAAGAAAGAGATCTCAACATTCAGGAGAAAATCAAACAGTTATGTTTGCAATTGGTTAATGTATATTAATGAACCAGCAAGCCTATGTTTTATTCCTAAATTTCTGCCAGGGAAAACGATGCCAGCAAAATCCCAATGTTTTGTTTTTTTAACATAGCGAGACTTTATTTTCTTTTTTACTATGAAAGATGCTGGTTGGGCTTTGCCCCTTTTGGAGGCTAATTTGAAAAAGGAAAGGGGAGAATTGAAAAAGAAAAGCTGATGGTATCATGGCTTTCCGCAGGATATTGTTGCTTTTGTCAAAAGGGTGAAAGTAGTATTGTGTTGGAGGCTCCACCTCCTTTGTATGTGTGTGCAATAGCATGAAAGGCAGGCAGGAAGGGGTGGGGTTTGCACTGTGACACCACTGGGTTGCTTCCTGAAAGCTGCTTTGAAAGGTGACCCAGGCAATTGGACAGATATGAGTAGATCTCTTGGTGCTTCTTATACATATTGTTTTATTTTGAACCTTGCCTTTCTTCAAGAAGCTCAGGGTTCTTCCCACACTTTTAATTGTCACTGCAAAGTAGGTGAAGTTGAGGTATAGTGGCTGGCCCATGGTTGACTGTTGAGTTTTATGGCCAAGTGGAAATAGGAATGTAGATCTCCCAAATTATTGTGGGACACTCTGCTACAGTGGCAAAGCTGTCTTTTAATATACTGGCAGCCACATGAGGTCATGGAGAATAACAGGGCTAAGATCCTGTGGGACTTCCAGATCCAGATGGACAGGCAGGTACTGGCCAATCAACCAGACATCGTGGTAGTAGACAAAGACCAGAAGACAGCAGTAGTGATAGATGTAGCAGTGCCAAGTGACAGCAACATCAGGAAGAAGGAGCATGAGAAGCTGGAGAAGTACCAGGGCCTGAAGGAGGAAATAGAGAGGATGTGGAAAGTAAAGGCCAAAATGGTCCCAGTGGTAATAGGAGCACTCGGGGCTGTGACTCCTAAGCTGGGAGTGGCTCCAACAGATCCCAGGAACAACATCAGAGCTCTCTGTCCAGAAGAGTGCAATGCTAGGAACAGCTAAGATACTGTGCAGAACCCTCAAACTCCCAGGCCTCTGGTAGAGGACCTGAGGCTGAGGAACACACAGACCACCCACAGGGGTGAGAGGGGAATTTTTTATATATATATTGCAATAGAGCCAAATATAAATGGTTTGAACATTGGGGAAATTCCAGAGTTATTTCCTAATACATACACACCAAGAGACACTTTCAGAACTTTTCAGTACAGAGAGTTCTTTCCAGCTGTATACCTTAATAATATAATAAACAACTTAATAAATAACTTCATAACTAGATTGGAGCTTTCAAAGTGATAAAACTTTTGTCCAACCTTTGCAGAACTGTCTGTCTGCACATCCAATTAGTGGCTTTGAAATAGGGGTGGCATATCTAAATATTTGTTTGATCTAGGCTGTATAGCAAAGAAGGTTCCAACTGCTAATGATAAGACTTGCAGGGCTTCTAAGCAGCTTTTACTTTCTCTCTCACTTCCCTCCTTCAAAATGAGCAATTCAGGGCCCTTCTGTATCTGGAAAAGAGCACGTATGGACTGTACCACTGAGCACTGACCCTCTTCACTGCGTAACATCCAACACCATTGTCTCTAGCCAATAGGTTCTGGAGATGGAAAAGATCTCGTTCTCCCACCTATATTGCAGCTGAGCTGAATCTTATGATCTGCCAAGTACTCACTAATACACATGGTTGAATTTTCATTCATTGGAAGATTTCAGAAATTTATAAAGTTTACTAAAGAGCCTAATAATGGATCTCAAATAAAATTCCAGCTTATCTCCAGGAATCTCAAGCTATGTATCACCTGAAGTTCATGGCTTTCTGAAAAGCCTCACATGCAGATCCCCAGGGCTTCCAAATGTCACAAGACTGTAATTTTAAGGTACGGAAGGGGAAATTATTAAATTTGAATATTTATTAATTTTGTTTGGGATAAAATGAAATTTCCCTTTAGGTCTGCCCACCCCTCACTTTGGGGAATATAGCTCTTATATTATTCAATGTCCAGTTGCAGCCTTTGACCTAAGAAAGCTTGCAATTCCCAGCTTGAGTCCATTTTGATTAATACTTGGCCAATGATGGTGGTAAAACAACAGTGAATTTGCTGAGATTTCCACTGAACAATCTTTATTCTTTCATTTGTAAATCTTTTTTTTTCCTTCAAAGTTTCTAGCAATTGTTAATAATTACAAAAACTCAGAAATCCTTCTTGATGACTGGCCATGTTCCCCATTTTCCTCCAAGCTAAATCTTTGCTTTCATGTTGCACATAAAAGAGCAGTATTGTTTTGATGAACTAAATCGCGTGAATTTCCTAATTTACATTAAAATATTGTCTTTTATTATTAGCTTCATTTATCCTTTAAGTATCGATTCTTGTGAAACCAAAGTCTCACAATGGTGACCAAGGATGTGGTGGGGAGGAGAGGGGATTCCTTTTTAACACTATAAAAAACAAAATAAAAGATTGAGTTTATAAGCAAGTTCTTTGCTGCTCCTTAATTCAAATGGAAGCTTAAACAAATCGCTATGAAATAAAACAATATCGGGGCTGCTTGATGCAGGTTTTAAAACCTTAAAAGAACAGTACACAGTCCTACAGAGTTTTAAGTCTCATAGTTTGTAATGGAGCTTAGTCCTTGTTAATGGTGCCTTCTGGAAAATGGCCATGCTAATTAGGGAATTCTGAGAGTTGGTTCACGCATCTGAAAGATGTCCATGTCAAGAAAGTTTGGTGTCTGTTCTTGCAGCCTGACAGTGCTGGGCTCTCTTATTTGGGAATGCATGCCAATGAATCTTAGAAGAAGGAAAAAAATGATGGAGGTCATGTGATCAGTGCAGATCCATGAGAGATAGTCATCAAGTCTCTGCTTAAATTCCATGGTCAAGCAGGACTTCCCATGAGGAAGTCTGCTAAGCTTCAGCTGAAATCTGGTTATCTACAATTCCTATCCACAGCTTCTAGACATGCCCACAGATTCACAGAGCACTTATTCAATTTCACATATTTGAATCAAATATGGACTGAAGCATAGCTATCTTCCTTCATAATCCACAATTCTCTGAATTTTGCAATTTAACAGGTATGTGACTCTGCCCTCAGCCAGAACAAATCATCTAGTTTCAATTCAAAATAGTGCTGAGACTTGAAACAGCAAAAGAATGTGATTCAACTTTAAAGTTTGAATCCTTGAATTGAGTCAGTTTAATTTAACGAATGCAGCTGACTCAGAAAAAGGAAGTTTTGAACAAATGTGAAAGTGACTGAATCATCATGTCAGTCTGACAGCTGGATTAATTATGGTTTTTCAATTCAGCAAATCAATCAAAAAACTTGATCTCAATCCTTTTTTCTTTTTCTTTTTTGTATTTTGTATTTTTTCTTTGCAGAGTGAATGCCCCTCTCTTCCTGGCATCATTCCATGGGGACAATGCACTTCTCCCTTAAGAGGCACTTTCCATTGCCCCAAGCTTTGACCAGCAATTCCAGTAGCTAGTTAGGGTTCATACAGAGCAAATATGTGGAAACCACTTTCAACTATTGGAACTTCTGAAAAAGACCTCAGAAACAAGATGACACAAAGCACTACAGACTTTCTTTTTCCTTGCTAGAAGTAGGGAAGTACAGTCTTCTACAAAGCAGTTTGTGGAGGTGTTTTGTTTGAAGCATCACCTCTACAAGGCTTTGGACTACTATATCTCAGCTCAGCTTACTTACAGGGAGTGCTATGTATGTCAGCTTCAGCTGAGAGAGAGAGACATAGACATAGACATAGACAAATAAAGACCACAGAGGTTTTATGCAGAGTCTGCATAAAAATGCATACGTTGAGGAAAATCATTACAAAATGCATTATATTAGAAGAAATTGCTTGTAAAAGCAGTGGAGATTAAGGCAATTTGCAAACAAAAGTGTGAGTATTAGACATGTGCAAAAAAAGCACATGTACATTTTAGTGCAAGCTGAAGATTAGAAGCTGCGGTGCCCTTTTAAAATTACTGTTCTGTATGAACCTTATATCATGAATATCACCCCGGTTAATGAAAATGAGAGTTGTCTTCCTAGCTCATGGTTTGAAGTTGGCTTCTTTGTATTGATGATAGCCAAGACTAACCATGACTTATTCAGCTTTGCATACCAGAACAAGCTGTGGCTTGCCTACCATGGAGCAAAGCTTTCTAAATCTTCCTCAGTGCTACAACAGAAACAAAAAGGAACAGGTTGGACACCTGAATCTAAGTATTGATACAACTTGTCCTCATGACAGAATTCTAACTTCAGACAGACATTTAGGACAGTTATTATGCTTCCTGTATTTATTAATACATTTTTCCTGGTCTTGTACTCTATTTTAAGTCTCTGTTATGATCTGTGATTAAAAGAATCAGTCTATTCTCATTCTAGCTGCAAACTGTAGTTCTGAAGCCCATGTGAATGTGGTCCAGGTATGAAATTGTTCTGTTATTCTGCACAATTAAACTTTAAATTAGAGATATGGGTTTGATTTAAAACTTGTCCCTGGATTTAAGTGACATCCTCATGGGATAAACTAGAACTTTATGTTATTGCTGTTAAGTAATTATTTAAATTAGCAGTGGAAAATTTAGAATGAATGGACTAAACTTGAATTAATGATTGCTTTGAGAATTTGTTTTCCCCATAAGCAACAAACCTTTTCTGGATTTCATGTTTCTGTGCAGCTCTTCTGGGGTTTCTCTTCAGCTACTGATTTCATGTTGGATGCGTGCACACACACACACACACAGTTTTTGTATAAAACAAACACAGTATACTAGTGATGTGTGTCTGTGTGTGTACACATGCAAACACAACAAACATATATAGCGTTAAAGATTCTAGAAGAAATCTGTAGTAAGTAGAGCCAAGGAGGAAACCTACAGTCTTCAATATCTTGATCTACAAGGGCCACATCATAAGCCAGTTAATCTGGAAAGGTTGCACATCCTGCTAAAACTATTAGCATTAAGCCCTGATATTTAATCAAAAGGAAGGAGTCTTTGATTGATTGATTGATTGATTGATTGATTGATTGATTATATGCCATGAAGTCATTGTCCACTCTTAGCGACCACATAGATTTTCTCCATGATGATTTGTCCCTAACTTGGTCCTTCAGGTCTTCCAATGGTGCACCCATTGCTACTTTCATCCACCTTGCTGCTGACTGTCCTTTTCTTCTCTTTCCTCCCACCTTTCCTAGCATTAGAGCCTTCTCCAGAGAGAAGGAGTCTTAATTCAAGAAAATTGTAGTAGAGGACATTCTAAGAAACACATTTTTCAAGCAATTTTTTTTCCTCCTTCACCTTTCAGTCCTCTTTTATGTGGCAATTGTCTTTCTCTGAGTCCTGAAGAAATGTTTATTTTTCTTTTTGTGGGGTTGGCACAAACATCTTGACTGCCTCCCTTTACATAGAAAATAGCTTTTCTTTCTTTTCCTGGGCATCATGTCAAATATCTTCATAGAAAAAGGGCAAGGAAGAAGCAATGTTCCTTTCCTCTTTCTCTATGCACTCTTCCATATAAAGGGGAGATAATTTTAAAAAAAATATTCCATGGATGAGCTAATCAGGAATCCAAGCAAAATCCAGTTTATGCTTGTTCATGTATTACAGCCATCCTGAATGAAACAGGGAGAACTCCTTTTCAGTGTATATTTAGCATGCAGCACTTCATGCCAGAAATACTCATAGGCTTTAAGCCTTCCAACCTCCCCCTTATGATTATACTTTTCTTTAGAGAAGATTAGAAGCAGCAAGGTACTGTATGTGTGAATGGCCTGAACAGAAGCTTTTATTCTATAACGTGATCTCTCTCACACAGGATACAAAGAGCTGCCTTTCTGATTCTGAATCAATAGCTGAGTCTTTAGGTGACAAAATATCAGCCAATAACCAGGTGAGGGTGTGCTTGCCTTAAAAAAGGACTGCTCAGAATGAGATGTTCCTCATGAGCAGGAACAATCCAAAATTATCTACTGTTCAGTCTTGGGCAGGGCTCTTAAGAGCTCTGTCGGGCTAAGCAACCCTAGTGCCATGTTAATATATATACATTAGTGGTCCCTTGGTGGTTGTGAGGTTCTGGAAAATACCCTTACCCTCTTTGTTGCCCCTGTTACTGTTCCTTTCTTTTCTCTCATGGTATGATAACATAGAATAATGTCTTTTCTCTCACCTCCTTGTGAACATTGGTGGTTTGGGGGTTTTTTGAACTGTAAGTAAAATACATTGTTATTTATATGAAGACGGTGTAATTCTTTAAGAGGTGCAATTGGCTCAAGAAGGGAGGGAGAAAGGAGAGAAATGGAGATAAAAAGCAGAGTTGAGACCAGTTAAAAGTAGCAATCACAAGACAGCCCAATAATTTATATTCTTTACCATGCCTTTTGCTGCCTATACAACTCATACCATGCAACAAAGTTTGCTAAAGGATCCTTGAGTTGGCTTGACCTTTCATTTCTGGTGTTCAGATGTAGTTTTGTTCTGAACAGGGCACAGGCTAGAAGGACTGGCTTTGACCCACACGTTATAATAGAACCCAGAAGATAACAATATTCAGTTTCTGCAAAGAGCAGAACTTCTGGTTTGGTCTTTTTCTCTCCCAACAGTACAGAAGACAGTTTCCCCCATTTTCTTTTAAAATACCATAGGGGACTCCTCAAATAGAATATTTGGAGTTGCTTTTCACCTGGCTCATCATAGTTGTCCAACCTCTGTTGAAAGTTGGGAAAAAGAACATTTTCCAGGTGAGGAGATGACTTCTAGAAAATTCTTATCATACTTTTCTTTATGCCTACTCATAAACCACAGGGGACTCAGTATCATGTTAGTTACACCATACTTCTTGTGTTGCAAAAGTCCAGGGTAATAGTTTTCTGTATCTCTTTGAAGCTGTCTAGTGATCCTCTGGATTTTTGCAGCACAACTATGGTAGCTCTAATAATACTGCATTTAAGGCCAAAAATCCTCTGCACCTTTACTCAGGAGTAGGTCTAGGGAGAGGGTCAGGGAGATATCTTTGTCTGCTTAAGGTTGTGCTGTAAGGCTAACTTCATGTAACAAGTTAGACTAAGCTAAATGGAAGTGGTACTTAACTGTTGTGTCATATTGTCAGAAACCCAGTCACTGCCTTTGCATGTTGTGTCAACCAAGTCTTCATTTTAAGCCATTGTATAATTTCTTTGTTCAGATATGACATATGATGCAAACATAACCATTTCAGATATTGTTAATCTGGATTTGGGTTTAGCATGTCTTGTGAATTTAGCCTAAACTTCCCGGAAGAGGGTACGAATACCATTGAATATGAATATGCAAATACATTTTTAAATAGTTTTTTTCATCTTAGAAATTTCAAAACAGTAGCAATTTTTCAGCTGGAAAATGTCTTTCCAGAAGAAGTTATTAACAATATCAGTCTCTATTTAACATTTAGATATGTTAGTATCACAGAGCTGACCAGCCTCTAGATTGGAGAATATGAATAATTAAATTAGAGTTTTGCAGCCCAGTCAAATTTTGAAAAACATAGAGTGTATCGAAAACCATTTCTGTCCTCTGGGAAAATCACTGTTTGAGAAGCTGGCATGCCTGAGTGCCAGATTGAAGGTGGGTGGGTGCGGGAATCTACTCTCTTTTGGCAGGAATCTTTTGGCAGTATAAATAACCCAAATCTTATGAACAAACTGGTCAGTCTGAAATTAAATGATCTCTCACTGCCTGCATGTTCTCACCAGGATAATCACAAAAGGTGATTTGTTCTAGCAACTCAATTAGCTGCTACAAGTTGGCTTATCTAGAAAGCAGGGGGCATTCTAGCTTCAAAAGTTTACTATTATCATGTGTAAACTGGCAGTTCAGGGTTTCTTTCTTTCTTTTTCCTCCCAGGTCTAGCGCTGAAGTGGGGCTGAACCATTCATTTCTTTCAAACTGTCATATTCTTCCTTAAGCCAATTTTAATTTAGGCATTACTACCTCTAGGGCTTTGATACTTGGTTAGAATAATCAAATACCTGGTACCAGTGAAAGAAGAGTGCAAGCTAAACTGAGAACCTAGACCTAGGAAGTTTTAAAACCTTGGAGAATCTGACTGGCCCCTTCAGCTTGAATTTGCAAAACATGGTAGGCTAAAATGTGCTTTGGCTGCTTGGTAGCTCAATAGTTTGATGAAACAACAGTTTGGCCAATTAATGCTACTCACAACATACAGAACCATCCATTTACCACAAGAAATGGTTTGTTTTGAAAACCTAAGCAACTAGAGTAATTCAGTAAATCATGTGTTAGTGTGTTGGGCTAAAGTAACCACTATGTTAGCATTCCTGTTGCTGGTTCTGCTTCTGATAATGAAGATTTGCCTGCAAGAGCTACACTGACTATGTTTTCTACTTTACAATATTTGAAGGCCAATGCAATTCAAATCCAGGTTAACTATATAGAGATGTAAGAAGGAAGAGCATGGGTCTTTAAGCAGTAGTGCTATAAGGGTGGGATATTAGACCAGATGTCCAAATCCCCAATCATCAGAAGGAAGAGGGACCCAAACCCATTAAGATTAGCCTAAAGAAAGTGAAGTAATATGCATTTGAATCTGAAAAGGAAGGCGCATTTGAGACATGCTGGTCACTAAGTCTCAAATAACCTAACTGCACTATTGCCTGAAATTGTCCATCAACAGCATCTAGAGAGCTGGTCTCCTGTTCCCACCTCTAATATAACTTTCATATTTCTCACCTTTAATATAAATTAGCCTTCACATATTTGTGCAGATCTGTTACTTCTTTCCTCCCTGATGTGGGGAGGCATATTTCACTTACGATAAAACAGCATGATGCTGGGCTTGGGATGATTATGTTTAGATGTAGAATTTGGTTACGGGATTTATGGAGCCAGCCCTAACTTAAGGCAATGTAAGAGACCTGCATAAGAGAGGAGACATGATCTGAGTGCCCTGAATGGTATCTAAATAGATCGTATTACACTATTACTTCATTATCCTTAAGGGAATGTCCAGTGCCTTACTCAGCATTAGTTTAATAATTGCTGTGTGACTTGATATGAGTTTGCATCTGAACTCACCAGCTTAGATTAAAACTGGACTTAAGTCTTTCCCTGAATTCAACTGTTTATTTATTCCCAATAAAAGAGGCTTGATTTTTTTTTTTAATGCAACCTCTGGTAACATCACTATGCAAGTTGCATGGTCACCTGACTCTTGTATGGTTGATCTTTGATCCCATGCCTCTGTTCAGGAAGCACAAAAAGAGCTTCTTAAAAGGAAAGGCAAGACAGGTTTTCAAAGAACAACTTTGGTCACCTCAAAAAAGGAAAGATTGTGTCTTCTTTCTCCCCCTGCCTTACAAGTTCTAGAGGACATTTTTACCGTGTTTGCTCCTCTTCCATTTGCTTCCCTTGTCTCAGTGTTCACAAATGTGGTGATTTAAAGGCAAAGCAAGCTGTTCAGAAGAGCTCTAGGCTAGCCACAATGGAGTATGAAATGAACATTATCTAGAGGCTATGCTGGGTAGCTTTACATTTTCACTGAATGTGATTGCAGCCCACAAAAATGTCTCCCCTGTGAACTGTAAGGAAATGATCAATATGATGACGTTTGTCACCCCTTTTCAAGAGATGTCTCTTTTTCATGAGGGTGGCTTGATTATCTTTGTAAAGTTCAGCAAAGAAAGTTACAAAGCCTGCAGATTAAAGCAAGACAGAACACCTCATGCTTTGGTCAATGCAAAGGAAAGGATTCTGTAGTTCCATATCAAAACTGCATCTATTTTAATATACAGTAATTACACCAGAAAGAATTTCTATCCCAGCTGATGATGAATGTCAGTCCTGATGCAGCAGAAGCACATCATGAGGCTTTATTATAATACAACAGCACAAAAGTACTTGCTAACAAGTTTTGCCAGTAGCCGGCAATTCTGAAGATGCTTCATTTGGCCATTCTGAAGGCTATTATATGCCTAGCATAATAGAACAGCTTTCTCCAACTTGGTGCTCTCTAACTGTGTTGGAATTCAACTGCCTTGGAGCCCATGGGAATAATACATCTGAAGAACACCATATTGAAGAAAGCTACTACAGAACAAAAGTTCACCTTTTGTGAGATTACCTTTTTCTTAAATGCTAAGCAACTAATTGCAGAACTCTGGGTGACAGGTCATGGCTCAACTGTTGTTGAATATCATACATGGATGCTTTAAAAAATTCAGCATTTTGTGGGGTTTTGTTAAGAGTAAAAATCAAGTTAGGATCATATATGGTTTGGCCATCTCCGATTGTAATCTTGCTATCTTGGAAGAGAGAGAAAGAAGTTCAAATTGGAAATGGTTTTGGTTCAAAGAGGAAATGTTCTTAAAATCCAGATTCTGTGCCCTTCTCCAAACTATCTTTGTTGTATTATTTTTCGTTTGTGGGGCAAAAGGCAGAATGAAGGAAAACTGGCCAGTATAGACTCTAGCATCTAGGCTGGTGGAGCCTGGATGAGATATATCACAATTTCCCCTAGTGTAATTTAACTATTCCCCCCCCCCCCCCCGCTTCTATAATTACTTGATGCTTGCAGTAGAAGTTAGGTGCAGTGTGCAAATTCAATGCAATGATAATCTGGCAAGGAGGGCAGCTGAGAACAGGACCACGGATAGCTCCCAGGGTTTCTGCTTGCTGAAGTTCTCCTGTGAATTACAAATATCCCTACAAGTGCTCTGTAATCCACTGAAGACTTTTATAGGAAGCCCATAAGGCCATGGAAAGATTTGAAAATGATACACTCTAATCTAATCAAATAGTACATGTGCAGAAAAGCTACTTTTCCAGAGCTGTTTTGACTATTCACAACAGTTCAATACAAATCAATGATCTAATTTGGAAATGTGAATAAAATGTATTCAAAAATTTGAATCAAGCCAATCATTTCAACTGGATCTAACCAAATATGCCCAGCCAACCTCTATATTGTTCACATCCCTGTTTTTTCTGGGAAAACTGCCTGAGCATGGATGGGCTCTTCCCTTATTCTGAATTTTGGGGCTTCTGTAAGACTCAGGAAACAGAAGTTTAAAGAATGGATCTGAGATGGAAATTGATGACAAGGTCATGTTTTCTGGACAGAAGGGCTCTGGAAAAGGAACTGTTTTTCTTTGCCATGTGGAATCTTCATCCAAATCATCTTCCATATATTAAAATACATGGCACAGCTGAAGTTATAACAAGTCTGGACAGAGGTCTAGGGCCCCAATCAACAGAATGACCAGGAAGACCCTAAATGAGCAGAACGGGCATACCACATTTTAAAACTACATTTATTACCATTTAAAGAAGAGGATATCAGTCCAATAGATCCAGATTCTAAATTACTAAATTGCACCTTTATCCCGCTGTTTGGCATCTTTGGATAACACTTCTTGAGCAATGATAATTGTCTAGGAATTAGACAAAAGTAGACAATATTCAGAGCCAGGCTTCTACCCTTCCCCCCCCCCCAAAAAAAGATTATTCTAGCTCAGACAGCTTCTTGACCTATACAGATCTATGAGCAGGTTCCACTACCGTATGTCCATTGCTGCACAACAGAAGAGACACAGTTGCTGTTGTGGCAGGAAAATAAAATGCTTTGCTTAGTCTCAAAGTAGCTAGAGGTAATTTCTTTTAACTTGAAAGTGAAACATTTTGAAAGATGCATTTTGAAAGATGCTATGCCTTGATGGACTGTAGTTCTGAACCTAAACCTTGCTCCTTACTACTTAAATCTCTGAATCATATTTCTGTCCTCTAAGAATGTGGGCTGGGGATTTGTGCAATCTGCCAGAGACTCCCCCCACCCCCCAAGAGAGTTTTCTGTTTTGTATGTTGTAGCCTAAGGAACAAAATCAGTGTCTTAACTTTGTAGATACTTAAAGCACGCTCTTTTTACCTTTCAGAAGTTCCCAATCCTCCCAAAATGTTATCTGCCCCACCTCCTTTTAGAATGTGACATGACTTGCTTCATAAAGTTCCGCAGAGTTCTCAAGCAGACAGAAGTTATACCTCACTGCTCTATGTCCCATGACCTACTTAGCCATAAAATGTAGTGGTTGCCAAGTTTGGGTTGGAAGGAGTGAAGATTGAAACCACTCTGGTTCAGAAAGCTAAATGGAAGGAGAAAGAAGAACAAATGAAGAATGACTACTGAGGAAAACCAGGAAAACAGACACATCCCATTGCTGCTTAAACAATGCGTGCACACACACAAAGTGGCCATGACAATTTGGTAGCACTGCCAGTCCAAAACCAAAGGGTTCTTCACAGAAGGACTGCAGTTATGCAATAAGCCAAGAAGGGCAGTACTCAACAGTTTCTGGATCAACCTCCATCTTTGTCTTCAGCATGTGAAGGATATATGGAAGACAAAACATTCTACATGAATAAACTTACCCCGTCATTTGAGCTGATAACATTGGAGCATTATGACATTAAATGAATTTCTACATTCTCAAGCAGTATCATAGTCATGATGCCTCTAAATAGGCATTGCTTGACTCTGATTTGTATCTCAGGAAACTGAAGATTTCAGACAAGTGAAACAAAATTTAAATGTCTGTTGAACGACTGTGAATGAAATTCTCAAGATTGCATCTTGGCTTCTTTCTTTCTCTCTCTCTCTGTCTGTCTCTCTTTCCTCCTCCTTCCTTCCTTCCTTCCTTCCTTCCTTCCTTCCTTCCTTCCTTCCTTCCTTCCTTCCTTCCTCAGGTATGTAAATGAATTACAGTTGTATGAGACTATAAGACAGATATGCATTTATGCCAAATAAATCTTAGGTATAGATCAAAAGATGCTTCTGTCTGATGTTGAAATGAAAGGATGCGTGCTATCTTTTTCATTTTTTTCCCCTCACTGTATTTTATTACAATGTATGGTTCTCCTTCAAACAATGGATCTCCCAGCCAGGAAGTGAGTCTATTGTTAGATTAAGCAGAGCCATATGTGTATAGTTGAAATGCATACAAAGAAGTCATCCGTCCACATAGAAACATGGTATGTACAAAAGACTGAGTAAGAAAAATAAAGAGGAGAAGACAACTGAAGCTACAGAAATAATAGGAAATTCTCTACCCTTATAGAATATAATTGGGAGGGGGAGGTACTTTTTTATTATACTCAACTAAAACCATGTGCAAAATTGTGCCTGAAGCAGAAAGGAATAAAACTAAAATGTCTCTGAGTGAATATTCAGCTCTAGAACTTAGCTTTAACTCCCATGTCTTTCACACAAACATATTCCCTTGTGGTTGTCTCTTAAGCATTCTTTAGTTCAGCAACCTTATTTAGAGACAAGGAAGCTGTTGAACGTAAGAAAATGGAGTGATAACATTTGTGTATGTGAGTGTGTTTATGTGTGTTAGAGGGGAGGGAGAGAGAGAGAGAGAGAGAAGGAAAGAGTTCTGGGTTTAAAAGTAAGTGTTGTTGCCTTTATTACATCATTGGGAATCAGAAACACTTGTTGATCTATTTTAAAACATTCTCAGATCTACCAATGGCTGGTCTAGATGATGGGTTAAATGTTCATTTCCCAGTTCCTCATGCAGAGGGTGACCGGTCTAGCAACTGAGATTTAAAAACTCATTCTTCTGGGCTATTCAAGATGTGAAAGGAGCAGGAAAATTCCTAGCTTAGTGACATCACATCACACATTTTGTTTGACCACTAGCTATTACCAAAGCAGGAAGAACATTTCTGGGTCAGCCTTGATTTTTCATATTCAAATCCCATGCACAACCTTCACTCCTTGGCTTGTCTAAGCCCTTCTTGGCCTCAGGGTGTAGGCAGTGCTGAAAATTAGCCTTCTGTCTGTGAATGGCAGTGTGGTATTATGGGCACGCCTCCTTCCATCCAGACAGAAAGCAAAAAATGAGGACGAATTTGTAATTACACACATGCCAGGATAGAGAGCAGGATGTTTACAGGGTCCTTATCAAACGTTGGTTTAGAAGATTTTTTTTCCTTGTAGGAGAGAAAGAAAGAAAGAAAGAAAGAAAGAAAGAAAGAAAGAAAGAAAGAAAGAAAGAAAGAAAGAAAGAAAGAAGGAAGGAAGGAAGGAAGGAAGGAGGGAAGAAGGAAGGAGGGAAGGGAAGGGAAGGGAAGGGAAGGGAAGGGAAGGGAAGGGAAGGGAAGGGAAGGGAAGGGAAGGGAAGGGAAGGGAAGGGGGGAGAGAGAGAGAGAGAGAGAGAGGAGAAGCTTTATTGTACATCATCTTGAGCATGGGACTTTTGTAAATCTTACCCAGCATTCATCACTTTTTTTTCCTTCTGTGTTTCTCCCACGCAGTACTTGCCGACATCTTGCTAGCGTATGATTGATGTACTTATTTCTACTAAACTATCACTAACCAAGCATATCATTTTTATACAGTAAGTGTATATTCAATTTCCTACAGTTTTGACTACTAAACTGTCTCAGCAGTGCAACCGATATATTGGAGGAGGTTAGGAAGGTCCTACTGAACTCTTTGAAGCACCTTGATAAAAAAAGGAAGGTCACACACTTTTCATCAGTGACTAAGAATTTTGGCACACAAGGTTGTGTTGTTGCTGAAGCTGTTCCTCTATTTCCCCCCCCTCTCTCTAGTTTCCCTCTCTCACACAGTGACTTGAAGGCGATATAATAGAGATTCATTACAGGCAGTGTACTCATTCATTTTTACCTTTTTTTCCCGCAGCCGTCTCACAACGCACAGATTCTACAAATCCTCCTAGTGCTAGAAAATCTCCAGTTTAGAGTTATAGAATGGAGGGGAGATTTCATAAAAAGTTCTCTAATCTGACACCACAGCATTGCTGATGACTGGTAAACTGAATTCTATCATACTGGGGCTCTCCTGTCCCTACACTGAGAGAGTCCCAATTTCATATGAATATATTTTACATAAGAGAAGCTTTGTTTCTCTCTTATTCTCAGAGAGCTTGAGAATTTCTTTTCATGTCCTTTTCTTGGTGTTTTTAAATTTCCTTTGTTGTGGTGATCTTTCCATCACTCCAGAGTCTCTCTAGTTTCCTGCATTTCGCAATTTGGAGGGGGGGAAAATCCCTCAGAAGTTCTTTCATCAGCTTTTTGCCTGAGATTTATTGGAAGTTAGAGAGACTGTAGATAACTGGAGACATGATTGTAGAATGAGGGACAAGACGTTAACACACGCCCCTTGGTCATTTTGTAACTAAGGAAAGTGCATAGAATTTCATCCCAACCATGAGAATGTCAACAAAGCTTTCTTCTCCTTTAGGAAAACAATGGCCAACTGAATGTGATCTCTGGCAGCCCAGAGCTCATATGATTGACAGGCTGTGTATTCTTTTAAGTCATGAAAAAGAGCTCTCATCATGCGCTGGTGCTCCCTTATACATTCCACTGACCATGGCCTGCTTTGGTGGATAGCAACACCTGGTTGGGGGTGGATGTGTCTATCCTGCAATTGCTCATGTGACAGAGCTCCAGACAAGTATGGATCTTCCTTCCCCAGTTTTCCAAAATGCAATCATGGCAGAAACCAGTGTTAAGTTTCTCCCTGTTCTCAATCCCCCATTTATTTCTCTGGTTAGGGCACATCATTCTTCTAACCCTCTTGGTGCATGCTATTTTTTTTATATAACCAAGGTTGTTAACATTTAAAACAGACAGACACAACTCTTCACTTTCCCAACCCTTTCTCCTCTTCCAAAGCAAAGAGAGGATCCCGTGCAGAGTCAACCCTTATCTCCCTAAGAGACAACAAAGCCATTTTTTGAAAAGCAAATGCCTTCCTCATTCAAAGCTATTTTCTGTTCTTCTCTCCCTCCACTGTGTGCCAAACCATGGCATCTGTGCCTGCTGCTCTTTAGTTCTTCTATCCAGCATGTTTTTCAACTTCCTAGGAACATTTGTGGTTCTTAAATCCAAAGGTCATATTTAACGTTAGAGGAGGGTTTTTTTCTTTCTTTTTGGGGGGAAGGGGGGAGACTCGGATATTGCTGTTTGATTATTTTTGTTTGGAAGAAGCAATGGGGATATGGAAGAGATTGTGTTCATTTCTGTTGAAACGGTTGATCTACTTTTTTCCTAATTCCTCTTTGAACCCCCTTGTGCCTTTGATTTTCCAATGTTTTGGCTCACGGTCATTCAAATTCTGTTTCATATCTTGAGACGATGGCACAGCAAGTGTTAACAACTTCTTTTCTGAGCCATCTTCTATATGTTCGGCGGGACTGACTGCCTTTGCATTGTCCATTCCCAGCGTGAGAAGGAAGTGCCTTTCTTAATTGCTGGGAGGAAATTCAGCCTGTGTTTAAACTCTGCTAGGTTTCTTCTCCACAGAAGCACTGACCATGAATGCAAGACTCAAAATCCTTGTGAATTATAGATGATGTTTTTATGCAGAGCAGTGGTGACCTCTTCAGCTGTCCTATTCTTCTCAGCATTTTCAAACTATGCCCCAAACCTCAAATGCCAAAACTGTACCCAGGAAGTGATTCCAACAACCTGATTGTTACCTTTTGGCATTACATTGATTCAAATTCAAAGATATATTCTTGGCAGATGAAATGTCTGGTTTCAGCATCCTTCTATGCATTCAAACTGAACCATAAAGGATGCAACAGAAAGCAACAGAGTACTGGGCATTATCCAGATATGTAGACCTCAACTCCAAAAATTATCCATCTGATGCAACCATTGCTGAAGATTCTGGAAGCTGAAGTATTTTCATTTAAAGCTTGCCCATCTGGAGTCCCCCTAAGTGGAGGAAGGCTGGGGTACACCTGAAAGAAGGATAGGTAGAGGGCTGAAGTTAGGCCCAGACGAATATGCCAGCCACTAGAAAGCAAAGCTGCTAATGTTTTACTCCCTGTGAACCACCAATTGCCTTATAGCATACCTCCAATAAGGTTTAATAAACTTCAAGGGATTTCACCAAGCACCTAGCTCATGATTTTGCTACTATTAGTTAGACTGGTGGCCACTAACCTGGGTTGTTTTAAAATTGGATTAATTAGACAACTTTAAAGAAGGTAAGAATATCAGTTAACTATATTCATGACAGATATAAATTACTTCCAGTATCCAGGGCTGGATTACCAATTACCTGTTGTTTAGAACAAATATGAGGGCATTATTATATCCACGCTCTACTGAGTTCTGTTTATTGGAAATGGTGGGTGACTTTTTGGTTCGCTCCAAAGTTTTTTGTTTTTGTTTTAATTTTCACCTGCTCAAGACAGCAAAACAGGTGACTGTTTAATAAGGAGAATGCAACATCTGTCAGGCTGTGCTGTGGCAAGCTAAGATCCATGCTCCAAAAGAAGGCAAGGGCAGAACTTCTTTGCAGGAAGAATTTGAGAGGTTTGAGAGATGAAATGAATTGCTAGTTCACACTTGGGATCCACCCATCCTGTGGGGAAGTGGAGGCCATGAAAGGGATGTTGAAGGGCCAAACACTTGCTGCTCTGCTCTTGAATTTGACAGTTGGATGGACTTCCTTGTAAAGTCTATTTCAGCGATGGTGAAACTTTTGGGCTTAGCGTGTCAAAAATTCAGAAAATGCCTAACTTGACTCAGCCAGTATGTCACCGCCACACAGGCTCTGAACAAAAACAAAACAATTCTTTGGTAACTCAAACAAGGAGAATACAGTCGTGTGAAAAAGAAAGTACACCCTCTTTGAGTTCTATGGTTTTACGTATCAGGAGATAATAAAAATCATCTGGTCCTTAGCAGTTCTCAAAAGTAGGTACATACAACCTCAGATGAACAACAACACATGACATATTACACCATGTCATCATTTATTTTACAAAAAGAAAGCCAAAATGGAGAAGCCATGTGTGAAAAACTAAGTACATCTTATGATTCAATAGCTTGTAGAACCACCTTTATCAGCAATAACTTGAAGTAATTGCTTTCTGTATGACTTTATCAGTCTCTCACATCGTTGTGGAGGAATTTTGGCCCACTCTTCTTTAGAACATTGCTTCAGTTCATTGAGGTTTGCGGGCATTTGTTTATGCACAGCTCTCTTGAGGTCCCACTACAGCATTTCAATCAGGTTGAGGTCTGGACTTTGACTGGGCCATTGCAACACCTTGATTCTTTTCTTTTTCAGCCATTCTGTTGTAGATGTGCAGGTGTGTTTGGGAGCATTGTCCTGTTGCATGACCCAATGTCGGCCGAGCTTTAGCTGTTGGACAGATGGCCTCACATTTGACTCTAGAATACTTTGGTATACAGAGGAGTTCATGGTCGACTCAATGACTGCAAGGTGCCCAGGTCCTGTGGCTGCCAAACAAGCCCAAATCATCACCCCTTCACCACCGTGCTTGATGGTTGATATGAGATGTTTGTGCTGATATGCTGTGTTTGGTTTTCACCAAATGTGGTGCTGTGCACTATGGCCAAACATCTCCACTTTGGTCTCATCTGTCCAAAGGACAGTGTTCCAGAAATCTTGTGATTTGTTCAGATGCAACTTTGTAAACCTAAGCCGTGCTGCCATGTTTTTTTTAGAGAGAAGAGGCTTTCTCCTGGCAACCCTTCCAAACAAACCACACTTGTTCAGTCTTTTTCTAATGGTACTGTCATGAACTTTAACATTTAACATGCTAACTGAGGCCTGTAGAGTCTGAGATGTAACTCTTGGATTGTTTGCAATTTCTCTGAGCATTGCACGGTCTGACCTTGGGGTGAATTTGCTGGCACGTCCACTCCTGGGAAGATTGGCAACTGTCTTGAATGTTTTCCACTTGTGAATAATCTTCTTTGCTGTAGAATGATGAACTTTAAATTGTTTGGAAATGGCCTTATAACCCTTCCCAGATTGATGGGCAGCAACAATTGCTTCTCTAAGATCATTGCTGATGTCTTGACTCTTTGGCATTGTGTTAACACACACCTCACTGCTCAAGACCAGCAAACTCCTAAAACTCTGGCTTTTATAGAGGTAGTCACACTTGCTGATGATCAATTGATCAAGGGCATTTGATTAGCAGCACCTGGCTGCTACTTAGCCTCTTCGTACCTATGGAAGCAGTAAGGGTGTACTTAGTTTTTCACACATGGCTTCTCCATTTTGGCTTTCTTTTTGTAAAATAAATGATGACATGGTGTAATATGTCATGTGTTGTTGTTCATCTGAGGTTGTATGTACCTACTTTTGAGAACTGCTAAGGACCAGATGATTTTTATTATGCCCTGATACATAACACCATAGAACTCAAAGAGGGTGTACTTTCTTTTTCACACGACTGTAGGTGTTGTCCGGTGTTGGTGAATGCTGGTGTGTCACCTTTGACACACATGTCATAGGTTCGCCCTCACTGATCTATTTGACGTGTTGGTTCACCAATTGTGCAGGTATAGCTTGGCGATAATAAAATTGGTTTTTAAAAGGTGCAGTATAGTAAGAGGAATCATAAATGAATCCTCTGGGTATGTTGTGTGCAGCAAAAAAGGAAAATTCCATTTAAATAAATAAATAAATAATAAATAAGCAAGCAAATGCTTCAATGAATTTAGAATAGAGTATTCAGTGAAAAATGATGTCTTAAGACAGCCCTAAAGCCTACAGTCTCTCAGTATTTACTTTTGGATCCAAAGACTTATCATCACAATTTTAAGTCTTTAATATTTCCATCCTGTAGCTAGCTCCTGGACTAAAAAAAATAAAATGAAATGAATGAAATAACATTTCTGCAGTCAAAGTTGATTTTAAAGCATTTCTTCATAACTGCACAGGATGAGTGTACATCTGTATGACAGAGAAAAATACATTTGTTAAGGTTGTAAAACAATAAAGGGATCTCAGAGCACTAGGTAATTCTTTTATTTCATGCTACAAGAATGGTATATTAATTATCAGCGAACTAATGTATCATTCAAATATATTCTGTATACTTCATTTCATGGGTTTTATGGATGTTTTATGCTTTCCATGAAGTTGTGAAAAATTTGTAGTGTGTGTGTGTGTGTGAGACAGAAAGAGTATGTGTATATGAATATGCATGTATGTGTATGTGTATATACACGCACACACACTTATCAAAAAAGTCATATTACATATGCACTTATACACAACACTTGATAAGTGTTGTGTGCTTCTTCCTCTCATTATAACAAGAATAATTTACAATGAAGAATACGAGACACACGTCTTTTGTAACATATATTGAAATAATTCACTTCCTGTTAGGTGTATTGAATTTTTAATCCTCTATATATTTATCGTGAAGTGTAACAAATTACTTATAGCACACAAAAGCTTATGGCATACGATTACCCTTAATTAATGGGTAAGTGCAAGCCTTTATTATTCAATGAAACTAATTTATTATCTTAATTCTCTGATGTTCTGTTCCACGTTTCTATCGAGACCATTGTTCGCACCATGGTAACCAGCCCGCTGCCATATGTAAGGGGGGGTCTCTCTTTATGACCTACACTACCTAATTAGATTGTATTGTTATCTCAAAACTACGGAGCAAATGGGTTGTGCAGTCCTGCTGTAGCTTTAAGGAAATGGAGGCCATCGGCGCAGGTTTTGTGTAGAGCTGGTGGAATACCTTCTCCTCTTCTATGCATCTCTGCAACTCTATTATTTGCCCCTCTATTATTTTCTCCTTGATTCTTTTGTATGTGTTTCTCCCTCCCCCCGCACTACATCTCTTCCTTGGTGTGACTGCACACTTGCCTTACCTGTTCCTTGTCTCTTCTATTAGACACAGCTAGTTAACTGAAAGGAAGTGAAAAGAGCTGGAAGGTGCCTAGTCCAGAGTTTCCCCAGTTAATTGCTAGTCCTAATAGGCACCATTAGCCACTACAAGCCCTTTGAGATGGCCCTGAGCTCCTCTCAGGTAACAGCCATCACCAGATAAAGGCTGAAATATGCTCCTTTTAGAGAGACACTTGCAGACAGGAATGTCACGGGCTGCCAATTATGTTCTGCCTGTACACAGTCACTTCCAAGCGATAGCAAGACACATACACTGAGAGCCAAAGGAATGAGCTGTGTACTAACTCAACCTACAAATACACAGGGGTTTATGAGGAGGCACCCGCTTTTCAAATTAGGCCCTGCCAAATTTCAATTATCACTTTCTGGTTATTGCCCTTTGCCACAGTCTTTCAACACCATCAAAATAGTCAACCCAAGATTGTTGGGTGAGGCCCAGCTGGGCCTCGAGATTCTTACCTTGTTGTATCTGAGCTGCTGAAGCAACATGTACACTCACAGTAGTAAGAGACCCATCTTTCTAAAGGAACATATGTATCCTTTGTGGCTTTTGCACTGCTAAATTAGAGAAATGGAGGGGGGTGCTGTCATACTCCCCACTGTTATTTCTAAACTAAAATTTAAGGCAGAGAGAAGGAACTACCTGTCAGGTGAAAAGGCCAAAGAAATGTCAGTGAGACTAGCAAATTTTCTTTAAAGTATGGCCCTTCATATCTTTAAATGCAATTCCAACTTCTTCCTCATCCTTCTTCCACCTGAAGCTGGAGTAGATACCTGATGTTACCCTTACCTGCCTCACTCTCCCTTTGAATTGTTATTAGCTTTTCATTTTCTTGTTTAGAAGCATCTGCTTCCTATATCCCTCTTTTGCAGCTTTGTGATTCTGATATGTACACAGTTAAAGAACAACATGGATTCACACATGTGCAGATGGTGTTCTATTACTCTACAGCAATACATAGTTGCTGCATATGGAACATCTAGCTCAGTGTTTCTCAACCTTGGCAACTTGAAGATGTGTGGACTTCAACTCCCAGAATTCCCCAGCCAGCCAGGAATTCTGGGTGTTGAAGTCCACACATCTTCAAGCTGCCAAGGTTGAGAAACACTGAGCTAGCTCCTGTGAGGTACTTGCCAAACAATGCAGCAGTCCCAACTGATATGTTATTTCCACCATTTAAACCCAACCAAGGCTGGAGCACTTTTATATAAGGACTCTAGCTTCGCTTCCATTGTATTTATTTATTAAATCTGTATCCTGACTTTTCTGTAAGGAGCTCAGGGCAGTGAACATTAATCTCCCCTCATTTAATCCTGGTTGCCCTGGGAGAAAATGCCTGGTCTAGAGGCTTCCTGGGTCAAATGGGAACTTGAATCTGGGTCTCCACACGCTAGCCACTATATCGTACTCATAGACACAAGAAGACATAATTTTTCCAACACAACACAACACAACACAACAGAGGCAAAATCTGAACTTGGGCCCAGGGCTATGAAAATGGGCTGAATGCCTCTTCCTGACACTGTTATTAAACCCTTCAGCTCTGCACCTACCTACCTTCACACAATGCAGTGAAGAGACAAGAAAAATCCAGAAAGTTATAGTAAAACCAAATGAACTTCAGAAAAAGTGTCTGTGTCTTTGTACTAATGAAACGATAAGCAATCTAGCACTGTTTCCACAGAAATATGGCAGCTTCTTATCTTGGAAGAGAATATTATTTTTCAATCTTTTAAGAAACTTCACTCACACCAAACAGAAAATCTTGGAAACCCTACAGCAAGAATTCTGGGTCTGCTGCCAACAATATTTTCCCTAAGATTGTCAGAAATCATACCTACATCAGGAAATATACAGAGTGTTTTATTTGAAAACTGTTTATTACCCTACATTCGCCATATGGTAGTGATGAGACAGTCTTGGTTCCTTACCAATGCCAGATTTGCAGTACCCATCATCATAGATTCAGAAGGAACAGACGAGAGAAATACAGTATTTCATTTGGTTTATGGGAAATCCCTGAAATAGAAAGCTTAAAGGCCTAAATTTATCAGTGCCACCCTAAATTCTGGGGGATCTTTGGTATGAAGACCTTGCTATATCTGGACTGCATCAATCCACATGATCTGAGATAGTTATAACTCTCATTCTTTGCGCCATCTCATGGCTGTCCAGATTGTTGCAGGTAGTCCTACACTTGGTATTTTCATCTCTTGCAACTTATCATCCACCCTTTGTTTTTCTTCTAGGCTAGACCTCCAGTACTGTCCAGAGCAAAAGAACAATTGGGCAACCAGGTTTGACTGTGGAGTGGACATGTTTCCTCCAACTATACAGAGATCTCAATTAGAAGAGCTATCAGGGGATAGTCCTCTATGTTAAGAGGTTCTCAATTTGAAGGCATGTCTACTCTTGATATAATATAAAGCATCATAAGAAGAAAGAAGTAGTCTTGAATTTGCCTTTAGAAAGAGAGGGAGTTTTCTTATGCCAAGACAATCTGTTGTTCAGTACTGTCTACATTAGGATAGCAGAACATTCACTGGAGGCTCCATTTTTCAGGATGGTTTGTTGCGTTGAAAGGGTTGAAATTGGTGGCTTAAGCCCATGCACATCTTACAATATCAATTCTGATCTTAAATTACTTCAAGCTCAGTCCTAATTCTGGGGGCTGTAAAAGGATTGATGGCAGGCTGTCCACTTTTTGCATCACAGCTCTACACAGACTGATAACGCTTCTTAGGATTTTTTTAGGCAGCAGTTTTTCTAGCCTGCTCGGACATGCCAAGGATTTTGCAAGCAAAGCATTTAAGTGGAATGCCATTCTCTGCACATACACCATCAGCAGACTGAGCACAAGGATAGTTGGTCACCTGATCATAGTCATTCACAATAAAATTAGCTACAGTTATATTTCTGATTAAGTTATAGTCTTGCCCTCTCAATATGAACCTAGTAAATGAAATTCCATGTATAAACATTATACCACCGAACAGTTTTCCTTGTTTTTGTTTTTGATGGAGCACTTCCTTTTGTTTTGGCAATATGAAGGTAGCCTCTCAGCCAACTGAGTGGCAGAATCTAGCTGATTTTGGCTGAATATGGCTGAACCACTAGAAAATCCCAAGGCTATAGCCTGGGCTGGAAAGTTGAAAAAAAAAATCCAGAAGATGACAATGTTAAACTACTTCCAAATTGTCAATAAAACTATTGACCATGTAGTCTCTAGTTAACTTGAGGGCGTCTATACCATCAAGTAGCCATGCTACAGTAATGGCTGTTAGTTCTTCTTTGCCTTTTATCAATCATTTTCAGCCTTCTTCTAGGTGACAGAAAGATGAAAAGCAAGCGCATAGATACATGGCAATGCACAGTTTCATTTATGTCACAGCCAAGGCCACAATCTAGTATAGCTTCCTTAAAATAATAGTAATCCATTTCTAGCAGGCATCACACTTTGATCAACAGCAGCTGCAGTCTGTTGCTTCTTAACATAATGGGTTGGATCCAAGACTTATTTATGCCTAGCCTAACTGAAGCATGACTAACTTTAAACAGCATCCACCAGAACAGTTCCACTGAATTAAACAGGACTAATCCTGAATAATGACTTCAGGATACTGGCTGATGTGAATAAAGAACCACAGTCCTTTAGAAAGAAAAATGAGCCTATTTATTTATGTTTTATAAAACTTACACACCGCTTCGATTCCCCTAAGCTCTATGTGATCCCTTGAGATCCTGTGCCTTTTTGGAAACTATATTTTTTGTACTGAAAGTTTGTTGATTTCAGAAAGAGAAAGCGAGGGGATCAGTTTGGCCTCTTGTCTCATTCACCTTATTTGCTGGATCTTTCCATTGTTTTAGGGCAGTGTAAAGGACTGTGGTGTGCCTAGAGCTGATTGAATGAATTAGATAAAGGTGAGGTGAGAAATGCAGTTAGCTCTCTGACATCTTTGAGGCAAAGGTTATGGGGGCGCATGAGTCAGTGGTATGTGTCATGGCCACTGAATGGTACCAAGAGGCAAGGCAGGAAGGCTTTCAATGTTTCAATGGCAAAGGTAAAACCAGAATCTTCAGCCACCATTTCTTAAGCTACGGCTTTTTCTCACTTGGGCTTCTGTAAATCAACACTCTTACTGGTTGAACCTGTGCCACACACTTAACAGAGTGGGAAAAGATCTAGCAGTGTATGCATTTGTACAATGTGCTAAGCTGGATGTGTTATTGTTATCATATTAGTGATTGATTGCTTTATGACCCCAACATATTGTGCCAACCCTGAAAATGAGTTTATTCAGTAATCATGCAAAACATCCTCCAATTTATCACATCTAACATAATGATACTGTGTTGTTTTTTTGTGTAATGCCCCGAGTGTCTTCTCAAGACCTACTTTTCTTCATTTATAAAATCTGAGTGTACTGGTTCTGAACTACAGTCTTTCATACCTTCAATTAGAGCTCATTTTCCCATAGCCACAACCCAAAATTACAGGTGTCACCATATTTATTTATCTGGCTACTTCCTCTTATCACAGCAATTCTGGATGGTGAACAATGTTTAAAAACAAAACGAACCAAAACAAAATACCTATATAAATAACGATGGAAACATACAACATGCCATCCACATTATTACGAATCAAGAAAAATCGTCTTTCTCCAAGCTACTGGAAATCAGTCTTACAGGACCCACTGATGGAATTTTAGGGTCTGTTCGCTTGGGATGGACAGACCCTAAATTCAGAATCCCTGATTCTGTGTTGCTTTTATTCTCCTATTAGCAAAGGTTCCCAGTCCACTTTAATGAAGGGAAATTTGTCCGGAGGGAGGCGTATGCAGAGTTTTTTAACCTGAATGGTTAGAGGGAATGGAAACAAGCATTGTGTATTGATTGGTGTTTAGGCCAGAACACTGCTTATTGCAATATTTGTTACACACACACGCACACACACTCAATGGGAGAGGAGAACCTCATGGTATTTTCATTAGATATTGCAAGTTGCACTGAATTTACAATAATAATTAGACACCTCATGAAATATCTAAGAAGAGTTGAACATATTTCACTCAGCAATCCAACACATTCTTCAGGTATGCAGTTCCACGCACTAAAAACAAAGCACCTTTGAGTATTAAATTAACAAAGTGAATGGGCACACATTTTTGTATTTCATTTTTACAGATGCATCTGCAACCAAATTAGCAACTAGATTTTTCTCCAGTATAAATTAAAAAAAAATCCTTGCACTTACCTATTAATTAAGAATAATGTTATGCCATAAGCTTTTCTGGTGTAATTTGTTACTCTTCACCATAATAAATACAGAGCAGATTAAAAATTCACAGCGTCTTATATACATAAATTCATAGCATACGATGTGCTGGCCAACATCCATTCAGTTTATACAGGCCTTTCCCCCAAAATGAATTTCATTCAAAGAGAACAGAGGTGTGTATATTAAGGATACTGTGTTATATATGGTAGTCTGTGAGTGATGATTTCAAAATAGGGGAATTTAAAGTAAATCTGAAGCTCTGTAACCTGACCAGGTGGTTCCTAAGTCAGGTCTCCTATAGTTAAGACCAGTTTTACCATGGTGATTTCTGTTCCGAGGCTAAGTGCATAAGGTTTTTGTATCCATAATTGCCTTCTATGCAATCATAACTCTAATTCCTCCTCCTCCTCCTTGTGAGACCAGATTAAGAATCTAATGCCATACTGATCAGAACTACTTTTATTCTGTAGCAGCTACAGAATCTTGCAAGTCTGAATGTGCTTTCCCCTCCCTCCCTTTTATTTATTTTTATTTATATATATATCAAATGTGTCACTGCCCATCTTGTTGAAATAACTTTTTAACAAAACAGTTAAAATCAATTAAAATTACAATATATGATCATCTTAATAAATAGAAAATAAATAAATAAATAAATAAATAAATAAATCCAATAATAGGGAGGGGCTTGTCTGAGACATTTTCTCAAGTTATATCTTGGCCTGGGCTCAAGCCCTGCTTATCTGGACATTGCCTTGATAGAGGCTCTTCCTCCTCTTTAAGGCCATTCCCTCTGAACTCTATAGAGTGTGAGTATCGAGCAATGTTTCTCAACCTTGGCAACTTTAAGTTGTATGGACTTCAATTCCCAGAATTCCCTAGCTAGCCATGCTGATTGGGGAATTCTGGGAGTTGAAGTCCATATACCTTAAAGTTGCAAAGGTTGAAAAACACTGGTATGGAGCCTAATATTCTTAGGATTTGCCTATACAGCTGACATATGGGTAGAAATAAGTGTACAGAGCAGTGAACCTGATCTACCCCTTCATCATACATAGTTTTAAATCATGTGAAAAGAGTGACTCTCATAAAGGTTGATGAAGCTATTAGAAAAGTTGCCTGTTTTAATCATAAAATAATAAATATACCATTAATTATCCTCAAACATTCTCTATTAAAAGAGTGATGTGCCTCTGTTTATCATGCTAAAGAAATTCAAATGTGCCTCAGGAATTCTACCAAACTGTTTAGCCACTCTTGTGAAATGGGCAGCTATTTAATTGTTTAAATAAGCAAATACAAGACCCCTCAAGTCAAGGTCATCTTCTGGTAATTACATGGATATATTCATATAGTTTTGTTGCTTACTGCCTTCTTCCAAAATGTTTTCTCAATTTCCAAGTATAACCTACCACCCTGAAATTTCCTGTTGGTCCCTCATTCAAGGGCTAACCAGTTCCAACCAGCTTTTTTTCTTTTTTTCACAAAACAAGGTGATTAGGTGCTGCCAACTGCTACCCACCGTATGATTATGATATCAGCAGACAAAAACCTTGGAGGCAAACCTCTGGGCCAGCTCTACCATTAGGCAGAAGAGGTGAGAGCCTTAAATGTGAGAGATCTTTGGGTTGGGGAGAATGGTCTTCAAGAACAGAGCTCTGGTGTTATACAGCATGTCCCACACCTGGTAAGCATTTTTTTTTCTCTCCTCAAGTGTAGTCAATTATTTTATCTTTCAGCTTTGGGTATAAAAGGTTTTGGAGCAGCCCAGCATATTCAGTCTAGATTTGCTATTACTTCTTTGCTTAGAGGAGACTGTTCTCTCTTTTGTTTTTCAAAAGAAACTAAAGAAGCATTATTTAGGGTGGGGTGAGGCTTATGAGAAAATTAGAACTGGCTCTGCAGCAGAAGTGAAATAGTATGAATGTGAATCTGTGTGAGTGTGTGTTTCTTTTCTCTTTCTCCCCTCTTATGATTATTAGCCCATCATAAGCACGGAGGGGATCATATATAGGCCCACTCTGCCGTATTGGGAGCAGCCGGGAGAGAGATGTAAGGAATCTGTCTGTTTTCTGAACCAAGACATTCATTGAGAGAGACATTAGGGAAAACTCCCACCTCCTCTTGCAGTTGTGAGTCTCTCCTGGGATTGCTATTTCACTCTGCAGGCTCTAGAGCAATGCCATTCTGAAAGGTGATGTCAATTGCATAAAGCAGTTCTTAATGCCTAACTTGGAAGACTTTGGAGGAGAGACAGACAGACAACATATGAAATTTAACAGGAGGTGAACCAAGCTGCTTAACTTATGACTATACATTGTTCAGTATTACTGGCTGAAGTGCCAGAGAAGCTTAATTGAGCATGAGATACATAATCTTCTAAATGATTAAAATTCAGTAGTAACTGAGTTTTTGGCTACGCGTGTCAAATATCTCACATTGCTGTAAGGATGGTGAAGCAATTCATTTGGTTCGCCTGTCTATGTGAACCTGCCGAATTCACATTACCCCTTTGTGGACTTCACAGACCAAAATCTGCCTCTTTCCTAATTTTCTAGTGCAGTTCACAATTTAAATAAGAATGACCCAGGAAAACAGGCTAAAGGGCCCACAAAATGCATTCTTGAAAAAAGCTTCATTAGGGAAAAAAATACATTTGTTTGATAGGAAAGTTATATACAGTAATGTGAATATTAGGAAAAGTGCATGCAAAAAATTCATGAACGTGTCATGCAGATAAAAAAAAATCACAGACTGATATAGAGGCAGACTGAAAAGAACTTAACGTTAGAAAAATGTAAAGCTGAAATTGATTTTTTTTAAAAAATCTATTTGCTGAAGATAATTTGCTTTAGGTGTTCTTAAAGAGTAATGAGAACAGGCTGCAATTCAAGATTCTGACCTTATATTGAGTTAGAACATTTCTACACCTATTTATTGTCTATAGCATCCCTGGGAATGGCTTTTAAAGGTTTCTCTCAACAGCTGACCTATGCCAGGAACAAAACCTTGAGTTTTTGCATACAAATCAAGAGCATTGAGCTCTGGAGTTTTCTCACTGATAGGATGACTCCATTTTCACAATCTGATATTGCAAATTGCAAATACACCAGAATCCAAATGCTGGTTAAACCAGTAGTTTACCTCTTCTCCTGCTTCAAGTAGCCTTTCCACATAAAAAAGAGAACAACAAACAGCATGGATATATTTGTATATCGTTCTATCTGAAACAAAACAATGCAAATATTTTTTTAATAAGAATCCAGGGATTTAGTGAGGTGTGGTGATAATACTGTAACTCAGGACATCCATCCTCTTCCACAACAGCTTTTTTCCAGTTTATAGTAAGTGCACAAACCCATTTCTGAAAGAAAGGGACATGTGGTAGGTGGAACCTTTGAGTTGCTTTCTGAATGGGTTTTGCTCCCTAAAAAACTTAGTATCTTCACCTTAAAAGATACATGCATGTTTTGACAAAGAAAAACACTGTTTTTATTAATCTCCTGCTAATACAGTTTGCACACTGTTTCTGAATATAAATAAGGTGCTTGTTTGTATAGATGTAAAAATAAGGGGAGACTTCTAGCAATTTAAATGAATCCACCTTTTTAGGCATGAAAGTAAGAGATTGGATGAAGAGGAGGAACCACAGGGTCTGAATAAATCAGGTTAAATTTTGCTTCTGACAAGGCATCTGCCAGATACATCAAGGAGCAGATATCTCAAATGCTTACTTGGTATATGGCAAAAAAAAAAAAAAAAACACCTTTGTATGGTGCAAGGTTGGGCAGGTGAGTTCAGAAAATTTATATCCTTGACTTGACATGCTTCTCCCATCCCTTGTTTTATGGCTTACATCCTTGCCATTTTGAACTTAGATCTTATCAGCTCTCACAGACAAAGCAGTATCTGAAATGGTCAATACCCGGGCTCTTTAAGCAAAAGGCCCACAGCTTGCCTTGGTAGGGATATGGTACATATCATTCTCCCTTCTGGGAGAGCCATGAACATTTATCTTAGATGTTGTTATCTCCCAGGAACCATGAAGCTCAAAGTGCTGTCTTTCAGATAAGAGACAAAACTTGGGGCTTTGCCATTAAAATTTCATCGGCAGCATTTGGGACAGGAAAGAAGGATGCTCTCTCAGAGTTCAATCTCACATCTACTTATCTCAGATGAACTCAAGGTTTCCTTAACAATAAATTCAACAAGTATTTTTAAGTATGGTCCTGCCAAGCCTGTTAGACTTTTTTACATATCCTCAACACTTGAGCTCTCTCTGAAATCCCATTGACTTTGTTCAATTCAAAGTTATTTGGAAGGGAGACAAGAGAGTAATGTACACTGCTTTGTAATAAAAATGAAAAGGGTTATGCATTCTGAACTACCAAAAACGGTTAAAAAAATGATGTGACATGCAACTTTCTTGGGACAATAGACAGAGAATATATTGTTTGCAGGCAATGTCAAATTGGGAAAAGCTGCTAATCCTTTAAAACATAGAGACAAGATTTATTGACAGGAGAGAGAACTGGTCCAGATTTAACAACATAAATTTAACTGAACCAGATTTAATGACATTAGGGTGAAGTTCTCCATGGTGTGGGAGGAGATGAGATGCATACAATCTAACAAGGATGAACACACTGTTTGACAGAAGTGCATATACCAGTATTACTCAAGTTTATTTTGGTCATGAATCATTTGGATTACCATGACCTGTTCTGCAGGTTCAGGAAGAGCCTAAGAATTCTTCTGAAGTTGTCCAGAGGTGAGCAATAAAGGCTGTGAGTACCCTGCATAGAAAATATTTTGGGGGAAAGTTGAAATTGGGTATATTAAAATAAGGGAGAAAAAGGTGATTAAGAGACTCTATGATAGCTATCTTCAACTATTGTCATATGGAAAATTGTTCATTTTTGCTTAAGAGGATGTGTCTCAAACTATTAGGTTCAAATTATAAATGACAAGAGTTCAATTAAAGAAAACATAGAATTTTTTGATGATAGGAACTGTTCAACAGTGGAAAAGTGATCACAGATAAGAATGTCATTAGACATGTTTTGCATTGGCTCAGAAGAGGAAGGAGAGGAGCAGGTAAAACATTTGACTAACCAAATTCTTAAGCACCAGGACCTAACACCAGCAATGAGTTAGAAACACGCCCCTCTGATCCTCATTCTCCTCCTGTGTGTTCTTGCTTCTAAGTCATCCTGATCTTGCAATCAGAGCTAACCAGCACTGGCTGTGTTTGGAAGAAAGCTAGGAGATTCCAGCAAAGCTTTGCCCTGCTCAGTAGTCAAACAATGGGACAGCTTCTGTATCAGCCCAAATCATCTTGACTGCAAGTAATGATTGTCTCCCTGGAAAATGTGAATCTTCATCTGGACCTGGGAATGGCTTCATTTATTCCTTTTAAATGATTTATATGACCATCTATTTATCTATCTAGGCAACTGAGGCAGCATAACTTGTTAGCTAATGACCCATCAATCTCATGGACCCACATCCACATTGTTAAAGCTTTCCAAAATGTCAGGCAAGCTGGGGCATTGGGGGAAAGGTTTTGGTGTTCTAAAGGCAGACACTGTGAAAGAAGAAGCCCACTTCCTAGGTCCCACCAGATGACATTGTTTGATAGACAAGAACCAGAACTTGCCCCTTCATTTGGATCTAATGGGGCAGGTGGAAACAATCAAAGAGAGGAACTCCTGAAAATAGACCAGCCCCATGTGAGGCAGGGCTTTATAGATAACAACAGGCACCTTCAGTTGTGCCTGGAAATACACCAGGTGTTATCTCTTAATGATTCCCAATAAGGACATGATTTCTGATGCAATCTGGATCACCTAGCAGCGGTCAACAGGGATTCCCTGTAATAAACAATTTCACTTTTCACCCATTGCAAAAAAAATACCTTTCATAAGTCCCAGCTTTATCTCACTTTATAAACATCCTAATGTGTTTTTTTTAAATCAGGTGTGAAAAATTCTTGAATCTCCCTATCCTTCATGCTATTCTTCCTCCCCACCTTCCACCCACACGCCTCTGTCTAGAGTACAAATCCTTCACTGGCTTCAAAAGACCCCAAATGACAAGTAGATTCACTTGAATGAATTTTTGTTTGCATAACTATCTATCAAGCGTGATAGATGCCGTGCTGTAACATAACATCCTAATCAATAGTTAAAGGGTGTTGTAGAATCCTTGAGAAGGAACCGCCTGGAAATGAAAACCCACAAAGGATATGCTTCTGTCTGGCAAACAGAAAAAGAAAACATAGCCTCAGTTTACGCGCAAATTGGATGCATTTTCACACATAGCCCCAATTATCTAAAAAGGGTTTAACATTATATTTATATTGATAAGCTTAACAATGTTGAACTGTGACTCTGTGATGATCTCTTTACAATTCATATCCAAAGAGACCAGAAGGAGTAATTGGAAATCTTCCAGTATATCAAAAAAAAATAGAAGCAGCTTTGATGGTGGTTGGGGGGCGATGGGGGGGGGCGATGGGGGGGGGCACAAAAAGAAAATGAAAACTGCAGTACAAGGTCTGGCTTTTTCTGAAATAACAATTACAAAATCCCTTCCCAAAGACAGAAGCAATGCCATGTGATAAGTGTAACGGAGCCATCTTCAAATGTCCTCAAAAGAAGAAAATGAGAAACTGTAAGGAATTAGAGTTTGAAAGTGGCCCTTGATAGACTCAATCACAGATTGATAGTAAGAGAAGCTGATCTGAATAGTTCGATTTTCTGTTATGACTACTAAGACTAAGAACCTACTCTAGAAAACTTGCTAACACCCCCCGCCCCAAAAAAGGAGAAATATTTCTGAAAATAAATAGAAAGCACCTTTCCCATTTCTTTAACGAATCCACACTGATTAAATTAATCTTGTGGCATATTTGTATTCCTAAATTAGTATCTTAATTCAATGGCTTTCCCAAAGTTGTGGACTTTGTCAGAATTTAACTGATTCTATTTAAAAAACAGAAATGTAAGGCTACCAAAGGAACAGCTAATACTGCAGGCAATCAATAACCAAATATAGACACATTCACCTCTATTAGTAACCAAATACATATCTTCCGCAAGCCCTGGTTGGATTTTGATGCTTTTTTATGAATTAGTTTTATTTTCTAAAATCAGTTCTTGATATAGAAGAGAAGGCAAGGAAGTGTACCAGGGGTTTGCCTACGAGTTGTAGTAAGCCCAAAGTGGGGCAAAATGTATTAAAAAAAAACGAGATGATAACAACCTCCTTATAAATCAATACTATATCTAAAGGTGGTTCCTTTTTCTCACCCCTCTTCCTCTCCCTCACTTTCTCCTCTCTCTAAAACTTGAGCCTCAGCACCAGGATTACAAACTAGCTCAGGATAACATATATAATAATTTTATTTTATGCAAGTTTATGTTATTGCTGCAACCACGCTTAGAAGGAGGAGATTCTTTTGTGACAAAATGGGAACTTGTGGTCTTCCATGGGTCTCCTCAGCCCTGGCCGAGAGGAAGGATGACAATGACGATTGTAGCTATACATTTTCTCTGGAGGACTTTTAAGGGTCATATTCAAGGGTATCTGCAGGATCCAAAGCTTTTTTTTTCTTTTCCTCAAAAGGATGAGAGCAGCATTGCACCATCACAATCCAATCACCAACCTTCTTGAACATGTGTGAGATGTTTTGATGCATGTACAAAAGGGGCAGAGCTTGCATGATGATGATGGGGTACTGCTTTTATCATGTAACTCCTCTCTGCCCACCTGTGGAGACGACTGACCGTATCCAATCAAAGTTTATTTTGCAGCCATAATATTAGCACTGAGAAATGTAATTCACAGTACTTTCATTGGGGGATAGGATCTGCTTCCTTATTCCGGTGATGGCCGTGCTGCATAGGAATTTTGAAACATATAGTTCAAAACACTTCTGTAGGTTGAGCAGGTTATGGGGTAAACACAGTGAACAAGGCTCTGTGCTTTTCAGAACTGAACACATTACAGATATACTGGATGGGGAAACATCATAGCTGATGGGTGTCTTCTTCTTCCTCCTTGTCCCCTTCTTCCTCTTCTTCTTCTCCTCCTCCTCCATTTAAACAATATTACATATATCAAAGTTTTTCCTGGAATAAGTATTGGAATACAGTATCCATGCTTCTCCCAAGAAATTGTATATGACATAAAGGAACCTGCCTCCCTATTAAGGGACAGGTTCCCTTAGGGGCCATCCATATAGAGGGACATGTCAGTGTGGGCAAATAGAGAGCTGGATCAGCCACAAAAGTGGAGGAGGCCACCTGTTTCATCTTGCTGACCCTGATTTTCCTCTCTTCCTGGCAACTTCCATTTGAATTGTCACTCTCTTATCCCTTTGTGTGTGTGTTTTTCTTTCCACAGAGCAGGCTAGCTCTGATCACTTGAAATTTGGCTGAAGATTGCACAAAATTAGCAAAAGATGCATGATCCATTTTCCTAAGTCTATTACAGGTTGTTGAATCTGTTTGCATTAGAGCCCAATTTCTAATTCTGGCAATGCAGAATGGAATAATGCAAAGAAAACATTATCTTTGGCATCTCCAGATTCTTTAACCTTGCTTGCTTAGTAGTAATAATTGGGACATGTTGGAGCAGAGATTTGAGATTAGTATCCTTTACGGTCTCCTTCTGTTGTGGCTACAGATTAAAGCACTAGAATTTTTTAGAAGAATTATGATTTCTCATAATGACTTGAAGGCACAATGGGGCATTCTGGGAAATGTTAAGTGTTAGCTCTTAACTATAGTGAGTGAAACAGAAATCCCAGAGTGTTAGGTATGATGCTAAAGAATTGTAGCCCTAATGGCTGTTTGACCATTTTTGATGCTGGACCTTTCCAAAATATTTATGGAAAGAAGCCAGAAAAGTTAAAGAGAATGCATAGTCAAATTGGGAGAAGACTGTAGAGTATTTTGTTTTGTTTAGTATTTTCATCCCATATTTTACTCCTGAAACACTGCATTGGTTTGACATTAATTTATATAATAGAGGCAGTAAGAAGTAATGCTGTTTTAGTGGCTATCAACAGTTAATTAACAGGGAGCACTACCTTTCATCTGAAGAAGAGAATGTTTCAGAAATACAGCCTGTTTATCCACCTTCCATCTTGCATTATTGAAAACACAAGAAGTCATTATGAGGAATAATAAACATCCATAAAGCTAGTGACTAACAAATGTATTCATGGAACTTTCAGAAAAGTTTGTAAATACAGTATTGTATGGAAATTCTCATGCACATTAGCTCTCAAGTACGCCATAACATATTTTATTATATAAAAAAGTGGATAAGATACTTATCTTTTAAATTGGTGTTTAATATTTTATTAGTACCGGGCACATAATTTTCATCAAATGAAAGGAAACTTTTTTTTTTCTATGAGTATAAATGTCTGGAGTTTAATATTTCAAAGATAAGTACCTACTTTTGCATCTATCAAACACTGGCTTAATGGAATTTACTTTTCCTTAAATATTAATACTATATATGCATTTGGTTGTCAAATGTTTGTAGAACCACTGAAGCTGAACAGAGAAGGCAATGTAACTATTAATGTACAACTTAATTCTTATTAATTTACAAAAACCTGGCTTGTTTGAAATTATGGTGAAAAAAGGGCATCTGAGACCTGGAAAATCTTCACAGTAATTCTTCTGAAGATCCAAACCTCAGTCAAAACACAGGAATCAGTTTTAAAATGGAATTGAAATGGACTTGCAGATATCCTACGTCTCTAAAAAGAGGAATCTTTCACAAAATGATTTTTCAAATTTTCAAATTTTTAATGTACCGGAATATACATTGGATTATCAGACTATTGTTAGCTAGCTGTAGTTCAAAGCTTTATACAGCTTACTTTATGCTATGCTATGACTGTAATGAAGATTGATTTGATTTACTATATAGTTTACCAAATGAATCAGCCAACAAAGTTGTCATGCCTTCTTCAGCCCCAATTTCTTGACTAAGGAGCAAAGAAAACCCATCTGAATATCCAGGAAGTAGCAAAGACAGTAAATAACTAAGTTCCAACCCATTCATCTGTCTGGGGAGGTGTGGATCAGCTGTGAGATTCATCATATGGAATTACTTGATTCACTTTTCAAAATAGTTTTAAGCTACCTTATAAGGAGAAACCCTAAAAGGGCATGATATAAATACATTATAGAAACCAACTAATCAAGACTGAATTCCTCAAGCCCACCTATCTCAAATTCATCTATTTTCTTCAAACAAACAACAGCTCAGAGGTACACAGAACAAGTACTTATGGAACAAAAGTAGAACCATCATTCATGATGACCCCAAATGTGAATAAGTGAGCAAATGAAAATCTAGGATCTATGATTTACAGAATAATCCACAAGCAGCATCTTCCAGGTTGGTGCAATATTGCAAACTGTTTCATCAGTTCTGAGAAATGCTTTCTGATCCATGCTGATACAATTACCAAGCCTTTATTGGCAATTTAAACCTCTTTCAGGGGCATTTTAGAGCAAATGATGTGTTGGTGTGTGTGTGTGCGTGTGCGTGTGCACAGGCAGCACTGTTTGCTGTACCTTTGGGAAAGGTGGAAATGAAGTCTCAGGTTCAGTAAATATCTGACTGATGCAATGTGGCTTTTTTATTCCATATGAACTGAGGTATATAAAAGCGGGGAGGGGTTAAGAGGACTTTTTCACTTTTACGGCCAAATGGTCTTGCTCCATTTGGCTGTAAAAATGAGCAGCTGATTGATATATGTATATGTACATGTACATCCTATAGATGTATATCTATATCTCTCTGAATCTGAAGATTATGTATGTATGTATGTATGTATAGTTTACCAATTGAAGGAGTATGAGAAGCTGGAGAAGTACCAGGGCCTGAAGGAGGAATTAGAGAGGGTGTGGAAAGTAAAGGCCAAAGTGGTCCTGGTGGTAATAGGAGCACTCGGGGCTGTGACTCCTAAGTTGGGAGAGTGGCTCCACAGATCCCAGGAACAACATCAGAGCTCTATGTCTGGAAGAGAGCAGTGCTAGGAACAGCTCAGATACTGTGCAGAACCCTCAAACTCCCCGGCCTCTGGTAGAGGACCTGAGATTGAGGAAGACGCTTGCCACCCATAGGGTTGAGAGGGGATTTATATATATATATATATATATATATATATATATATATTCTATAAAGAAAAGTATACATCTGTTTATGTGTCTTCCTGCAGATGCTCTATCCCCTCTCTTCTACACATGAGAGGAATGCATTGGAATGCTGTGTTATATTCAGTTTTAAATACTCTGGAAAATTTAGAGCTGGACCATAAAGGGAACGGTTTCTACAGTGGTTTGCAAATTTAAAAGAAAACAAATCTGTTACGAAGGATCTGTAATTTGTATTTTTTGTGAGTTTCTATACAAATAGAAATTTCTATCCAATACAAATAGATAGTCCAGGAACAAGCAATGTTTTGGTGTCTGGAGATTTGGTCACACCATATATTATCTAAGTCTATGCCTATGGCTAACAATATACAGTGGTACCTTGAGTTACGAACGCCTCTGCTTATGAATTTTTCGTGTTACGACCAGCTCCGGCCCCAAAAATGTACCTTGTGTGGCGAACCACCTCGAGTTACGAACCGGATCCGTGGCCATTTTCCCTCCCGTGACACGTGGTCCGTGGCCATTTTTCTGCCCCTGACACGTGGTCCGTGGCCATTTTTCTGCCCCTGACACGTGGTCTGCGGCCATTTTTCCGCCTCTGACATGTGGTCCGCGGCCATTTTTCCACCCCTGACTCTCCCTCCAAGCAATAGCTGCCTCCCTGTCCTCCACGCCAGAACGGATTAACGGTAATTACATTGAACCTTATGGGAAAATTTGCCTCGTGTTGCGCCCAATTCGAGTTGCAACCAGAGTCACGGAATGGATTAAATTCATAACTCGAGGTACCACTGTAATCCAAAAACAGAACAAAACTGAACAGAACCATGAAAAAACAAGAACACCCATTTCTCTCAATTGGCTTTCAGAAAGCTGCCAGCCTATCCCCAAGGGAAGACTCATGCAAACGAGTGGAACCAGGATTCTCTAAAAAATTATGTATGTATATATGCATGCTTTGAAAAATGTTTAAGATGGCCAATGGGAGTATACTGTTTCTCATTTTCCCATAATCTATCCAGCAATCATCCTGGCCTCTCGTGTTTTCATTAGATCCCCAAAGGAAGAACTCAAGAGAGGATACCTCCTCTGGGACATTTTCATTAGTAGTAACTCCAGCACAACTAAGGGGAGGATTCTGTCCTTGAGAAATTGTTGGAGAATTTCTTCTTTCCTTGAAGTGATCCAGAAATATCACCCAATCATTTCTCTGGCTGTTTTTACCTTTTTATATATACCTTTTTAGGGTATAGAATTTTGAAAAGCCATGTGCATTCCAGTATAGTTTAATTATGCTAAGCTATAGGTTAGGATGGGAAGTTCAAAAAACATTCCAGAAGGAAGTAGTGGCAAACCGCATCCATAATACTGCCAAGAAAACTCATGCAGTTACCAGGAGTTGAGGTCAACTTGAATGTCCTCATCTTTTTATACCTTTCTAAATTTCAGCACAGATCCTTAGTTTTGTTTTTCAGCCAAAACTGGCAGGACTTTTAAGCATTTGCCAACAAAATTCAGTAAGCTCTCCAGAAGTCATGAAAAAGAAGGTTTGGGGTACTTGAGGTCCACAGGAAGATGTACAGTATTTTATGTGAGCCCTGTTTTCAAACATGCAATCTCCATGCTAGGTGATCTTGCTTTCATGAGAGAATTCTACAAGCACAATTTGAACTGGTTTTCAAAAATCACAGGTTTCACAGGGTCGCTCAACAAATTCCCTATCGTTCCCTGCTTCTAGGAAAGTCATGCAATTATTTACCAATTTGAATCAATGGCATTCTAAAACTGACTTGGTTCCAAGGGGTACTTCATCATGCCTTCATGTGACAATCTAGGGTTTTGAAGAGCTGTTCCATTGTTGGAAGTTTGATATGTTGTTTCTGAGTCAGTTGTCACCATCTGATTTTTTTGTGTGTGGCTTGATGGCCTGAGTAAATAAGTAAGTAATGTTCTGGAGAAGTGCAATTGCCCAGGAGCATAGAATTGTGATAAATAAAAGCTGCTAATTTAAAACTCTTTTAGCCAGAAGTGTGATATGTCTCGAGATAACTATTGTGGTAAATAAAATCTGTTAATTTAAATCTTATAATAAGAGAAAGCCTCCCGCTGTTAGTGACTGACACAAAACGTAGCATTAAAAATCTAATCAGTTTTTGGCTGAAAACAAGATTTGGCTGCAAGTTAAAGGATATGCTAACTTTGAAACAGTAAGCTGTGAAGGAATTCACATTTTCGGTAGGAACAGGCCCACACATATCAGCCCGCACTCCACCCAGGGGTATGACCTACTTCATTTGCACAAAGTTTCTTTTTGATGATTAATATTCACTTAAAGTTTCAGCATAGTAAATCATCTTTCCATCTGGTTCTTCCTTTAACAACTAACTTTTCCTTCCGTATTTATACTAAATCATAGAACTGAACGTCCACAGATACCTCAGTGTAAATGTACCTCCAGATGAGTTAGATTTCGACTCCCATCACCCCCAGACAAAATGGTCAAAATCCAGCACTGCCTGTGCATGTTCTAAAAAAACTCAGTACATGTAAAAATGATACAGACCTAAAGCTTTTGTCTTCAGTAGCCTCTATATAAATTAAGTATATAGGTAGTCCCCAGGTTAAGAACACCTGAGTTACAAACAACCCATAATTAAGAACGGAGCCTATTGTAGCAAAATTCGAGTTAAATGCACAATGATTCGAGTTAAATACACAATGGTTCAAGTTAATTACACAATACTACTTATATCACCCAGAGTCACTCTGCAGTGAGATGGGTGGTGACAAATTTGAAAAATAAATAAATAAATAAATAAATAAATAGTATTATACAATAATACTGTTCTGGCTTACATACAAATTCGACTTATGGACAGACCTTGGAAACGGAACTCGTTCTTAAGCTGGGGGCTACCTGTATAGGGCTTATCCGTGAATAGACGGACAGATGTATTTTTTGGGTAATGAATCACTTGATCTAGTGCAATTTTAATATAAAATAGAAGCATGCATGACCTTTTGATAACAACAAAAAAATGTTCAAAAAGAGTAAACATAATGATCATAAGGTACTCACATCCACAATTAATACACTCTCAATTAGCATTAAATTTCCCTTATTCTTGACCCCAGAAGATCAAATTTATCATAAGTGACAGGGGGTTCTTTGCTTTGCATTTTAATAAGCTTTTAAAACATCCAAATCAACATACTAATAGATTTATCCATACAAAGAAACATTTCTTGAAAAAACCTTCAGAGTTTCACTTAATTTACAAAAATGTAAATTACTTAATGCATCTGCCTAAATTTGGCTAGGCTCTGAAACTCAGCAGGATTGGATTTGGTTAATATCTAGATTTTTTTGGATTTTACGTCCAGAAAATACTATCACTGTAGGCTAGGTTGGGAAGAAGGCAGTGCCAAACCACTTTTTTAACGTTATCAAGAAAACTGGGTGGGCATGGTAGTGAAGTCACCAGGAGTTAAGGTTGATTTCAATAACTAACTAGTCTACTTTTCCTGGATTATGAATACATCCTTGATTTTAACTGGAAAAATATACTGTAGCCTTCCTACTCTGGTGCTTTCTACAGCAGGTTAGCCGAACTTCAGTTTCCACGTTTCCCAATCTGGCATGGTTAGGAGAGCTGATTCATTACAACTGGACCTTTGTCCCATTCCCAAAGTATATATTTGCATAGGCTCTTTCAAAAATTATGGTATACATGAAGAGTAGATGAGCCGAAGAAGTTGAAGAAATATGCCACTTCTCTAAAGGAATGTCCTTGCAATTTTGGGATCAATCTTTATCATTGGAAGTCCAAGTTGCTACAGAACCACGAAATGTTTTCTATTAGCCCAAGTTGGTGTCCAAGCCACAATGAGAAATGGACATGGATTCATGCCCTATTAAACTCCAGATTAGATGATTGTAATATATTGGATATGGAGGTGTTGGTCAAGATAATTTAGATATAATCTGTCTAAAACTGGATTAGGTACTGGGAATGATCCTCATCCTATGTTTTGGTTTAGTGACAGCATTCATTCCCACTCAATTTCTGGAATCAGTTCAAAGTACTGGTTTACATCTTCACAGTCTGAGAATGGGATTAATAAAGAACTCCATATACCAACACGTGCTTGCTTCTACAGTGATATCTCAACTGAGTCTAGTCTTTAAGTGCCCCAGCATCTAAGAAGAAGAGAGTAAAGGTCCAACTTTGTGTTGGCACCTTTTATAGAAATCTGTACCTGGATAGACTTACCTGGTGTACGATTTTCCTAGGCTCTTTCATTCTTCTCCAATTGCTTTCAGTTTGTTAAACACTTTTATAGTATTTTTTTTCATATCAAGGGATCTGAGCAATTTGTTCTCATTTGTTTCATTAATTTTTTAACTTCTTGTCAGACAGTCTTGGATCCATTGAAGGAAGGGAGTAGAAATCTTTGAAACAAGCAACTATACAATCTCTGATGTCTGTCTTCTGCTACAGTTCAGCTCTGGGATTTGTCACAGCTCAGGGAAGTGAGGAATACATAAAATACCAAGGTAAACAGTGAGATGCTATTTGGTATCTGTATGGACATAAAAGCAGCACTTGAGCACAGATTCAGTATCATTAAAATGGTGTTCACAACCTCTTTTAGAAGGTCTTGTCCTCCCTCTTACTCAATGAATTTCAAAAAGTTTATTGAATGTGCACAGGCCAGTGCTTTAGTATTTGTTTTGTTAATTTCCTTAAAAAGAAATCGGATTCAGAGTAAATATAAAAATGTGGGACAGCAAGAAAGAAAGAGAGAGAGAGAGAGAGAGAAAGAAAGAAAGAAAAAGAAAGAAAGAAAGAAAGAAAGAAAGATTCATTTAAACGATTTGCTTGATTATAAAAGTCCTCTTTTTTTTAAAAAAACCCAATACAGAAAGAAAGCAGGAAAAATTTCTAATGTCCACTGCAACCCACCAGATAATTAAACCAAACATATGGGACTGAATGATGGTGGAATCAGGCTGGAAAATCTTTCTTCAACACTTAAGTTAATTTCTAGGGAACTGCATATAAACTATGATGGCCAAAGCATTCTGAATTTTTGGTCTATAAACACCAGTCACAACAGGAAGGGAAGAGGACTCAGCAATTTAAGACACAGATCATAACAAGTGCAATTTTGTGCATATGCGTGCATGTTTAATTTCAACTGAACACCAGTGGTGTTTTTTCATAGCAGCAGGTAGCAAATGTGGGTCTTTTTGAAGACAATTAGCAACTTGTTCTGCAATTTGAAAACCTGCAAAAAAATGTGTGGACTTGTTTATTGTTTAAAAAGCCTTCCTGTGGCCATTCCTCATTTCTACATCATTCACACCATCTATGCATGCTCACACCCACAGGGTCCTCCATTCAAAGGCAGACATTAGCCTCCAACAAGACACTTCTCCTCCACAAGTGCATTGCTCTGCTTCAGTAAAGGGGAGGCTTTACTTGACCTCTTTATTTGACCTCTTTGCCCTGATAGGAATGGCTTCTGTGCATGTCCCCAAATAACTTTTGCCAGGGCCAGTGATGAGCCACAGTCCCATACCTCTTTTTGGTTAAGAAGCAAAAGGTGCCACAGCACTTCAGAAAAGCATTTTGAAGGAGCATTGGCACTGAAGCAAAGCATCTCTTCAAAATGTCCCCCGTCTCCAACAGAGTATTCGTATTCTAAACCTATTCCCATTCCCATATTCCACTTTCATAAAAACTCATAGGCTTTATTTAGTCTGGAGCATTCAGTCTGTGAGTGTTCCAGATAATCCCCACTTCCTCTGATGTCCCTTAAATGACATCAGGTTCCTGGAGGCAATGGTGCATTCCCTGTGACTATATCCAAGGAGGAAAGCATTTATTGGTACAGTAGAATGCTTTTCTCCTACAGAACACCAGCAGAGGAGAAGGAGGCTGTATACACAGTGCTTGTATAATGCCACTGAATATTTCTCATCTTTTTTACCTAAATGTGGCTTTGTAGAAATGGGTGCATCATTAAAACCACTCTGATTTCAGCCTCTCCACTGATCCCACCCTCTAAACTTCCAACAATCTAGGCAAAGTCTTGAAATCAAAATGGTAGAATGTTTACATTTCAAGAAGATATATTTCAGACATTGCAATATGCAAAAGTTATAAGGCAGGATTTCATAACTATTGATGGCATGTTATCTGGCTATGCTTGAATCAACTCTATTGGCAAGCTTACTGGTTCAATAATGCACATGTTTAATTTCTATCTGAACTTATGAGAAGGTCCTCCAAAGAATAGCTAAAGATATGGAGATTCTGAATACCATCAAGAAACAGAAATGTGAATATTAAGGAAACGTGATATGTAATGAGAAATATTGACTACTTCAATTAATTGAACAAGGACAGATTTATGGGAAAAGCATCACTGGTGGATGATACATATTCTGACTAAAAAATCTACATAGGTGGTTAGGCAAAAATGCAAAATTCTCTTTTTGTGCAGTCCCATCAAAAGAACAAATAGCATTGTTGGTCACCAACCTCTGGTAGATAACCAAAGGAGGAGACTGGGGAAAGGGGAAGGAGGTATTTAAAGTCATGCATGGTCTGGTAAATGTGAACAGGGAGAAACTGTTCTTCCTTTCTAATAATATTAAAAGTAAATGCAGGAGAGTTTACAGCCAATAAAAAGAAGGGTTTCTTAACCAGCACTTAATTAAATTATGAGATTCCATGCCATCAGTTAAGGCACCAACTTAGATGTGCTTTAAAGGGTGAGTGGGCAAGTTCATAGTGGATCAAATTATCCTGGGTATGAATCTTGATATCCTAGATACCAACTGCTTGAAGCAGATATATATGGGGTTAGAAATCTCTGTGATGACTAAGAAATGAATGAATTAATGAATTAATGAATGATAAAAATACCCATGGTGAAAGGAGTATAGATTTATCCTTAGTTCCTAAGGATAAATATCATTTCAGACATTTCAGATGATGATGTTTACAACGATAAAATCCAGGATTTGAGCACAATATAGATTGTAATAAGAACTAATGTCTGAAGTGAGGAGGAGATAGGAAATGTTATGCACAGGTACATTTCTTTCTTTCTGAGAAAAATGTTTGTAAGACTTATCTATACTAAGCCAAACAACATTAAAAAAAAAAAGGAAAATCTAATTAGTACAGACTAGTTCTTGTGGCTGCCCTTGCCCTGGGAATTAGATTTCTTACCATATAGCCATATGATAATTAATTTTACAGAACTATAAATCAGAAATTCCAAATGAGTAAGAATAATCAGCATCTTTCTGGTCAGGTAAGGAGGCATAAATACATTTAGAATAAAAAAGCAATCTAAATAATGAGCTTCAGCTATTTGTTTGGAACATAAATGTGAATAAAATTAGCCAAAAAATATTGAATAAAACATGATGGGTACTGTCCCACTAAAGTTAAGCCATCTTAACTGTTTGATTTAATTCATTGCCTGAGATCTAAGCATTCACTTTGCTCTCTCAATGGATATATTGAAAAGGTGGATTTTGACTGTCCCCAACTTCCTTGTCCTGGTTCTGAAATTAAATCAGCATTTTTCCTCTGCCTCATTTCAGCTAACATGAGCAGGAACTGGTACATGATTTAGTATCAAACAGGAGCTCATGTAAATTCTTAAGGGAAGGCAGAATCCCAAAGGGCAGGCAAGCTGTGTTTTCTTTAAAAAGAAGGAAAAACGGTTAATCTTTTTAGATCTGGAATTACATCTGAAAACATGCATGCAATACGTCACGTATTGTGCTAAACCAAAAGCAAGTACTCTCTCATGGCTCACCATGACGCATAGAGCCAGACGAGAATAGAGTTGATGAAGAATAGTAACAACAGTTTTCTGCGTTCCCCCAAAGACAAGGTATAATGAATGGCAGCAGAAAACACAAAGACTTGGAATGACTACTCTTCCAACACTGCATTCTGATGACAGTCTTGAAAGGAGTTGGGAACTACGTCCTCCCCCACAGCTGCCTTACAAAGTACTTACCTTACTTGACCTAATGGTAGGGCCAGATCTGGATTTAATCATTACATCCAATGAAATTAGGGAATCCATCCTTATAAATATGATCACAGTGACAATAATGATCATGCTTTGGCAATAGAATCCACTCTGTTCCTTTCAGCCTTGAACATTTATTTATTTATTTGTTTATTTGTGCCTTGGAGTCAGTTTTGACCCGTGGTGACCGCCTGGACTAGTCCCTGCAGTTTTCTTGGCAAGGTTTTTTGGAAGTGATTTGCCTTGCTTCCTTCCTAGAGCTGAGAGAGAGGGACTGGCCCGAAGTCACCCAGCTGGCTTTGTGTCTAAGGTGGAACTAGAACTCACGGTCTCCAGGCTTCTAGCGTGGTGCCTTCACCAGTAGACCAAACTGGCTCACTGAATAATGTTTCCTTCCAGGTAAAGATGGGCCGCTCAGCTATTCTAAAATCTGACTTCTCTTCTCCCTTGTGTGGCACATCACCTCTTGGCTGAAAATTTGCAACATGAAACAAATGTGCATTTATTTTGCGTGGCATGTTTTGAGCACAGGACAATAGGCTTTTGAGTTTGAGCTTTTCTTCATTCAGAACTGAAAGTTGCCATGCAAAATGTGTCAACGGTGCTTCAGAGAACATGAATCTGGGTGTGGGCCATGCCCTGCTTCATTGCAAATTCCCAAAAGCCCAAACCACCAAGTAGTTTAAATTCCTGGCACTATATCAGGGTTATGGTAGGATGTTAGAAAGTTATTCAAAAACCTGATTTGCCATGTTCCTGCAATGCATTTTTCTAACCCCAAGATAAAGATCCATGCATCTCTTTACCCTTTAAACAAAAAAGCTATTGTAATGGCATGTAGTGTGACGCACGGCCTGAATACCAAAAACATGTACATGCACTGCTAAACTGTTTAAGTATGGGAGAAGTAGTGTCTAATAGCATCAGGAAATTGAAATTTGAAAATTTTTCTCACTCACTTATTTGATGAGAACGGGGCTGCTGACAGGTGAAGCAGAAAGTCATTTTTCAAGTTAAATGCCAAATGGTTATATAGCATAATATCCAGTCAAAATTAACCAGCTCACTGCTGCATGGACATGCAGCATATTTAATAGCAACTATTTTGGAAAAGATAACTTGGGGAGGCCTGGGGAAAAACGCACAGGACTGTTTGCTAATATATCACTAATTTAGCTTACGCAATGATAAGGAGGAGGAGGAACTGAGAAATAAGGACAGTGTGTTGTGATACATATTAAAAGATAGCAAATTGTGGAATCCACAAAGATCTGTAAGATCGCTGTGGTGCATAACCCTGTGCTCAAGAGTTTAAAATTCCGTGTTCAGCTAAATTCTGGAATTTACAAAAATTATCCAGACTGGGCAGGTTGGGATACAGGTTTATATTTCTTCCCAAAGAAAGAGGACAGTGAGAGATCTTTACGTACATTGTCCTGAAACCAAGCCAGCAAGGTAGGGTCCTTGATGGTCACATCGTTAAGAAAGCACAAAGTTGGGCTACGGGATCAGCTCACATGGACCAGGAAAAGAGGCTACCACGAATGAGAGGGCTTTCAAAGGTGACTGCCAGTGCCTGAATCTTACGGGGAAAATTATGTCACAGGGTTGTGCTGATGTCAATGTTTAGCTGCTACCTCTGCTAATGCATTCCATGTTTGTTGCTCCAAAATATAAGAAGAAAACTTCCCATAGAAGCAGGGAGAAGAAAAACAGTGGCAAAATATTGCCTTATTTCAGCAATAGATAGACCCCAGGGTTTATCAATCTCAGAATTCTTATTAATCTCAGAAAATAAATTAATTTAAACCAGCATTTCTCTGGCTGGCTGTGGAATTCTGGGAGTTGAAGTCCACCCATCTTAAAGTTGCCAAGGTTGAGAAACGCTGATTTAAACTGTTCTTTTCTTTAAGGAGTTGGGAAAAAGAGAGATTAACTTTTGGTCAAGGGATGGTGTGAAGTCATCCATTTTGACTTCTGCTGTGTGTTGGTTTAGATGATGTCTACCAGTAGCTAATAGCTGCCATTTTCCTTCCCAGAATTTTCCAGGGCCAACATCTTTCCAAGACATTCTGATAACGATAGCAATTTGGGGAAATTGGTGCAAGAAACCAGTGCCAGCTGCTGGGTGGAGCTAAAAGTTTTATGAGACCGAAACCCATTTCCCCACTATTGATGATAAGCCTGGTTCCCTTAAATCCTTAATTTTTGTATTGATTACTTGATGTGATGTGAGTTCTATGGCCACTCCTTGTGGAAAAGTGACTTTGTGGTTAGAAACGTTTAAAAAAAAGGCATCAAAACCAAAACACCCAAAATAAAACAATGCCACAGAATAAACAAGGCCAACCACAGCAAACTCCCATTCAAGTCCTATTTCTGGGTGGGCTCATTCCATGCTTTGGCCCAATATTTGCTAATATCACTAACAGCTTTTTTTTTAAAAAAATGAATGAAAAGGAGCCTTCAAAACTCCCCTAAGCCAGTGCCAGTGTCTATTACCCTCATCTAGTATCTCACCAGCTTTACATCCCTCATCTTCAAGATGTGAAGCTGAAAATAAATTGGAAGCCAACTCGATAGGAGGGTTCTTCTTTCCAACACAATACCTGAAGAATTTTAACATAACTCAATAAGAGGCATCTTGAACTGGAACCAGAAGGGACTGATTTCTAAGGCAGCTTGGAAAGAATTAATCTATAACTAAAGAAATTTACAGAGCTCTTTACTTCAAACAAAATGCTGTTATTATAATCATGGCATCAGCAGGTTAAAAAAAGAGAGAGAGAACAAAAGAAAATCAGCAAACTGAGCTTCACAAAATGCAGAACTAGAGAAACTATGGATTTGACCTTCATGAGAAGACCAGCACCACCCAAAACTTCTTAAGGCCAAAGCTATAACTGTCTCTTCTCATCAGTAAAGTCAGGCTTCACAAATGAACTCCTTGTGAAGGGAGATTATTACAGAAGAAAAGCAAAGTTTATTTTTTTAAAAATCTCACATTTCTTCCTTCCTGTTTTGACAGGATTGAGAGAAGAGTTCCTTTAAAAGTTGCAAACTACTGCCACATATGGATGATGATCAAGATGATTTCAACACTCAAGATTTTGCTCATGTTGTCTTAAGAAAGATTATTCTCTTGAGGTGTCTTTCAAAGAGAAGCACATGCCTGCTGATCGATATTTTGGACAGATAAATTAGAACTGGACAGGTAAATTAGAATGGGCTGTTTGAATCTCATTAGATGCTGAAAAGGTCTTTAATATGGTTCAGGTTGAATTTATGCAGAGTGTTCTAATAAGATATGGGTTTCCACCATCTTTTGCCTTTTGGATTATAATTTGGTATCTTTACGCTGTGGTCAGTTATTGTAAATACTTTTCTTTCTTAACTCATTAAGTTATACTGTTGGACACACCAAATATTCCTCCTAGGTCCTTTAGTTATTAGTCTGATTCTTGAATCTTGGCTACTCTCATTAGACAATCTCAAGAGATTAAGGGTGGGGTGGCACTTGATACAGGATACAATTTGTATATGCCAATGAAATTATGGATTATTATCAATACTAATAATTATGGATAATTATTAACATTACAAAATCTGATTAAAGTTATACAGCAATATATACTTTGGTTATACTCTCAATTAGAAAAAAAAGTCTCCTTTGTTGCCTCTGGAATCTACAGTAGACAGTAATAGATAGACTACTGCAGGAAATTGGGGTTTAAAGTTTGTACAGATTCTAAAAAATACCTGGGTTTATATTTTTCTTGAAATACATCACAATATGTTGAATTATATGTGTGTAAATGTATAGATACGATTTCAGTAACTGTAACCAGATGGTTAAAACTTCCATTGAGAGTCTGGGTTAAGACTAATGTAATTAAAATGAATATTACATCAAGACTAAACATATATTTTAACAGGGATTTTAATGTTAATCCTGCTACTGTTAATGTTCAATCTTTACATAGATATATAAATGAATAATAGAAACATTTTACACAGTCCAGAATCCCTCATATATTTTTGGACAAACTCAGGTTGCCTTATGAGGAAGGTGACTTCAACATACCAGATTTTCAACTGGATTTTTATTTTCATGTCTATATTCTTATGGAATAAGAACATTTCTGAATATTGCCCTCTTTGGGCCTATTTAGAGAATTTGTAACCCTTCTGAAATCTTGACACATTTTAAGAACTAACAAACAGGAGTCTTTGTTTCTAGCCTTGAAAACTGCTGGACATATTTGGTCATTAATAAGTAAGCAGTTAAGTTTTGGTCCAGCATCACATGAGAAATTGATTCTGTGATATGATCCAAATTTGAAGATAGCAGTGATGTGTTCTACTAGAATGCCAACCAAGGAATAAAGACCTTAAATTAATTGGTTTTTAATAGTTGTTTTAAAGACTTTGGGAGATTGCAGCCTGAATATAATTTTTACCTATAATACCTGGTTGGCAGTATATATATTTGAAATATATGCTGACAAAAGCAGAATGCTTTGACAGCTTCAGAAGTTCTTAGAATCTTAGGATCCTTGCGCGATACTGTGCTTTAAATGAAACCAATATTTAATTTTATATGGAATTTTTAAAATGGAATTAAAGTTACATACCTGACCAGTGGAACAAAGAATTGGAATATCTACTCTTGGAAAATCAATGGATCCAGGTTTTAAAGAATGTAAAATTTATTTCTTATGATTTAAGAAGGAAGTTAACCCATGAGAAAATATTCTGTATCTATTGGACCTCTCCAAGAATGTATTTGGACGTCGGATTTTTATAAACGTGAGCCCCTTGGAAGTTGTAAGAAATTTGAGGGCTCTTTAATTCATATGATTTGGTCTCGTTCAGCTATAGCTCTATTTTTCTTTCAAATCATAGCACAGGGTAATACAATTTTGGAAAGAAATACAATAGGTAAAGATGTACATGTGATGTTTAATATTCCTAAAATAGGGAATTTGTTAGTTTATGAAGAGCTTTGGGTCTACCAAGCTTGAAATGTATCAAAGAGAATAATCTTACATAAATGGGGCAGAGGGGAGACCTTATCCTTCTGATATTAAGGAACGGATTCAGGATATGAGTCTGTTATGTATTTTTGAAAAGTCTTTATATTCTAAAAATTAGAAGATGAAGCCATATGGTCTAGATTTAATGATAAGTGTACGGGTTGGATTAATTCCATATTGATACAAATGGATATTATATGGATCTCTTTTTTTAATTAGTTATTTTCCCCCTCCTTTCTGTTATATTTAGTTTGTGTTAATCACTATAGTGATTGTACACTATACTGCTTTTTTATTACAGTATTGCATAATCACTAACTTATTTCTTTTTTTCTTGGTATTGTAGCTGTTTGCATTTCACTATATAAAATAATAATAATAATAATAATAATAATAATAATAATAATAATAATAATAGCCAATAGAAACCTGAAATGTTTTCCTGTGAAAATTTCCAGACAAAATGTTTGTTTTTCTTGTCATTTTAATCTGAATTTACCAAAATGTATAAATGTGATCATAAGCAGACAAGAAGAATAATGAGGGAGAAAATGAAACTGCAGAAAATATGTTCTTTTAGCATATTTGGGGGGGCAGCAAACGGAGAAAAGGCATTGTAGGTAGGTACAACTGGAGCAAAAGCCTCCAAGTATAGTTAAGCTCCACAAATGGGCATAAATTTGAATGTAAGATCCCAACATTTATATCCAAAGCACATTTAAGACCCTGATTATTTTTTTTTAAGCCTTGAATAAACTAGGAATAAAATATGAGGAAGATTTTTTTTTCTCTTAAGCTTTCCAATCTACTGAGAGGTCCTTTTGTGTCTCCCCAAGTTCCCATTCATTGGGACTTGCAAGGTGACCTTGGTGGCTGTGTCTAGCTCTGCCTTTCACCTTTGAGACATGCTCACTGGACTTCCTTATTAACATCCTTCCAGAAGTAGGTGAAGATATTCCTTTTTAGAAAGGTCTTTGATGGATGATGATGATGATGATGACGATTGCTGTTTCATCAAATTTCTGTCATTATTTAAAATGCAGATTGTTGTGGCTGATTTTTCTCTGCTCCTATTTTATCTTTTTATGGTTGCTGTGAGCCATCTAGACCTCTCTGAAGGGAAGTAGAATATAAATGTATTAAATAAAATAACTCCTTGATTTTACTCCACACTGACACCATGCTAGATCGGGGGGGGAGATAACAGAGAGGTGCAGTAACTAGCAGTTTATCCAATCTTCCTGGAGAAGTAATGTAAAACCATGGTAGTCCTTATGATACTCAGAGCTTATGAAAATGTGAAGAATCCTAGTTATCGTTAAGCCGACTGGAAATAAAGCATTTCCCTCTACCAATGTTTCAGCATTCGTAGACAGTAGCTGGGCTTTGTTGTGGCTCTGTTACAATATTCAGCCAAATGTGGTTTATCTTGTCAAAGAATGTAGTAATGAAAGAATTGTGAATATATCTTGTTTATCAGTATGTCTCTCTATATTGGTTATCACTAGATACATATTTTTTCTTGAAGGAATGCCTGTAGTTATTTTAATGAAAACAAAAGGATCCAAGTCCTGTGTGCATGTCTGTTCATGTGTACATTCATTCTTTTGCTGATCAAGATGCTTTTTATAATTTTTTATATAGTTGGTGAGTACAATATAGATGATGTGGGATTATTCTTTCCATTAGAAAGAAAACATGCTGGAAAGAGATCCAGCTGTTATTAATGTCCAAGAAACATCAGCTTTCTGGGTGTCTGCTGGGTAAATGGTCTTCCAGGAAAATAATGTTGAACCAACACTTATAAGTCAATGTCATATATAAATAAGATATTTTGATCAAGCACCAAAAGGTAGCTGAGCAAATAAAAAATATTGGTCCAGAAAATTTAGCTTTTATGTGACTCCTGTGTATCAACACTGTTTGTGTAGGGGGTTTGTACAAGTCTCTGTATATTAATGGTGGTACTGGAGGGAATTAAATAAGAAGTCTAGCCTCAAAATATAAATGTGCTTCTGTGATACTGAATAAATATAATTATTGCTTTTCTTACGGTAAACTGTTAGAGCAGTGTTTCTCAACCTTGGCAACTTTAAGATGGGTGGACTTCACCTCCCAGAATTCCCCAGCCAGTATGGCTGGCTGGGGAATTCTGGGAGGTGAAGTCCACCCATCTTAAAGTTGCCAAGGTTGAGAAACACTGCATTAGAACCGTGAGAGGCTCCACAAAACAACTCAGAATCAACCAAAGTTTTAGTTGATTCATCTATTATTTGAAGATTGCAGCCTTAATTTCAGGTTCTTATGGCAGTCTTTGGAAATCTTTCATGTGTATTTAAGGGAAGATGAAAAGGTTACTAAGAGAGTGGTTCAACATGTTTTGTGGCAAAGGATTAATACTCACCAGAGAAGGTATTTAGAAGATGAGTTTGAAGTTCTGTAGCAAAATTTGCCTCAACAGTGAAGACATTCAGCTGCTTTCTACAGCCTTGTTTACTGCTTTATAACTAGGTAAGGCAGGTAGCTATTCCAAACACAGCTTCCTAATCTGATCCATTGCTTACACATAACTTTTTGTTTGGGCTGGAATCAATGAACATTTCTACTGCTCTGAATTTATTATAGTGGAGCCAATAATTTCCACCACAACTGAATCTACCATGAGATCTAGGGACCTACTATGAACATCAGTACTGAGCATAGCGACTCCATCTTTTTATCACTTCTTAAAGGGCTAACACTGGTAAAAGTTAATGATGTCCTGTGTCTATATAACGATGCACCTTTTTATCTACAAAGATTGAGAAAAATGTTCTGAATTCAAATTCTCCCATACAAGTACTAACCAGGCCTGACCCTCCTTAGCTTCCAAAATCAGGTATTTTCAGGGTAGTATGGCCATAGACTTGAATTCAAATTCTCCTATGAGTATTCATTTTTAGGGGGGAGATTTGCTGATTTTTATCCTCTATAATCTCTACATCCTGCTCTATACTCTCTATAGAAAGGGATTTTAACTCTATATCTTATTCTATATCCTCTATGGAAATAGAGTCTAATCTCTATAATTTCTACAGCCTCAGTCAACCCATTTAATTTTCAAAAAGCCTAGATGACTTTTTAGAGGGTCAGGTGTGTGTGTGTGTCTTTTAATATGCTCATATACCTATTGTAAAATCAATAGAGTACTATTTATATGAAAAAGTAACAAATTGTGCAATATATATATTTAGAGGAGAATTTGTAAATATCATTTTTGCTCAAAAGGTAGGCTTTGCTATTTTCCCTCTGGTCAAAAAATAAAAAAAAAGCAAAAAGCAAAAATCCTTTGATATCGTTTCTAGCTTATGTTTAAATGAAAATAACAGGTCAGGGATAAGACAAAGTAATTTAAAGGACTCGCACTACTGTGATATGTGGGATTGCCCACAGCTACACCTTGCAATCACCCAGTTCATATTTTAGGTCCTGCCACAAGAGTTCATAGTATTTTACAAGTCCGTGTTCCATGTCAGTGGCTGAATGTAGAGTTGAATATGAGTCCTATTTAAATCTGCAAGAAAATAGCTTCAGGTGACATAACCTTTCATGTAGTACCACTGTGTACATATACAAGTAATTGAGGCTGTTGACCCCGTCGACGTGCATACAACTGTAAGTACAAACTTGACATTTTGATACCGCTTGTAGCCTTCCCGTTGTTATTTTCTGTTCCAATAATCCATTGCAGGTAGAAAAATGAAAGAAGGAAGCATGAATGATTAATGCTGTCAAGCTAAAATAATGCATTTAGGGAAAAAATCCATAAATCTCTTATTTGTGGCATTTTAAAACTCAACCCGACATTCTTTGGTGCCATTCAGCCTCTTTGGAGCTAGATAGATGCAAGCGTTTTGCAGGCATCAAGATGAGCCCAGCCTGCTGGACCCACTCTTGCTAGCTGGGGAAATTGAACCTAAGCAGCTTTGCCTCTTCAAAAAAAAAGATTCAGAAACTGCAACTGAATTTCCAAGGGGGTCATGTTTATGACTCTACCCCCTACCCCTTGCACACATGCACAGACGGACATTATGGCAAGCAGGCAAAGGAAGGAAGGAAGGAAGGAAGGAAGGAAGGAAGGAAATCAATGAATTGGGTTTTCTCAGTCCCCTCACTTAACTATATCATTAGAGCTAAGAGATGTCAGCTTTGGCTTCTCTAATGAAGGGGTGAGCAGGGAACCATTTCTTAACATTTGGGGAGGGGCAACACCATGCTGGGTTTGTGAATGACATAAAGGAGACAAAGTCACCATAGATTCCTAAATTCTAGGAGAGAGTTGTCTGGGGCGCTTCATTTATTAAAAGGGTTCAACCCATTTTAAGATGTCCATTGCGGCTTTTGCATTTTTCCTGCATCAAAATACCTGGAACCTGAGTTGCCAATGTTCAGCAAGAACACCAGAAGAGTTTAGAGGAGGGAGGGAGTACAAAAAGTGATTTGGGAGCCACATTAAACTCTTGGGCTACGTTGCAGCTGTAAGCAAGGTCTAGGTCTGTTAGTAAATCACCAAGCACTTGTAAGTGATTCCATGCATTTTGCTAGAGAAGTATAACAGGATAGTAGTAAACAGACACCATAAGTATCTGTGATATTTTGGTTTTATTTTGTTTTTGCTGCTCCTACCTCCAACATGCAATCAGTGAACCAATGCATACATTGGAATCCTAGCAAAAAATTATCTTTCAAAACACTAAGGGGGCCTTTCATGCTAACAAGATGGTGTCTCGTCATGTCAGCTTGGGTGCACAAGAAAGCCTTATGCACCTACTCAAACCTGCTCCATGACATTGGGTTTATTAGAAGCATCAGAAAGTCATTTCAAATTAAAGTTAATTAAATGAAGGCAATATTAGCTCTATTGTTTCACTTGACGAATCTGTAAAACTGAAATGGTGCAGTTCAAGTTACAGTAGATAAGAGAATTAGCAATGCATACAGTTGTCTGAAAGACTTAAAAAAAAAAAAAAGAACAGATTTACAGCTTGTAATACCTGAAGTTACAGCAACCTGAAACCTGCTAGATAACAATTGTTAGACATCAGCACCACATTAGAGGTGTGACTTCACATTTGTTGATATAAAGTTGCTTTATCTGTTACTTTATAGGAAAACTAGTGATCTAGTGCTCAAGATATCATTTTCTATATTGCTCATGTCATTAACTAAGGCACATATGCTGTATGATGTTCAAACATTTGCATTTCCTTCTCACGCTTGGAGAGAGAGTTGGCCTTCCACACTAGGCTAAGCAATGGCATGGCTAACCATGGCTTGCTGAATAAGCCATAATCAGCTCAATTCACACATTGTGCTCAATTCACGTAACAAAGCAGTAGTTACATACTACAGTGGCTGCTTTCACATGACATGCTAAGCCAAACACACATTATAGTCCAGTACAATAATGTAAATTTTCCAGTGTATATCGAATGGTTCTGTTTTGGTTCTCCTGATATCTTTGTTAGCAGATCATGGTAATGCACTATCCCAGATTTCCATTGTTCAAAAGTTGGTTAGTTTTACAGCTTTTTCTGGTCTCAGATGCCATCCTTGTTTTCCCCAGTACAAATGAGAAGAGAGTGAGTGAGTGAGAGATTTCAAGTATCGGGACTGGGAGTAATCCCAGCCTTAAAAAAACCATTAGCATCTAGACCAGATTACAATTATCATGCTGAGGGTGAAATTGTACTCCTCAAACATGTGGAAGGCACAATTTTAGTCTATCAATCTTAACCCACTGACTCAAGATAAAACAATATTATATGTTCAGCTGTGCTTGCAAAAAACATTAAACCAGACTTCATTTAATCATTATTTGTTGAAGGACCCAAAGGGCTCACATAGCATGCTAAGCCATAAGCCATGGCTTGCAAACAGCAATATTTAATTCACACAACTCATTAAGCTAAAATTGAATAAATCTGGCTTTGTGTGTGAAGAGCCATCAAAGAACAAACATGGTAACTCTAAACCATATCCACAGACTCAGCTCCCTTGGAGAAAAGCCTGCCTGCATATTTATCTCAAAGGCTTCATGTGCTGAGCAAACAAGTGAAAAAGCATCGAGAATCACACATGCAATTCAAACAGGAAGGTATGTTCTGTGTTGATCTACCTGACTTCCACCATCCTTGTCCTAAAAGCTTCAGCTTTTACTCTAAAAGGTGGGGAGATTTAACTGCTCCCAGGAAGGAGAAAAAGGGGAGGTGCCACGTTTACTTATTCTGCTTCAAATATCAGTGGTCATCTTCTTCTTATTCAACAAAAAAGTAAATAACCAAAATTTGGTGTTAAATACAGTTGTGCTCATCCAATGGGCTTGCATAATTCCGTGTAAAATGGGATAGCTCTGCCAAGCCCCAAGCACAGCATTCTAATTTAGGATTTTAAACAATAATCCCAAATAAATGGAAATGTCATTAAAAAAGAAGGGTTTATTTTAAATTAAGAACATAACATCTTGAATCAACATGAGTCATTACAGATACTACTATCACGAGCGAAGACTTGCAAATTTCACCACTATGGCTAAGGAAGGCAAAACTCGGGGTTATTGTGCCTTTTACTTTTTTATTTTTAGAAGAGAAAGGGGAAAAAACATTGTTTCACAGATGCTAAGACTGTTGCAAATCTCATTACAATTAAATATACAGTGCAGCCTAATTTAGCCACAAAGCCTGAAGGACATCTAAAACATTTGGATAATCAGGAATTCAGATTTAATTTGAGCCCAAGAAAGCAGAGTAGAAAGGGAAGGCCAAGAAATGTATTTATTTAGCTGAAAACAGTTCTGGACTGGTTCACCATGAGATCATCTCAATGCTGATTATATGCCACTTATAATTCCTAATTGTGCAGCAAATATACTTGAATTTCTTTTCTCCTTCAAGTTGTGTGACCCAACCTATTCACAGAGACTTGGGTTAGGAAACAATTTAAAAAATGCTGACATAAAGTCTGATAAACTTTAACATCTATTAAATCTACACATCTGCAAATTTGTCCAGGCAAGTATATTTCTAATTTTCAAAATCACATGGGACTAGGTAAACCAGACAGTTGTTTTTGCAAGATTCTTCTTAGCAATAGGATCAGAATAGGACACCTGCAAAGGAAGAGGAAAACATTCTTCACATAACGCTCAAGATAATGAAGCACAACAGTTACTATTCCTGAAACATTAAAATATCTCATTTCTAATTGAGACTAAACTGTATAATATATGTATCAATTCAAAACCAAAACCAACCAGCAAAAGAAAAACACTGTTAAAAGTTACATTGCAAATTGTCCCTGAGTAATATTTGATGAGAAATGGTAAAGATACAAATTTGGTTCAGATATAATGGCCAACCCAAGATTTAGCATTATGTGAATGAGCAATCAGGAGCTTCAACCATGTTTATTTTCTTACTCCATTTTCCTTCTTTATTTTGCAGACAGAGATGATGTCCTAAAAAGCAGAATAACTAAGAGTTCATAAGCTGAAGTTGTTTACAACCCCTGGGGGTTCAATCATAATAAAGATCATAATTAATAATAATGATAATGATAATGATAATAATGATAATGATAATAATAAAATAATAATAATAATAATAATAATAATAAAAATTTAAAAAATACTAACTTTTTTAAAAAAGAAGACATTTGTGGAGGAAAACTTTTTATGAGCGTTGTTGACTCCCTGATATTGTGATGGAATCAAAGTTACCCACAAAGATGGTGTGTGGGCAGGTAGGGAAGAGAGAGGATGAAAAAAAAAAGTTGATGGATGTATGAACACTGCAGCTTGGACTTAGCTCTAGAAGAAATAAATATGCTTGACTAGGATGGCAACTGAAGCATTAAAAAATGTGCAGGCATTTAACTAACCGCTTCTCTGATATAATATTCCTACATTCTTATTGAAATGGACTGGATAGACATCAAGGTAATAGAGAAGGAAAATTAGAATTCTCTCCCCCTTTTTCCCCTACCTTCCTTTTTAAGTCTTCAGCCTAAAGCTACCCAGATACCTTTTTAAAAATAGATATTAAAGGGGTGGGGAGGCATTTAATTGTTGGCAGAATGAAACTCTGAATGCACAGAGTTTAAAAAAAAATAGAATGTAGAAAGTTACGTAAAAAAGAACAGAGTTAAGTTGGGCTTAAATGCTGGGTATGTAAGAGAGATTGCATAGATAGAGTATATATTAGGGGAAATTCTGTATGGAATGTATACAATTTTAATCTCTCTTCTGAATTATAATTACTGTTAGCTGTCTGAGTATTCTATTAAGTAGAAAGGTGGGAATTAAATCAAATAAACAAATACATTGGGGAATTTACATAGGCTTGCTTAGAAAAATCTAAAAATTGGAAAAGAAAAATCGCAATAGCCCTCTAGAAGAGCAATTGTGATTTTTTCCCCCAGATCCTTAAAGTTGTTTTAAAGACAATTGAGCATTAAATGTAGTACTGATACAAACAGGCCATCCAAGAAATTTAAGTATTCTTAGTCTCTTGTTTGGCCATTTGTAGCTTGACAGATGTATCCCAAGGTATCTTAAGTATTCCAAGGTACCTTAAGACAAGGAAAAAGTTGTGGTATAGCATCTATAGAACTATTTTCCTTGACCTTCCAGGCAAGTCAAGGCAGAATCCTATTATTCCAGTCCATAATCTTTCCATAGTCTTTCTCAAGCACATGGATCTCCCCACATGGCAAACCAAAAAGCATTTATATGGCTTTAAATACTTGTGTTTTTATTCATGAGAAAATACTGTGTTTTGCCTTGCATTGGATCCTTGCTGATTAAGTGCCAAATTATGATCTGTAACAATTGCTGACAATTGTCAGTCTGCCAGAAATAGGAATGGATGTTTTAAAAGATAATCTCTAGTTTTCATTTTTAAGAATCTTACTTCTGCCAGTGCATACTCCCAATATCCTGGTTAAATGCTCTGCTCCTCTTTTCATAAGAGAACCCTACATTTAGAGTTCCTCCATGCTTCCTATGATTTCCTCAATACTTTGCCATCTTTTCAAAACCTTAAGGTAAGGTACTTTAGATACAAGTCAGAATTAAAGGAGCAGGATGAAAAGTTGTGTCTGGCTCTAAATATGTGAGGGAACACCCTAAATAGCAGTCAAGTCAAGCACTAACAATAGAGGATGGCCAATTCAAATGACTCTGCTTAACTGTTTGAATGAAGACATTAGAAAGTTTCCAACCAGCTCTTCCTTCCTTCCTTCCTTCCTTCCTTCCATCCATCCATCCATAGCAGAGGCTTTCATCCCATCACTGTAGCCCATCTATACCTAACAAAACACAAAATACCCCCCTTCCCCCCAAACTCTTCCTGAAAAATCACCTGACACTGTTAAATTAGGCCTCATTGTAACTATTAGTAGGGTTTTAAAAACAGATAATTGATTATTCACAAATCTCTTCTGCCACTGGTATTAGCAATCTGTAAGCAAGCGATTAACAGGGGTGCTGATAAAGATTCCCCCCATTTCTGTCCCAGAGATTCACCTTCATTGCATGCAAAATGAAAATATATCTGAGAATTCAGATCTGAGTTATTGTATATAGTCTGTGTCGAGCCTTTTATTTCTTATTTTCATTTGCAAATTTTCATGGGAAGACAAAGTAGGAATAGTCTAGCAGTTTAAAATTGGACCACCTATTAAAAATATCTGGGTTTTCATTTTTTTAATATCCACTTTGAAAGGGTAATATGAAACTTATGAAATATTTACCGACTGTGATGCATAAACAACGAATCACCTCATTTCCATTAATTTTTTTTTCTATGAAGGATTTTTTTTAAAAAAAACTGTGGCTTGCAATTTAATTATGCAAGTAATTAAAACTTAGAAGATAATCATTTTTGGCAAAAAGTCAGTTTTTGTTAAATTTTAAGATAGAAAAAAGATGCATATTACGACCATAATACTGTTAGTAATTAAGATAAATGCATCAATTATTAAAGATGCAAACATGTCAAGCAAGCATAACTAATTATTTGAGCATGTTAACAGTTGTTTAATGTTAACAAGCAGTGAATTATTAAAGACCCATGTGTCACATTTTGGACTGCATAAAATATAATGTTCAGGGAAAGGTTTATGCATTTTTAGGTTTTTGCTTAGATCTTTGGGAGTCAGGGAAGCAATAATGCTGTCTTAGATTTTATTCCTAGTGTTAGTAGTTCAGTTCACATAAAGTGCTGCAATTTTTTGGAGTTCAGGCAAATGTTATGAAAGGACTCACAGTAGCTGTTCCATGTGGTTCAGTAAATAGAATGTGGCAAACTTTCAACAACTTTCCACACAAACTCTGTAAAACAAAGTTACAGGACTGAACTCAAACTGAACTGAAATATCTCAGCAGACATTTTTTTTTCTAAGCAAGGATCAGAGAGTTCTGATTCCTCTAACCCTGCAGGAAAAAAAGGGCTTTGGTCAAAGTTTTAGAAGGAACCTCTAAAGTTCTGCTGCTGTTAATGGAGAGCTTCACCCAATGAGAAATGTTTAGACATTTTTTTTTTTCATTCTCCTGGAGAACATTACCAAGATTAGGGCTTCCAGATCTAGCCTCAGAATCCAGATGACCATTAGAAGATAACAAAGGGTTAGGGTTTATCTATCTATTTATTCATTTAGTTAAGCAATTTATATGGCCTCCCAACTCACTCACAGTGACTCCAGGTGGCTTACAGAAATAAAAACCCCAAATACAAAACCCACTACACCCCCCAGAGTTATGGATGTCTGAATTGTTGCAACCCAGGTCTGGTAGCCTAGCTCTTTTCATTTCAAGGCAGGCCCTACTGTAGACAGTTCTACAACAATGAATGAAAAATCAGAGTAATTGAACCATCAATCATCTGTGGGCAAGATGTACATCTATTTGACCACTAAACTATGCACCCTGTTTATGGGCTACAAGAAGCTGTTGATATTATTTAAGATGCACTTGTGAAGCATAAGTATAATAACATGGTATTTCCTGTATTAATATACAGAGACAATATTTTTAATCTTGTCGGGGAAAGGAGATCCTTCTTAACCATCCGCTTGTTGGCAAACAAGATGGTAATTACAATTAAACCCCACAATGAAGCTTGAAACACAGATCTCAGCAACGGAAAGTACTAAAGGAAGGAACTGCAAAAACATTTGCTATTCAGCCCAAAACCCTCTTTGCCCTGAGCAGAGGCGGGGTACATCATGACTACGATGAAAGCTTATGGACCCAGTTTTGTCTGAGACCTCTTGCATCGTCAGCCACACATCATCTTTCACATTTTAGTTCTACTTGATGCGAAGTTGCCTTAGGTAGCTGAAAGGAAAGCCAATAGGAAGTTGAAGGTGAGCTTTACTGGATGAAACAGAGTAACAAGCAGAAGAAGCAGTTTAAACAAAGCCCAAGGAAAGCAGAGTCATCAGCAGAAAGGGAAAGAAGACATTTAATAAACCAAGAGCTGATCCAGAAGTATTCTTGCAGCAATCTGGAACTAAAAGCTTTTTAAACCAGAGCTATGAGACCCTCACCCAAAACTCAGAGCTATGAGAGCTGATCAGCTCATGAGTAGACCCTTACTCATAAGGAGATTTTTGTTCTCTTCAGGTCTTATGGGGATCCTCTACCAGCTATGCCCCAAACTGAAGTAGTAACCCCAGGCTTGGCAGTGGCTCATGGGGTGATACTGAATCGGAGGGAGTGATCTCCTTGTGGCCTGAGGAAGTAGGACTGCTACACTTCAGTAATTTGCTCTCAGTCTTTCTCTGGATAATCCTCCTCTTCTTCTGCCAAATGCATCTTACTTATACCGGCTGACTTCATGCAACACATTTAACCTATGTCAATTACAAGTCTTACCTTTACATTCATACAACTTACTAAACTTGGTTAGTCTGAAACTTGGTTAGGCATTTTGTGGCTTATCATAGGTGTGACCTCAATCTGCTGGATTTGTTTATAGTTCAAAGTGTTGTGCAAACCCAGACAAATGGATTAGTTCAGTAACTAGGTTAAGTATGTTATATGAACACAGCCGCTGATTGGAACATTGATCTTCCTAGCTCAGTATTAACTTAAACTCACTGGCAGTTATTCTCATTGATTGATTGATTTAATCCAATTTATATGGCTTCCCATTTCATAATAGCAACTGTACATGGCTAACACAGCTGGAAACACCAACTACAGATAAAACAAAAAGAAAACATAGGGGGGAAAAAAGAGCATAAATGGCAACTGAAGGTAAACCTTGATTCTTGAGGATTATCATTCAGAAGTTTTTTCCAGCTCTTTCTGGAGATAAGAAAAACAAATGTGGAACTCTCTGAATTTAGGGTATGTAGGTTGGTTGGTTGGTTTTGCTACAGTTGATACTACCTTGCAGTACATATGAATAGTTAAGTAGTTTCTCTAGACATGCACTATGGAAGTGCAAAGCTTACTTTTTGAGACCCCATTTTCAAGTGAACAGACCTGATCTATACCTTCTAGATTAACACACAGAGTGGATATGGATTTGATGCTTCCAGTTTTGTCCTCCAATTTTGGGAGATTTCTCAAAGGCTCTGGACTTTCTTACTAGATTCCTGACTTGTTCCTGCACAAAGTCTGGCATTCATTTGGTTGGAGTTCTGTACAAGGCCTTTTCAGTGAACCTCACAGTTTGGAAAGTCAGAGAGTCCGAGGAGAGCGCTATCCAATGGAATTCTAGCAAGACAAGGGAAAAAAAGTATTTTACCAATAAATTATTGCTGTCAAAACAGCACACACACACAGACACACAATGTAATGGAAAGATAGGGGGCAGAGATTCATGAAGCATTGCTTCTCGCATAGTTGATCACACTGAGACTTGTCCACCACAATTTTTCTTCCAGCTTCTAGGTGACCTCCTTCCTCTGACAAGGTCTTCCCATTCTGACAGTGAGTCCTGATGATAATGTAGGTAACATTCAGATGGAGACCAAATGCTGGAGAAAGCGATATTTCATTTCTAACCTTCAGCTGCCCCTCTCCTGTGATGTTCACATTACATTTCCCTTCACTCCTGCAAAACTAGTAAAAGCAGATCCAAGTCAAACAAGTTACTTTTTAGCTGGCTTCTACAGATGAATAAAATTCCTTTTGCCGCGCCAGTCTTAGTTGGGCTACTGAACCCTTTGTGTCACGTGTTATCATAATTGCTATATGAGAGTTTCAAAAGGTTTCCCCTGGGTCTTTCCTAGCTTTTATCAACTTCTTTGTCACAGGGGGAATTTTCCAGCTCTTGGTCATTCATGGTCGTGGCTTTTAGGATCAATGCACCTGGATGCTTGAAACTCTACTGTTTTTCTGGAGATTCTGATTTAGATACACTTTTTGCAGCACAGGACAAGTCGATGGGGGGATTTCTCTCCCACACACACTTCTCTTTATTACGTAAGATTTACCGTGACAACAGGCAGTGCCACCGTCCCTCCTCCAGACAAACTTTTTGTCATTTAAGGATTAAACAAAACACAAACCCCTCCCCGCAACCAAGTGTTTCCATTGTTCTAAAAGGTCCTTAAACCAAGAAGGCCACTGTCATAATCCTTTGCTGATTGCTAATACCAAGTTCTGAACTATGGAAGATGACTGGCATGCAGCCAGATGGATCTATTTTAGGCTTCATTCTTTTCATAAACAACGATAGAAGCTTTACTACAAAGCATTGTTACCATCTGTTTCTATTATGGGAATTTATGGCACAAAATACCACAGACACAAGTGGGTCTGTTCTTGTCCCGTGCCCCAACACAATATTACTTTATGACTGCATATATATCTCTATCTCTATAGATAGAGATAGAGATATATATTAAAAATCCATCTTTGTCCTTTGTTGTTCTAATCGACACATTACAGCAATAGAATGGATTTTTTAAAACAAATCATAACAGCATTACTAAGATTGGAAGTGATTGGAAAGAAAATTAGTAAATTATCCAGGACTATAAATGCAAATATCAGATCACTATTGGAAATCCTTTGGGCACAGGGTGATCAACCATTTATTTTTAAAATCCCCACCCCCCGCACTTCAGAACAGCACCTTTTCTTGGCATGATCTGAAGTTTGTAGGGGTTCTGAAGGAAATAAAAACAAGCTCTCTTGGGATTCATTTCAAATTTTCACAATGAAGTAGTTACTCTGCAAGGCCTTGATTCTCAAAAGCTATCACTGTTGGATGATATCTAGAAGGACTTTTGGGTCTTGATTTTTGGGTCATAGCTAAAAGGACTTTTGGGTGTTGGTGATCCAAAAATGCTCTTTAGGGAAGAAAGAGCAATCTGTACAATTTACCTGACTTTGCTGCAGGTGAGAGCATCTATGTACATGCAAAGACCCCATCACTGCAGAGGACCACTCGGTATATGCAAACATGGCTAATGCTAAATTTATGTCCTCAGAGACAAAGTTAACCAGAGTTAACCAGTACTTCAACAGGGTTGCAAACAGATTCATTCAGAGGAAGATCCTACTGAGTTTAGCAGTTAATTCTTAAGAAAGGTGGTGATACGGTTATAATTCTGTATATGAAAAAAACAATTTTTTTTCCTTTTCAAGGAAACCAAGGGATACAACAAAAGGATGATTGATCCCCGTTAGCTCTGCTCATTTAGCTTAAAAAACGTTTTTGTCATTTTGATAATATGCTAAGATCAGGTATCTGGACCTTGTTCTGAATCTTGCCCCTCCAAAGTGAAATCTGATTCTGGGTAGCCCCATGTTTGAAACCCAAGAATGTTACTCCAGCAAATATGTGAAGCTTTCATTCCAACCAGCTACAATGCTAATGCATTTTACAATTAAAGCCATCTACAGTGCTTTTAATTATCCTCATTGTCTGTGAACATATGGGGAGCATCCTCATTTTTTTTAAAGTATATCTAAATGATAAAAGCATGAACATGCATTCACAGAAGAAAGAGTAAGGAGGCATGGATTTGGCAAAGAAATTTGAACTAGATGCGCAAAGGACTATTCTGTTTTGCCTGTGGCCAGTCTGATCACATGCAGACCATCTGGAGTTTTGATAAGGATCTTCTTTTTAAAAGAAAAGAAAAAGGATCACACTTTTCTGGCAATCTCTATAATACATTAATATTTCTTCTATAAGCACCACAAGAAAGTGGTGATAAAAAAAAAAGACAAAAGCTATTTCTCACATACTCCAATTGCACTCCTTTATCTCTCCCCCCCCCCGTTTTCCTGGAGTCTATTCATTGTTTCCTTGACTGATCAAAACATTATGGCTGCAATCCTACACAGCTAGACCTTTTAAATATCATTGATTTGACTGTGTTAAAAGTGGTCTGTGTATAGGATTTTTGCAGCCAAATGTATAGCAGATAGTGGGAAATTTAAAGGACTCCAATTAAAGCTGAATTCCAGAGTTCCACAGGGAATTTGGTGGCATAGGAGGATAGATGGAAATCAAACTAAGGAAAACAAAAACCTTTTCTGTTATATTATCTTAAAGACCTTCTTCACTTAAAGCTTCATAAACAAGGGCTTCATTTTCATGCTTTCCTCTTAAAGAAGAGGCTGAAAATAACTCAAAACCAACGTACCTTAAAGGGGCTCAGAATCTCACACCATGAGATGAACGTTAGCAAACAGTGTCCATGAAAAACCACAATGATGTCAAATTATCATCAAGAGATCATAGCACAAGTGGCACAATTATGTAAATGATGTCATGATGGCTGACACAAGGAGGCAAGTTCCATCATTTTCATGGTGACATTATCACATATCCCACCGATTAAGCAGTGTCACCTTGGAGGACTCAGAAAGCATGCCTTCTCAGTACTGGAGAAGGAATGATATTGTAGAATGATATTCCCCCCAGAGAGCTATCCAGCTTTCATCTTTTTGAATCTTGAAGAGTGTTAAAGACCTAGTTGTTCTCCCACGCCTTGGGCTAGGAGAATAAGGCTGAGTTCCTTTGGTTTTGGTTCTCTTTTCCAGTCAGCTGTATTCCTTTTCTTTGATATATGTTGGTTTCCTTTAATTGTTTAAAATTATAAACCTCCCAGGGTTGCTGTGGTGTTGGGCAGCCTCAAAACTGAAATTGAAATAATAAGTTATTTACCCCCTCTTGACCTCCTTCAGATACCTGTGAGGTTAGACTTTTTGTGACTAGGTGAAACTGAATCCAGAATTGATGACCATATCTACTCAGCATATCACCAAGACTTTGCTCAGAGTCTTCCCAGCCTTGACACGTTAGCTTCTTCTTGTTACTGCCTAGGTATCTGTCTTTCTTTAATGACAATTGAAGAAACACCATCTCCTGTTCACCTTGATATCGTTCTTTGGATTCCTGAGTAGATTGGATCCAGTTCACTGTATGAAGGAATTTCTCTGCAAACCTCCGTTAGCTTTTATCAAGATAACATGTTCTACCTTAACACAAAATTCTAAATCAAGTATGGATTTTTTTCTCTGTTAAGGTTCATATTCCCTGAGTAGTAATTTGTCAGAAGTCTCTCACTGGTGGTAGCATTAGCACCTGCAATGGGTGGGGTCTAAGCAGCAGCAGGAAGACCCCAAGAAAAGCATGTATAGAGCTAGAGCAGACAGGAGCAGAGTTTGCAAAGTAGGCTTGACAATCCCAGTGTTGGGCCAGATCAAGGAAACAAAAATTACACAGATTGTCACTAAGGCATCTTTAATAAAGAATCTTGAATTTGCAAGAGAAATCTTCAATCTTTATTTATCAGTAAGGCAGAAGTACTTTGAACATTTTCTTCCTAGATTTCTTGTCACCTGGGCTTAGTTGCCATTTATGAGATACGCCACCAGTAGACTCACCTTGTGTCTCTTGGTTCTTTATGTCTAATGTGACTTCCATTATTCTGCCAGCTTCTCCACATTTCTTAAAGGGCTGAAGACCACATGAAATGCTGAGGCCCTTATGAGTTCTGTGTGGTACAGATTCCCCCCTCTTGACTCTATGAATTAAACAAAACCCAGGGATAATTCAGAGATATGCATTCGAGATACGTAGACTCCTACATTAGAGAATTCGCTTTAATCTAGCAATTCCCAGCCTCAGTACCTTCCACATGCATGGAATTCAACTTGTAGAATTATTGCAATGGCCATGCTGGCTGAGGAATCTGAAAATTGAATTCCACACATCTAGAAGGTCTCTAGTTTGGGGAAAAATTGCTTTAGTCTTACCAAAACACTAGATATTCTTAAAATTCTTCCAGCAATTAAAGCAAAGCAAGGCAAAGCATGCACGTGCGCGCGCGCACACACACACATATACTGTCTAAAATCTGCACCTAAATTGGAAGGCAGTCCTCATAATACCTTAATTTAGCAAGATGGCTGTCTCAGAAGAGATGTTACAACCGCATTATGCTTACCAATGCGGCATTAGATCTCTGCTAATATCTGCTGGACGAAGTACCTGAGCTAGGCTTTTTCATTCTAGAAGAAACCATCCATTCTATCTGTAAATGAATGAGGGTCACTTTCCAGGGTTGGCTATTGAAATGGATGCCCTTTCATTTGCCTCATGAAAGAAACACAAGTTCTTTTTATGCTGATGGATTAGGAAGGATAAAAAAGACTCAATCAGAAAAGACAGAGCAAGTGTAAAAAGAGACGCCTGATGGATAGAGATAGGCAGGGCACCGTGTCACAATTTAGCAAACAATCTACTCCCAAGAATAAATTTTAATTTAATGTGGCGAGGTATGATATTCATATTTGAAACCATCTCTTTGCTATCTGTTGGTAAAAGACAGTTACAAATTTCTCTATTTTGCTTAGTGTCCTTCTGGGCAAGGTACCATGTAGTCAGAGACTAGATACTAATACCAACCCTAATACTAGAGAAAATAGGGGAAGTTAAATTAAAATAAAAACCAAAACCATTAAAGGTCACATGCAGTTAAGGCTTAAACAAATGATTCTGCCCTGCTGGTTAGATCAATACAGTTTTAATAAAAGCAATATTAATGTCTTTAAGTATAGGGGGGCTTTGTGCAAATCATATATACATGGAGGGGCCAGAGAATCTTCCACAAGAATTGGGCTTCCGCACCTCCTGATTTAGTTATGTGTCTGGTAAACCTGGTTCTCTCATTTTTCTCCTTTCTAGAGCTGAAGGAAATGCTTATTGGATCTGTATTTTAAATCTCAGCCAATAGAAAGCAATGCTTCACCATCTATCTGACCCTGACACTTTTTTTAATGTAAAACTCTGTTTTTAAAGAGGAATGATTCACAGGCCTTCTACGTGCTCCTGCTCATCTCTAAACAAAAGGAGTTAAATTAAGCAACATCTTCCCACCTCTGTTTAATATTGTGCCCCCCACACACACACATACTCCAACACACCACCCCCTCCTACAATTCCCTCTCTCTCTCCCTCTCTCTCTCTCTTGGCTGTGCTTGATTTATAGCATGACCCATCTCTGTTGGGAGTTGACAGTCACTTTCATTTTCTTGTATTTTTCTCCCCCCTCGCTACCAAGGTCATAAGAGAAAGGGGGCCCCTCCAAGTTTCCCGCATTCGTCCTCCTTCATCCTTCTCCTGGCTTAGCCTCATGAATCATTCCGTCTTCCCATTCAACTCCTGATGCTTTTCTTCCACCCAACGGCCCGACTTCCGCAATTTTTCTTCATTCTCACTAACAATTTGGTAATGAAATATTGATTTTTAGTTAGATTCAAATAGATGTTATTAAGTTTGCATTGATAAATCGTTCCCTTTCCCAGGCTGGAAGTACCTCAGTCAAATTCTAACAGTGCTTTCATACCTGGTGATGTATTAATTTGACATATTTGTCACCCAAACAGCCTGCATTACAGGGAGAGGAGGATGAGCCGCTGAACTGCTCCTATTTCAGATAGGGGCTATAATATTAATCAGTTCAACCATTTCTGCACATACCCACCCCTGTCTGGTTTAAAAACTTTTCAACGTATTCTGTGATCAGGATTAAAAAGGAAAAAAGGAAAATTTTATATATATATATATATATATATATATATATATATATATATATATGCTTTTCATCAAATCTAGGTGGGAATTCAGTTGACTCATGCCAACCACATTTGCAGATTTGGTTTTCAGTTCATTAAAAAAAAAGACAGCTATTGTGGAGTTGTAGTTTTAAAGTTAGTTACTGCTAAGATTTTGCCACCTTTGTCGTCGTCTTCTCTCTCTTTTGCCTTCTTATTTTGTTTTGTCTTTAAAGGCAGGTCCCTGTGGAATTGCTTGAGTGATGAGATCTTTCAAAAGGAGAGTCACTAAAGGATGAGATGAACCATCTCATCTATGTTAGAGTGAAGGGTGAAGGGCAGAACAGCCAGGAGTTTAAATTGTACCTGTCTTTTTCCCCTCGATGACCTGTGACTATAACCAGTCTTTTCCAGAGGAATTAGAGATGGGCGGGAAGTGCTGTAATCAAAGATATATATACAAATGGAGAGTCTTAGGAACCCAAAGCAAGTGATGGGCTTATATATTGTAATACCAAAAATCAGAAGGAATAACAATTATAATATGGCCATGTCCAACTTTCCCAGAATGTTTGTGGATATTCCACATTTCTGAAAGATCAGCCCTACATAGAATAAATGCATCCGCCTACTTAGAGCAAATAGTAGATTGTTCTGATTTGAACTTTGATGACACCGGAATCTAAGTCATACTCCAGAGATGTTGCAAGCCATTTTGCTTTGGGCAAAAATGCCACTAAGGAAAATCTCATGTATCTGGGCATTGATCATTTGGCATGGATTGGTGCGCGGGAAGAAAAAAGTCTGAAAAAGTGAATTGTAGAAATGCAGAAGCTAGTCAAGTGTTTACTAGTGAACTTCATTATGTCAAAAGGGCGTTTGGGGGATAAAGTTAAAAGGTCTACCCAAAATGCTAATCTTTTTTGTCCTATTTTGCCATCTATATTCTAGAAGTGGCATGAATGGTTTTGCTTGCATTTTTTTAAAATATTACACATAAAAGTTTGAATGCTAGCAAGAAGACGTGCTCTTTATGCCTGGGCCTCAGATGCCATTCCATTGCTAAATTAACTTGAGTGTGGCCCCAATCACTGCTCCGCGTGCCTTTCTTCCTATCCTGGACTGAGCCACACTTTCATACATCTTAGAATTTATGCAGCACTGGACACTTGGCCCCAGCTATCTAAATATGAAGCAAGGCGTATGCTTGTTGCCATTTCTATCAGCAGGATAGTAACCCTTTGAGCTTATCTCAGGTTGTTGCAGTCAGTGGCCTGATTGACCAACTCTGGTTGTGTGAACTTCCACTAGGTAGGAAAATGAAATAGTAATCAGCAATTACTTAAAAATGAACACAAATATAAGGGGTATATAAGAGTTCATTGACACTCCCCACATTTTACATTTAAAAAATCTGCTCTGCCTTCTTTCTTTCTTTTTTTCTTTCTTTCTTTCTTTCTTTCTTTCTTTCTTTCTTTCTTTCTTTCTTTCTTTCTCTTCAGACAGGGCCTATTTATAGATTGAACTTAATCTTGTGCATTGCAATATGCTATATAGCATTTCTTCATGTGCCCTTTCTCCACTATATGATATATTATGGGCACAAGATGTAGTGCATGGCGTTTTTGAGTACAGAACATAATTCAGCTGAACTTAAAGGAAAAACATCCATCCATTTCTGTAGGAAGGACGCTGCCCAATTTGTAAATTATGAACTCAATAAGGCAATGTAGGTATACCTACAAAGGGCTTGATGCATTTTGCTTGCTTTGATGTGTTGAAGATACGGATTTTTAAAAAAGTGCGGTAAACATTTTCAACATATCGTGTTATGCAAAACCTCTCTGGAGAAATTGGGCTACATATTATACTAACCTTTTCAGCTTTGAATTTTGGATGACGTCTGAAATTTCTTAAGTCCCAACAAATGTGATAACTCCTTGTAAGAGGTAAGAAATTCTAGGTGATGATATCTTTACAGTAAATCTTAGCGTTTGTTCAGATCTTTGTAATGAGAATCCAAATATCCTGACCCAGAGGTTTCACATTGATTGCCAACTTCCTCTCTTCCTCTAATAATTAATTCACAACAGAGGGTTGTGAATTCACTCTATAATACCCTCCCAGTCTATCATACCCTCCCATTGAATTCGGTCTATAATACCCTCCCAGGTCTGGAGAAATACTTAAGATGTCCATGATGAGTGTTTTTTCTTCTCCCAATTTCTTCTGTGTTTCCTCTGCCTCTGATGATAATCTCTATTGCTGTTCAGAGAGGATGGCTACAACAGGTAGTGACAATTGCTGCCCACTTGGTATTTCTGAGACAAAGGGAAGATTATGTGACAAAGGTGGGAAGAACAACAATAGCTCAAGGCTACCTGTTGAGGTGTGGACTTCAACAAGTGTACGATAGCTCCTATTCCTGGTATTGGCCTCCTTTCCATTATGTGTGTTGCTGACATAAACTGAAGCTTGAGCTGTCTTGGACCTTAAATTCCCTTAATTGTCTTAACAAAGTCTCTAAACCATCTATAGGTTTAGAGGTCACTATTGGCAAATGGAAGAAAAAGGAACATTTTGAGGGAACTCCAGGTTTATTCATTTTTTAACCTTATGCAGTTTGCAGTTCTCCCCATTCCTTTGTTCCTTTATTTTTGCATCACCAAGATGTGCGGGTGTGGCTATAAAACACAACAGAAAAAGAAACTTGATGAATAGATGGTACCACCACTTGATGAGCCAGAAAGAGAGAGTGTGAGAATATTGCAAGGCAAAGCAGACTAGAATAAATGTATGAGAATCCTCTCATCCCTATATAACAGTTCTATAACATAGATGAACTGTTCACAATGTTACAGATATTGGCTGGATTCACAGATTGCATTATGAACATAAGAACACCCCTACTAGATCAGGTACAATGCTCATCTTAGTCCAGCACTATGTTTCTTACTATTGCCAAGCAAGTATCTCTTAGAAGTTCATAAGCAGAAGGGGAGGACATATCCGTCTCCCAATTTTGCTGCATTGCAACTGGCATTTGGAAGCATGGTGCTTCCAATCGAGACATAACATTGAGTTTTCAAGGTTAATAGCCCAGAGGAGCATAGCTCTGACCTTGAGAAGAAGTGAGAGAGGTGAAACAGTTACAGCACTGGGAAAGTAGAAGGCATGAGAAAGACACTCAGACCTGCCCTGCCTGGACCTTATTGTCCTTAAAAAGGAGCAATGAAGGTTTTGGAACAAGTTTTCAAGATAGATAGATAGATAGATAGATAGATAGATAGATAGATAGATAGATAGATAGATAGACAGACAGACAGACAGACAGACAGACAGACAGACCCTCAATATACCCTTCAACTGTAAAGTTGCATTTCTGAAATCCCTGTGTTGTCTGTTTCTTGACTTGGTGAGCCTCAATGGGCTGACAAATAATACTTAGATCTGTCCTCCATGAATTTATCCAATCTCCTTTTAAATCCATCTGAGTCAATGGCCATCATCACAACTTGTGGCAATGAATTGCACATGAAGAATTTCTTGGTTTATAAATCATGTATTGTGTAAGTGGTAATTTACTCAATAACCTATGGAAAAGCTAAACATGAGAGCCAATTCGGTCTAGTGGTTAAGAAGAGTTCTAGTCCCACCTCAGGCACAAAGCCAGCTGGGTGACCTTGGGCCAGTCACTTTCTCTCAGCCCTAGGAAGGAGGCAATGGCAAACCACTTCCAAAAACTGCAGAACTTGTCCAGGCAGTTGCCAAGAGTCAACACTTACTTGAAGGCAACAAAAACAACAAAAGCAAAGTATGGCTTAGTGTGAATGCAACCACTGTCTTGCAATGGAAGATTAAAAAATGAGAAATTATGCGAAGCTAAGCTTCCTAAATGGACAAGGGAAAGTTTTATCCAGTTAATGTTCTTAATCATTAGCATTTGTATGCAATGAGCTAAACATTCAAAGAAAAGTATCACAGAAGTCATAATATTAATATTTTAAAAGTATGCTTACTTAAAAAAAAAAAAAGACCTTACTACATACTACCATAAGAGAGCCAAGTGAACAATTTGTGATCTTAAGAAGTTGGACTTCTCTCAGAATCCCAGAGAAAACAAGCAAATATATCTCTTGGAATCACAAGCTTGAATCCATATGGAGCACACCAGAAGACGCCAGGGCAGGATATAATTGCCACCAGAAAAGCAAAATATGAAAGGCAGGAGGAAAAAAAGAAAATAAAAATTAACAAAAATCAAAGGAAATATATTAATTGGATTGGGGGAAAAAAATTTTCAGCAAAATATATGACGAGATACATACATGTGTGACTGGTTTTTCAAGATTAAAGACAACAACCTAAGGTGAGATGTCCCTTTCAGTTCATCTGCCAGCACTCACAAAACTGCAAACCTGTTTGTCACAGCTCTGAGCAAGAAAATGATATTTTTACAGCAGAATTTTATCTCCTCCCAGCTTCTGAAATCACTATGTTGGAGAGAACCTGCCAGGAAGTTGAGCAAATGCATGGCCTTTTCCAAACAATTTCCCATAATCCACATTCATGTCTGGCACATTCCAAACAGGCAGGTTTGAATGTGGTTTCCAGAAGTCCAAAAAGGAATGAAAATGTGTTTCATCCTCATGGAACTCAGGAGCATGGGTAACAAGGTAAAAAATCTCAAGTTGTAAAGCTTCTTTCTTTCTTTCTTTCTTTCTTTCTTTCTTTCTTTCTTTCTTTCTTTCTTTCTTTCTTTCTTTCTTTGGTATAAAAGATATTTAGATGAAGGAGAGAGACAGATAATATAAGAAATTATGTCAACATATGCCAGCTTTCACCAACCTGGCAGTTTCAGCTCTTCATGTTCTCGGGCAAAATGGAGAAGACATACACCATGAGTCATAATGCAACTGACAGCATGTACAGATGGATAGATAGATGATAGATGATAGAGATAGATAGATAGATAGATAGATAGATAGATAGATAGATAGATAGATAGATAGATAGATGATAGAGTTGTGTGAAAAAGAAAGTACACCCTCTTTGAGTTCTATGGTTTTACGTATCAGGGCATAATAAAAATCATCTGGTCCTTAGCAGTTCTCAAAAGTAGGTAAATACAACCTCAGATGAACAACAACACATGACGTATTACACCATGTCATCATTTATTTTACAGAAAGAAAGCCAAAATGGAGAAGCCATGTGTGAAAAACTAAGTACACCCTTACTGCTTCCATAGGTACGAAGAGGCTAAGTAGCAGCCAGGTGCTGCTACTCAAATGCCCTTGATCAGTTGATCATCAGCAAGTGTGACTACCTCTATAAAAGCCAGAGTTTTAGGAGTTTGCCGGTCTCGAGCAGTGAGGTGTGTGTTAACGCAATGCCAAAGAGTCAAGACATCAGCAATGATCTTAGAGAAGCAATTGTTGCTGCCCATCAATCTGGGAAGGGTTATAAGGCCATTTCCAAACAATTTAAAGTCCATCATTCTACAGCGAGGAAGATTATTCACAAGTGGAAAACATTCAAGACAGTTGCCAATCTTCCCAGGAGGGGATGTGCCAGCAAATTCACCCCAAGGTCAGACCGTGCAATGCTCAGAGAAATTGCAAACAATCCAAGAGTTACATCTCAGACTCTACAGGCCTCAGTTAGCATGTTAAAAGTTAAAGTTCATGACAGTACAATTAGAAAAAGACTGAACAAGTATGGTTTGTTTGGAAGGGTTGCCAGGAGAAAGCCTCTTCTCTCTAAAAAGAACATGGCAGCACGGCTTAGGTTTGCAAAATTGCATCTGAACAAATCACAAGACTTCTGGAACACTGTCCTTTGGACAGACGAGACCAAAGTGGAGATGTTTGGGCATAATGCACAGTGCCACGTTTGGCAAAAACCAAGCACAGCATGTCAGCACAAACATCTCATATCAACCGTCAAGCACGGTGGTGGAGGGGTGATGATTTGGGCTTGTTTGGCAGCCACAGGACCTGGGCACCTTGCAGTCAAATGTGAGACCACCTGTCTGACAGCTAAAGCTTGGCCGACATTGGGTCATGCAACAGGACAATGCTCCCAGGCACACCTGCACATCTACAACAGAATGGCTGAAAAAGAAAAGAATCAAGGTGTTGCAATGGCCCAGTCAAAGTCCAGACCTCAACCCGATTGAAATGCTGTGGCAGGACCTAAAGAGAGCTGTGCATAAACAAATGCCCGCAAACCTCAATGAACTGAAGCAATGTTCTAAAGAAGAGTGGGCCAAAATTCCTCCACAACGATGTGAGAGACTGATAAAGTCATACAGAAAGCAATTACTTCAAGTTATTGCTGATAAAGGTGGTTCTACAAGCTATTGAATCATAAGGTGTACTTAGTTTTTCACACATGGCTTCTCCATTTTGGCTTTCTTTTTGTAAAATAAATGATGACATGGTGTAATATGTCATGTGTTGTTGTTCATCTGAGGTTGTATGTACCTACTTTTGAGAACTGCTAAGGACTAGATGATTTTTATTATCTCCTGATACATAAAACCATAGAATTCAGAGGGTATACTTTCTTTTTCACATGACGATAGATAGATAGATAGATAGATAGATAGATAGATAGATAGATAGATAGATAGATAGATAGATAGATAGATAGATAGATAGATAGATAGATAGATAGATAGATAATATATATCATAGGATTGTTGAACTCTGTTCTGGACAGTCTATGGTCATTTCTGTGCAAGGCCTATAGCATCTTCTGCAGTGATCTGTTTTTGTGCCAAAATAACGGTAATAACGACAGGCTTTATAACACTTCATTGATGGCTAGGTGATGCTATAAAGATGCTACACCTGTGAGGAAATGATGAAAGGTTCATTTGATATGTGTTTAGAAACCTGGGTGATTAGAGGAACAGCTGTTACTACTGACCTATAGGCGTATACAATGTCCCTTCCAGCTTAGCCTCAAATGCTACTTGCTGTTGTCAACGGCTGGAGTGGCAATTTTCCTTTGGCATAGTTTTATTGCTTTTCTCTGATGCTGGAAGTAGCCTAGGAGTGAGTGAGGGTAGGGTTTCTGGTGGCTTTCTCTAATGATTAAATAACTGATAAACATTCATTTTTGGAAGTCTGATACTGTATTTTCTCCATGTATTAGTCTAGAAGCACACTTCCATTGAGCAGTAGAAATTAGTTAATATAGTTGAACAGTTTCTTATATTTGAACATATGATTTTGAGGAGCTTTGAAGCCCCTTGTTCCCCATATGTTTTAATAAAAAACCCTAATGTAAGAATATAACAACTAAAAAAGAGAGATACTGCTCGTGCAGTGGACAAGCAGTTGCCTTATGGCAGTGTTGTCCAAACTTGGTCACTTTAAGATGAGTGGACTTCACCTCCCAGAATTCCCCAACCAGCCATGAAATCCACTCATCTTAAAGTGGCCAAGTTTGGACAACACTGCCTTATGGGAAGCCCAAACAAAGGATATAAGTTTTTTAATCTGAAAACAGTAGATAACCACTATAATTCTGATTTTCCATGAAATTATCATCCATCTAGTTGCTAATTTACAGGTTTTGTATCATTTGAATATGCTTGTTGTTTGAAATCAAGATCCTGCTCCATATGTCCTGATCAACTGACTCCAATGACTGGTAACAGGTAATAAGGCTTTCTTGTTGGTAGAACAAGTTGGATATTTTCTTTCAGCCTATTGTTCTGTGCACTTAGCAAAACCAAAATTTCTCTCCCATGTTTTCTGCAATTCTTGCTTTTGTATTGTTCTATACCTTTTATTGGGGCAGATTGGAAAGATCTTGCTAAGCCACATGTGTTTTAATTGTAGCTTATTGAATAAACCACAATAACTAGATTTTCACAAAAGACACTAAGTGAAAACAAAGCCATGCCAAGCCAAAAGAATGCAGACTGCTTATGCGTGTTTAGATTCTTTCAGCTAAGTGGTACAGTCAGAAGACTTTCAAGTTCTTAGGTGCATACATATATATACACCATAATGTGATTTCACAGGGTTTTTTTTTGGTTTGTTTATTTTATTCCAGTCCTGTCAATACCTTTGCCATTTCCACTTTAATAAAAAGTTCTGCTAAAAACTTGCATGTCATTGTTATATTTTGTCTGGCCATTTACCCATGAATACAGAGCAATGCACTGGTTTATTTCTGGTGACGGAACTGCACTTAGCAATCTTGGATCTTTCCCCTGCTTCCTGTGGAAGGAAGGAAGGAAGGAAGGAAGGAAGGAAGGAAGGAAGGAAGGGAGGAAGGAAGGGAGGGAGGGAGGGAGGGAGGGAAGAGGGAAGAGGGAAGAGGGAAGAGGGAAGAGTTTTCTGGCAGGTAGTTTACTTCAACTGTCATTGCCCCCGCCCTTTCAATTTCTCCACATTCCTATCTTTTCTCCCAATTCAGAGATACCTTCACGTAATAGTCAAGGCAGGAGATTAGCAGACTCTAACAATATCTATTATGTATTCAGAACCATGTGGGGAGCCTTTTATTCATGAATCAAAAATGGTATTCCCATTATTATTGTTATTACTCTTTTTAACTCATATGTAAGGATAACAGGATTGTGTCTGTAAGTAAGTGCCATGCTTTGAATTTAATCATGCTATTTATTTGCTTTAAATTATCCCATATTCATTTCTGTTCCCCCCCACCCCCGTGCTCTTAGGCATCGATAAACTAACTCTTACGATTACAGTAAATGAAATGCACTTTAAAAGATTATCTCTTACATTTGTCATAACAAGAATTTACATTCCTCTTGCATTAAGTGAGAGTAAAAAACTCATATACATTTTCTAATTTATTGTGTAGTATTTATTACATACAGCAGGTTCCTTGTCTAATCACGACTCATTACAATTATGTATTATTCACAATAACCCATGGCAAAAAAAAAAAAAAGGCTTCATAGGACAAAAGGGGAGGAGGGGGAGGAGGACGTGAATATTTGAGGGTTAAGAATTTAAAACAATTATTACTCATAAGGAAACAGTATTCTGAAAGAATTTCATAAAGGGACACCACAGAAGACAGACTTATAAGAAATGATATAAAAATAGGTTTCCAAGCAAAAGTTTAAGAAGGTCAATGAAACAGAGAGGTCTTCCTCCTTTTAGAGTCAATTAAGACATTTTGAATCTAGAGAGACCTGCTGTGGGGAGTCATACAAAGTGACACCCAAGGAGATGGCTAATTGTCTGCCATGATAAGTGTGGCCAGTCACAAAATACCTGTTTACTGGACGGCAAAGTGGCGAAGAAAGTCTTAGCCATCATTTCCTCTAGTGTCCATTATGTTCCATACTAGCCTAGCTGACAAGACATCTTCTGAATTCTGGACAGGTGGCCCATTTTCAGGCCTTGCATCGCACTGCAATTTATTTTCCAAAACACTTTTCATAGCCACATAGATCACCACGGCATCATTAGAAATAAAGATTATTCGGATGGTGGACATTCCAATTTGCAATATGGCAGTAGACTGCTGTTGTTGGCACATTCCATCCCAGAGAAATGGTTGTCCAAATTTTGCTTGAAAATTTTCAGTAATGGAGCAGCCATGACTCCATGAAGCAGGCTGTTCCGCTGCTTAGTAGCTCTTACTCTCAGGAAATTCCTCCTTAGTTCAATCTTGGATCTCCCTCTGTGAAGCTTCCGTCCATTGATTCTTGTCCCCCTCTCAGGAGCTGTGGAAAATAAATCCACTCCCTCCTCCCTGAGGGAGGCAAACTGAGGAAACAAGAACCACTTGGATTTCTGGAAAGATCTTTATGGCTAGTAAAAAGAATCTTGAAAGCCTATCAAAGCAAATCTCCCTAGCATCATTAAGGTGGAGTTACTCTGAGTCTCTTTTTCATGCTTCCCCCTTCCCTTGGGCTGAAGTATCTCTTTTGCAACTGTTTCTTCTTCTGTATTCCTCCCAGAATCTGTTAGGCATTTCATCACAGGCATTCCTTCAAGTATCTGAAGACAGCTATCATGTCTCCCCTTGGCCTTCTCTTTTTTGCTCAAGTCCTTTAACCATTCTTCATAGGATTTAGCCTCCAAGCCCCTGACCATCTTTGTTGCTCTTCTCCACCCTCTTTCCAGTTCCTTCCTGTATTATGGTGACCAGAACTGGATACTATTTTCCAGGTGTGGTCTGACCAGTGAAGCATATCATACCTTCTCAAGAGTGGACCTTTGCAATTCAATTTGTTACAAACTGTCTTCTACCTACCTTCTCATCACTTGAAGGCTTTTTTTTTTCCTTCCCATCCTTCAGCTATGAGGAATTTTCCACATGTTTAGCAGCAAAGCAGTCATTTGCTTCGAGGATATGCCTTTGTGTACTATTTTTTTTTTTTAATGTAATAAAATTGACAGATGACTTCTTTCTGGAACAGGTTCGGGAGAAGAAAATGTTTTTTTTTTCCTCTCCCCTTCTCTCTCTCTCTCTCTCTCTCCCTCTCTCTCTCTCTCTCTCTCCTTGATGGCTGTGGAAGACAGCAGCCTTAAAAAATGACTAGTCACTAAAATTCCTCATGCTCATTTCATATTGTGTTGATTCATATTAAATTCATGACAACAAAAATGCAACTTGAGGCATTTTTGGAAATGACCACTCTTTAGTGCCTCTCTCCTCTAGGCGTACTAGGACCAGAGTCCATAAAGTTGCCTGCTGTCTTGTGTCATGAAAAGAAACAGCTTTGCCTGGGAATGCCATTACTGTGTAATGAGGCATGCAGCAAAATATACCTTCCGCAGCCACTTGATGAAGGCTTGCTGACACACCAGACCAGACAGAAATGTTTTTTTGTGTGTTCTTCCTTATTTTGTCCATCAATCACATCATTAGTCAAAGCAGACAGCCTTGTCAGCTGGGCACAGATGCAGACTGGCGGGCGATCAGCGGACAGGTGTTACGGCTCTCCCCAAACAAGATCTTGAAATGAGAAAAAGGGAGTGGAGACCTTGTTTCAAGGGCTGGGATGTCAATAAGAAAAAAAGACAGGGGGAGGAAAAAGGGGCGGCAGGGAGACCCTGCGGGGAAAAGTTCAAAGCGGGGTGCAGTGTGTGGAGCCAAGGTGCAAAGTCTCAGCTAAGGGAAAGCGCTGGATTGCAATAGCGTCCCCAGGTACGTAATTCCACATGTTGGTTTGGAATGGATGTGCCTTACTTCTTTAAATCAAGATACTGCAGAATAACCAAGGGAGGGTTTCTTTCAGCCAAACAAAGTGTTAAACTCAGGGAAGATAAGTTGAAGTGGTAGCCATTTTGCTTTAGTTCCAGAAAAATGAATTATTATAGCCTAAGCTTTAACAGCTTAAGAGCTACATGGAGAACAGTGAAGCAAGGCCATGGATGGACATTCAGTTTCTTTAAAAAAAAAAATCTTCCACAGCATAAACATCCCCCCCCCCTCTTTTTGACCCATTAAGCTTCTATCTACCCAATGTTGTGGTCATGTCTACCCATAGGTAGGTCTCCTGTTCTCCTCCAAATATGATAGCCAGTGAAGAACCTGGTCCAAATAGCAAACATGATTACCACACAATATATCTGTTTCACCCATGCCACTAAGCCATTACACTGTTGGTACTTGGGTTAGCATTATATATGAACCCATCCATGCATTCTTACCATTAAATGCAAGCCAGCTCACTTTAGCTTATTTAAAAATCCAGGTTTTAAAATCCTGACTTAGTGTCATATATAAATGCAATATATTACTTGAAATATGTGGCTTTGTTCATTCTGTAGAGACAGGGCTGTACATTCTCACATACTATTTTTTTTTTAATTAGATCATATGGTTCAAGATGAAAATTATATGGAATTATAGAGCATAGCAAATCAGGAAGTTGTTGATATGGCTATAGCCTAAAAATCACCAGGGTTTTCCCAAAGGAAAATCATCCATATACTTTGCTTTCTTAGCAGCAACTTAACAAGGAGTACAGACTATGATGGGGTATATATTATTTTAATGTCCATTTGATAGAGTTGGTCTTGAATCCAGAGCATTAAGATATCTATAAAAAATCCTATTCAGATTTTTTTTCTGAGATACCTTCCCTAGGATTGCTGAAGGCAGGACCCTAGGTCTCTTTTATGAAGGGGGCGGGGGGGAATGTTCTTTTACCAGTGAACATTTTACCCTCCATGCTTGTTACTATGGTAGCAACGTTTATGTCACAAATGTTGCTCCAGGAAGTAGAGGCTGTAGAAAATGTTATTTACTTGAAAGAACAGATCTTTACCCAGTTTTATGTTGCCATCACTTCTGTTGTTTTTCTGTCTCTTTTAATATCACTTCTTTTTCAGCTCCTGTCCCATATCTAGGTCTTAAATCATTATTGCTGAGAACCTAAATATTACAAGGAATTGGTGGTTCTCCAGCTATGAGAAGTTTAAAAAGTTCCTGAAGTTTAGGTTCTCACAGGCTCTATGATATACAAAAATGGGTCCTCCCAAGGAGAAGCTAGTATCTCCATAGATGACCAGCTATAAATACAGGTGGAGCAAGCAATGAACTTTTGATGGAGAAAAATATCTGCAATGTATTGAGATGGAAAGATAGGAACAGTCCTCATAACCTTTCTCTCTTTCCTAACATGGAAATAAACTAGAGTAAATATTTCACTAGACAAAATAGAAGATTGGTTGATGAAAGGACAACAGCTGAACATTGCTGCTTACATCACAGTCACCGGACTTTTCTTGTGGGTAGGGCAGGAAATTCTTACAGTGACATCTGTGGGAGGGGCAAGGGGATCAGACTGACCTCAGCAACATTGCAACACAAGCCCTGTCCCTTTTCTGCTAAGCTTACACTGTGACATCACAATACCACTGATGTCATTCAGAAGTAAGCAGAAAAGTTCTGTAGGCACTGAGGGGATGACCTTCTACTGACCAGCATTTCTCTTCCTAAATAATATCACAAGGGTGAGAGAAGACCTCTCCTGAAATACTAACAACCATAATATCAATAATACACTCACTAAAACTAAAGTTGCTTTCAAGTTGAATTTGGTTTCTGGTGATTTCATAGACAGGTCCATGTAGTTTTTTGGGCAACACTACAGAAGTGATTTGCATGGCCTTCTTTTTATCTTCCCAGTCTAGGCTCAAGAATTTCCTGATAGACTCCTATCTAAGAACTAACCAGGTCCAACTCCAACATTAAAAAGGGTCAAGAAAAGTGTGTGTGTGTGTGTGGTTTTTTTTGTTTTGTTTTGTTTTTTGCTAAAACACTTTCTATGTGTTTTTTATTTAAAAAATAAATAATTAAAGGGTCATACAAATACAAATGTTGGTTTCTCAATTATGATGCATTTAAGCAAGAATATGAAGATTTTGCTCCTCCACTTGAAGAGATTTCATCCATTTCTGTTATATGCAGACAAAAGCATGACTCAGAAGGCCCATTCTATTTCCATCTCTGATTCTTTTGCTGGTCAGAAATAATGAATGACATCCCAGCACCAAAATTGAAATTTTTGAACATTGAAAAGAAAGGTATTCTGTGGGCATAGCCCACAGAAACTGAAAATGACATACAGATCAGTGAAAGAGCCTAAATTTTTTTGGTCTTATTGCTCACTGTCTTTTCTCACTAGGTTGGGGACAATGGAAGAGAATTATTCAATTTTCAATAAATAATAAGCATGCCTGGAAGGACAGGGAAAAAGAAAAAACAAATTAGGATCACCAAAAAGACAGAAGCCTTTATTCAGGTCAGACAATGAAGAAGAACTTTCTCAGATAGTTCCATGAACTGACCTTTGAAATATATATTCAGCATATACAGGTGACAAAGTAGGAGACAGAAGTCTGCCATTAAATACAAATGATTTATATTTTCTATTCTGAGATATTTCTCTAGACAAATAATTGCTTGTTCTTCTTGCATAAAACCTTAGTCACATGCCTTATTTTATACTCTCTCACAAGTTAATGAAATTGGAGATCTTTATCATTCCTAACTTGCAGTTGAAAAAGCGAGGTACAGATGGTCATTTCAATTGAGTTAAAATTAATTATAGCTTAAACAACCTTTGTATACTTGAAGTAGAATCTTAAAATTATGGAGTTGGAGGGCACCACAAGAATCAACCACCCTAACATTCTGCATTGGGACTAAGAAACTCCCAATGAATTCAGCATATTCATTCTTTCCTAGTAACTGAGTAGTATTTCACCGTAACGTTTGAAAGGACTGTTGTGTCTCACGAATTCAACTAGGTTCAAATGTGTCTTCAGGACCTTTGAGAAAGCCTTGCTGTAGGAAGAACAGATCCACCTTTAGATGGCCACCTCTCAGATGGCGAAGGTGGAAGTTATAGTTTGGCAATATCTGACAGATTGCACAGATTTCCCCATACTTCAGTTTTTGCTACGCGTTCCATGGCGAATCTTTGACTATTAGTGCCTGAATACGTTGATCAGCTCCGGGAAAATTATTCTGCCGGGAGCAATTTGACATGAAAGTGAATGTGCTCTGTGGTTTGTAATGTCTTGTCCATACATGTAAGCCACTTCTGATCTTCCTTGGGTGGTCAACATGGATATATGATGCTTACTAGTCCCCACCAAATGTGCACAAGATGATGCCTGCTTGTGTATGTGTACATTGTTCATTGCAAAGACTATTTCTATCTGTCTGTCTGTCTGTCTGTCTGTCTGTCTGTCTGTCTGTCTGTCTGTCTGTCTATCTATCTATCTATCTATCTATCTATCTATCTATCTATCTATCTATCTATCATCTATATGTCTACAGTATCCACACTGGTCCAAAAATGCTGAATTCTAAGCAGTGCACATACTTGATGCAAACCCAGGCAGACACAACAGGAAAGGAGACACACCCAGACCAGAGGCAACACATTACTTTATTACATAGAAGAAATACAAATGTCTGCTGTGGTCACTGCTACTAAAAGGGTTGGAAATAATTTCAGAAAGCCGGCTCTGCTTGTTTTTTTCCTACCTTGAAGACAAAACAAAACAGCCCTTCAGGTCATGCAAGCTTTTTCTCTTTTTAAAAGAGACTGCACCCTAATAGAATAGAATCTAATCACTTTGATTGTGCTAAGCAAACCACACGTCCCATCATTCCTGGTACTGTGCGTGGATTGGCATGTTCATGCTGCTGCCGTCTGAATCTAGTCCCTATTGATCCCCAGTTCTACAGCATTCTCCCAAGCATTCTTCAGGAAGCAATTTGTCAATAATCTCAAAGGTTATTCAAACATTTAAATTGTATTATTATTCTTTAATAGAATGTCTCGATAGACCAATTGAGGAATATAGCAGAGTGGGAGATAATAACAGCAACATCCAGAGGCAAAACAGAACTAGATGCATTATACAGTTATAAGGCATTATATCTCCAGAGTTTATATTGGCCCAAGAGAGTTTGTCTTATTATTTCACTCATAGTTGCAAAACTTGAGAAATAGCAATGACGTTTGCTTAGGTGAACGTGGCAACTTGCAAGCTGTCCGTTACAGGTAGCTCCCAAATTGCTTCTTGGTAAATCCAGAATTTCCTTTCTGTTCCCTCTATCTGGGAGTAAACTGTTGAGAATCAGTGAGGCTTTTTAGGTTACTTTAATGTTTTAAATACAGAGCTGGGCTGGCCTGAACTTCTTTTGTGGTTCCTGCTGTTGAAATTTCAGGGCAAATCACCAAACATCATCATCATGATTTTCCACTTCTTTCTTGGGGATGGGAGGTTTAACAAGCATTTACTGAAGTGTATCGGAGTGGCATCAGCTTGCCATTCTTGGCTGACTTTGAAAAGCCAAGCATGATTAAGCTAGAATAGCAAGTTGGAAAAAAAAAAAAATCCTTGAAGAAAGTAATGAAGGCACTTCCATATGGTTGTCCCAAACCAACACTGAGATGCTCATGTAGTAAACAGGATTTAACTTTGATTCAAAGAAGACTTTATTTTTCTCCTGTGAGGTATTGAGTTGTATTGACATGGGACATCTCAGCCCATAGAAAAAATCTGCAGGAAACATGGGATACTAAAACCTGCAACTTTCTCAACATCAGATGCTGAATAAAGGAACGCTACCCTCTTCCGTTCTCTTCCTTTTATGTATTTTCAAAATATGTAAGCAAAGTAGGCCCTCGAGGTGCATGTACAAGACAGCTCACGCAACATGCTAAGATAGATTCCTCAACCTTTGTTTTAAAAAAAAAATACTCCAAAACAAAACAAAAGCAGAGTTTATGCAACATGCTAACTCAAAACCAAATAAACCACATGTTGGCTTAGCATAAAGTAAGAGCCAAACCATTGTCCATTAAGCCTGAGGAAGCACGCTTAAATGATATTCAGTAAACCATGTTTAAACAAACTGGGGCCTAGAGCAATGTGTGAACTCATTCACAGGCTCCATTCTTACCTCCTACATCCCACTGGACTTCCTTCTGAGTCAATCTTGCCCTGCTAGTACTGTAATGGAAACAGCCAGAGTTAGTTGGAAAACGAAAATAAAAAAACTTTCATTACAGTCAAATAAATATAATGTTGTGTTGCTCGCACTTTGATATAGAATAGGCATTTTGATCAGAAATGATGAGAGGTGTGTTCATGACAACTAAATGTGAAAATGCTTGGTTAATATTAATAGCTATTAAAATAATAGTATTTGTAAGGCTCTGTAGGGATTAAACCACGAGGAAAAGACATTATGTGGGTTTCATTCCCCCACCTCCCCCCAATATTTGCACACGCACACAGACACCTACAATTTCACATATGCACAGTTACATCCTTGGCTACCTGAGACACTGTCTGTTTATTGTTTGTCAAATGTGTGTTTGTTTGCTTCCCCCCCAGCCTTTCTCTCACTCCCCCCCACCCCCTCCGCAAAGTAACTGGACTCAGATTGGGCACCCCAATTTGTAACCCAGCAGCCATTTTTCTGAATGTAAGCAGCTTGCATTTAAAACTCCTCCACTCATCCATCTTCATTTGAAGACTGGGTTAAAAAATAAAATTAATGATCACTATCAGACTGACGATGAGCGCCATCACCAATGAAAAGTTGCACTGCCACATTTTGCCAAGGCGAACATTTTTCACCGGCTAGAAATGGCTGGATATACTTGTAAACATTATTAAAAATAATAACTTAATGTTTCCTTCCTGTGACTAGCTAACATTAGCAAGGTAACTTCAATTAGCATTTCCTTCCAGCAATGGGAGCCTCTTTCTTTTTTTTATTTCGTTTTATTTAAGAAGGGATGTGTTTTCTAATTTTATTTTATTTTCATTTATTTATTTATTTATTTATTTATTTATTTATGTTGCTCCTGCCGTTGTCAGCGGAGAACTCCGTCAAACGGCTGCAACGTTTTCCGGCCATCACTTACAGTTTGCGAAAGGCACTGAATGGAAATGTATGGCTTTGATTTTATTTGCTTTAGCATAGCTGTTTGGTGAAATGGGAAGACATAAGTATGCATTTCAATATACTGTATCGCATTACACAAGACTTTAAAAATAGAAGTAAATAGCCCAGTGCACTTAAATCAGGCCATTTTATTTTTGGGGGAAAAAAAACACACAATGATAAATTAACACAGATGCCTCTGCCTTAGGGGCTTTTAAAAAAAATAACATCGTACGTGCATTATACAGATATATTCCCAAACCCACATTAAAGATCCATATGAAGCCAATTATCTTACATATCTAACACACTTCTCCAGAATGGACTCATCTACCATCATTAAAAAAAAAAAATGCAGAAGGCAACTTTCCCCCATGCACTCAAATGCAGAATCAGCTGAGTTCAACTTGCAGCAGTAAAAGTTCTTTAGAATTGCCATGTCCCAGCTGGAAGAAAGTTCCTGTGCTTTTAAACCTTTCGTATAAGGAGGAGGTCAGTCTACATGTTTTGCCCAACAAGAAATCAGTTCTGCTTTCTATTAAAAATTTGCTTTTATGCAGGAACTCTCTTGGGACCTGGAGTGATTAGTATCCTAGTCAGCCTATGGAACTCAGCCTTTGAGACATTTGTAGGATCAGTCTTAAAAGTCATGCTGTCCTGAGGTTATTCCATAAGATGTGGGCTTTGGGAAAAAACATTGGAATATTATCAGCCCTAACTTTAGACAGGGCCTATTCTATATCTCTCGGGCTTAGGCTATCGTTTCCCTTCAGATGTAGAGCTGCCCTATATGAGTTCAGATCAATTGTTGTATTACACAAGTATGGTCTGTTCATTGATTCTCTATATGTGGTCTGGGGACCACTAGTGGTCGGCAAAGTTATTACAGATAGTCCCCGCGTTGCTTAATCTCAGCCTGGTTGGCTAGCTATCTATTGGGTTTACACGTGGCTTCATTCCATAGACTCAAAGCAATTTATGTAGTTGTCCCCAAAGTTTTTGGTGACAGAAACTTCCAGAAATCAGAGCCTCACTGAGAAAACCTGCTCTTGCCTGAAAGGGAGTAGAAAACCATATCTTGTTATGTCTGTTATAATTGTGGAACCAAAAGAAGGTCCTCCTCTAAGAATGTTATAATCCGTGCACGATCACATGAGAGAACAAGATCCTTAGCATAGTTCCAAATCATACAGGAATTTATAGGTCATAGCCAGCCTATTATGCTAGGAATAGGACCAGAAATCAATGTTGTCCTGAGAAGGGAATCATATCCTCATTATTTCTAGCCTGGTCAAAAGCCTTATCATTTTGAACCCCTTCTGCTAAACAATTTCCAAAGAGAGTCCCACATGAAATAGCATAGTCCAAACTCAACATACCTGAGTATGTTGGAATGCTTCTCAGATAACACCACTACTATGAGAGCTACCCTAGCTGCCAAATGCCTTCTGGGTTCAATTCAAGGTGCTGGTTGTCATCTTTAAGACCCCATGTCTCAAGACCTGGATAATGTTAGGACTCCCTTCTCTTGGCAGTCTCTCCTCATCCAGTAAGATCTAGGAAGGAAGGTAGCCTTCAAGTCCTATCTTTGAAGGCTTCCTGAAATAGACAATTCTGGATTTTTTTCTAAATGCCAACAAGATGGGTATTGATCCAGACTCAGGTAGGGCACTGTTCCAAAGGAGAGGGGCAGCAATAGAAAAGCAACTGTGTAGTCCCTTCAAAGATGGGATCTTACTGTGGTTCAATTACTTGAGCTGTCAAAAACAGATTAATGGCTACTCCTGAAATCTGGAATCCTGATCTGGGGCAGAATCCAAAAGTACATTCAAACTATGTATCTGCAGTAAGGCTACACATCCAACACAATTTGAAATTGTATTCCTTAATCTACCTTCCCCCTAACTATAGCCAACATTTTGATTGGGTTAAGTTCAGTTGATTTGCCCTCCTCTATTCTATTATTACCATGTATCTGATGGTAATAATTTTATTATCTTTTTTTTTATTTAGGTGGAAAAGAAAGATTTCCTAACTGTTCCATATAATTTAACAAGAGGTGAAAAATAGTCTTTCATGGGTGAAATATGCCTTCTATATGAAGTAGAGCCTCTCTAGATTCAGCCTATAACATTTTGTCATAAAAGGTCATCACTGCTGGACATGTAAGGGCAAACTGCTACCCAGGAAATGAAAAAAGATCTTCTTTTAAAATTATTATTAAGGCTAATAACAATGCTAACAAGGATAGAAAGAAATTATAGTTTTTCTTTTTTCTTTTTAGATTTTTTTTATCTCATTTTTATTAGTTTTATAAATAACTCAAGGTGGTGAACATACCTAATACTCCTTCCTCCTCCTATTTTCCCCACAACAACAACCCTGTGAGGTGGGTTGGGCTGAGAGAGAGGGACTGGCCCAAAGTCACCCAGCTTTCATGCCCAAGGTGGGACTAGAACTCACCATCTCCTGGTTTCTAGCCTGGTGCCTTCACCACTAGACCACACTGGCTCTCTTTTTTTAGTAGTAAGATGGATGGAAAAATGCCTAGCCAAATGTCCTTGGAAATTAGTATAAGTTTCTATGTGCACTTTCTAGAAATTCTTGTTTCCCCACTTTCAATGGAAAGGAAATTATTTTATGGCACTCATCCAATCTTTCACATTATTTCGTTGGCAAACACTACGATATCTGTCGACATCATGCAAACATGCTGGCAGAGAATTTTGAAGAAGAAAAAATGAAAGCTGTCATTTATTCTGAGCCCAACACCATCTAAATGTTCTTCAAAACATTAGGCGTTGAATTGCCGTTTAACATTTTGAATTGTTCGTTGACGCAGCGTAATATGACATGTTTGTTCATACAAATTCATAAGGATCAATCTGAGAATGACCAACTAAAAAGTAATCAGAAATCTTAATGTCCATTCAGCAGAAGGTGGGGAAAGAAAAGGTATGTTGAGACAAATTGCATGGGGAAGGACTGAAATATTTCAAAAATATGTTAGTCCTGCCATCTCTGCTTGGTATTTGGCACCAGTATCCAGGAAATGGCTTGATATTACAAGGACCTGCAGAGGCTAATGCTGAGAGCACATGGAGCTCCAGACGTTGTGCAGTTTGTAGAGAAAAGATTGTGGAAATGGAAAGAAATAACTCACTCATTTTGGAGAAGGAAACTGAGTCCTTAGCTCTCAGCCTGTAACTCTTAACTCTTAGGCAGTGTTCAAACCAGCCTGATATTATGTGAGTACATCTGGGACTTCCTATAGTTGGAGTGATATCTCTGCTGCCACAGCAATGGGATGGTAGATCACTCACTTACTCATTACTCTGGAAGACAGAAGGAGATTCCAAGGAACTGGGACAGATTTGGGAGCATCTCAGTCACAACCAATGTAGTGTCCGGCAGAAGATTTTCAAGAGAAAGCATAGGTCTGGAACTGAATTATCCAAGGTTATTCATAATAGAATTGGCAAAAAATATGTAGCTGAAAAGTATGGCTGTACTGCATGGACAATGTCCAAGTGTTAAGTTCAGAGAGTGAATAGCAAGGAATGGTCTAGGCAGTTGTGGAGATCAAGTTATCCCAGAAGTAATTCCAAGATTTAGGTTCAAAGATCAGAAGACAAGAAAGTTTCACCTAATCCCAGCAAATGCTGACTATTCTTAATCTGGGTGCAGAGCAGGAATTTCTGATTCCCATGTCACCCCCATTGATGTGCTTCCAAGAAATTTGGCATTCCGCCAATCTCTCCATTCTTTGACTTTCAACCCAGCAATACTGGTCATATAGCTCTATTGATCTTCAGAAGCACATAACAGGAAGGTACAGAATTGCCCTAGGGTGAAGATCTGGCTGCATTGCTTCTCTTCCTCAGGTGAGGATTTGGCCCAGCGGGTCATGACATGTGAATCTTGGTTGGCCAAAGGGCAGTATTATGCAAAACACAATATTTTAATCTTGCAGCAAGTTTGGATAATAGGGTTGGCCTCTCCCTTTGTACATGGAAACACTTGGGCGTTCAGCAAAACCACAGGCAAAAATGGATTTTTTTTCTTCCTTTGACCATATCCTTGCTGATCTTAATGATTTGCTGGGCACCTCACTGTTTGTTGTGTGACAAGTTAAGACTTTGGACAAGGTCAGCTCTTGAATCTTGATTATGTTTTTCCCCCCCTTGAGCCAGGAAACATTGATCTGTACATCTAGTTTACCTTGTTTTCTTAGCCATTTGTGACACACTACAACAGTTCCCATCGAAAAAAGTGTCATGTAAATAAATTACAACTTAGGATGTATACATTAAATAATTTTATAAATGAACTTTAAAAATGATGGCATTAAAAAAATGCCATTCCCAAGCCTCTATGGCCACAGTGATTATTCTGAGCATGTTGTCATGTGTAATGAAGCACGGTCCCATCATTAATCAAAAGAACCAATCAGATAACTAATTTAGGCAATATTCTTTACCACAGGACATGTCGGTCAGTAAAAATGCATTAAAATAGCAAGAGATCAATAGCAGACGCTAGGGACGGTATTCACAAACCAGTCTTAAAGTTTAGGGTATTGTGTCTGCTGTCATATCGGGCATCCGTAGTTGAGTGATGGGCAAAACTTTAGATAAATGCCTACAATTCTTGCTTTTAAAAAAAAGTTAACAATGAATTAAGAGCTTGACTGCTATGTATTTATTTTCACCCAATGGAGGGAAATTGCAGGGAAGCAGATTTCAGCTAAGCATTAGGAGAGACTTCTAAATGGTGAAAGCTATGAAGGAATAATATGGACTCTCTTGATGTGGAAAGATTGGAGCTGAAGTTGGGCATACCACGGTCAGCAATGTGGTAGCAGCCTTGAATGCACTCTGGATGGATCAGTGAGGTCATTAATAATAATAATAGTAATAGTAATAATAATTCCGAATCAAAGAATATGTTATTAAATTGTTATACATTATTAATCAGCCATAAAAGCCAGCCCCAAGTAGAATCCATTGCAGCAGTCTATCTAGAAGTCAAAAGAATAAATGAATATCAGTTCATAATCATAAAATTATTGCTTTCTGTCAGCCACAAATTTCCAATCCTCTGAATACAAGGATTACAGCTGAGTCACTTAGACAATGGTGTCTTAGCCACCTAAAATATATCCCTGGTTTGTGATAGATTTACATAGTATTCATCTGATGCTTAAGTTTCTATGAGACTTCTTTATCCTAGATATTTATAATTTATAAAACAGCCTATTAATATCTGTGATCCATCTATTTTTTTCTGGGCAACAAAGAGCTTCTCCTGTTTTGTCCTGAATGCAGCATCTTTTGTCTCCAACAAAACATTCCCCACACCCCGACTTTGGCAACAATCCGACTTAAGACAGCAGGACGGAGAACAGATGCAGAGTACTCTGTGTCAGGATATTACCAAGTCAGCTCTTGATTAGTGGGTTGCATAACCAGCTATGACAGGGTAAATAGATTTCTGGCTACAAAGCCACTTCTCCAGGAAAGCCATTTTGACTCAAAGTAGAAAGGAACTCACTCTTCAGTAGATTGTTCTCCCAATTATTATTTTATTTCATTTTGATTCCTCCAAGGAGCTTGAGTTGGTCAATGAAGTCCAGCCTTTACAGGTTCAGGAGAGCTGGGTTTCAATCTGGTTAATCCCAGGTCAATTGGTAATTCTGAACATAACCTAATTCCTGGGGTTCTAATGCAAATAAAAAGAGAAATGGGGGGTGACTTTGGATGTACCATAAGCTCCCTCAAAGAATGAAAGGACTCAAGAGAAATGAATTTAAAAATTATCTTTCCATTAAAAAAAAAAATTGAGATTATGCCAAGCGATAGTGATTGGCTCAAAATCAGGCACTGAACTTCATAGATGGGTCTCCTCCATCAATGTCCATGGCCCACTTGTTTCTAGCATTGCAATATAGGGAACAACAATTCAATTAAAATACTGTTTTCAGCTTGGTATTATGGCCTGCGTGGGGAGATCATTTCTTTGTTAAGCATTCATTGTACATGCAGTAGGAGTTCCCCATGTTTGCTTTTCAGGCATACTGAGATGAGAGTTTGCACTTACAGCAAGAATGTTGATAGGAAGGATCTGAGCTTTGCTGTCTGTCTTGCCTCCATTTCCATAAAACATAAATATTTTGTTTTAATAGACAAGAACATTTAAGCTTCAGGAATGAAGAGCACATTTTGTTCTGTGAATCATGTAGCTCACTTCTGATCTGGCCAAGGTTTTGAGGGTAATTCTGGAGCTATTATTGTCTTCCATCTTCTTTTGTTTTGATGACAACCTGTATGTGTGTTCCAGGGTTGTGATTTTTCTCAGAACAACCTTTTGCCATATTCAGTGAAAAGTAATTTTGGGGAGGCAAGGCCCAGAAGTATCCTGCCTTCAGGAATGAAGTTGTAGCATAACTACCATCAGCCATTCTATGTTTGCAGTATCTATGCAGTACCCAATCACTAACTATATTTACAGATTTTCTACTCCATGCAATTTATCGACTGCAGGTACATGGCTGGGCCATTTTTTGTGACATGTACAAGTTATAGGATAGGGGAGCTTTTGATAGGGGTTGTAATTATCCAATCTCAAATTTAGACCAAGCCTACATGGTTTACATCTTCTTACTTTTGCACTGTGAGATGAGTTAAGCCTCAGATAAAATTGACTTGAAATTTATAGATGCACATATCCCAGGCTGGCTTCTTCAGTAACATAGTTGAGTCAACTCCTAACACAATATTGGGACAATAGTTCAGTATTGATTCTGAGACTGTCACCTCCTGATTTACCAGCAGAGCTCCCTGAAATGCTGGGAATCTTTGTAGAGGTCTCTTTCAGAGCGACTGTATGTCAGCATTAAACTGCATTGATGCAATATGTGTACCCTCTAAAAGGCCCCCTTTTCAAATTAAAAGCCTGGAGACTGCTCTATATTTTTCTGTTGTTCCCCCCTTCTCTGCCCAAAAGCTGCGCACATATTAAAAATCATTAAGAGCGATAAAATGTAAGGTGCAGGTTGATGAGTGAGGTACCGTGTTATTGGAATTCGCCTGTATGTTTCCAATTAAAATCTTGCCTTTAAAAACAAATAAATAATCTCACTATTCTATCACAGTCTTCTCTTACCTTATGCAAAGTGTTTGGGAAGGACACAGCAGCAGGAGTCAAAAGAGGAAAATGTTCAAAGGGGGATGGTGGGGGAAAACGACTTAAAGATATCCAACCAAAAATCCAGAGGCTACAGTTTTTAGGCCAGGATTAGGGATCAAAAGATAATGGGGGGTGATGAAACCAGTTGCATAGAAATACAGAAGAAGTAGAGCTAGATTAAGCTACCCGTTACATGGAAAATGTAGCTATATTATCTTGTCCTGTTTACCTGTTCTTCAGCATCGTTCTATTATACTTAATAGCTTTCCATTTACTTCTCAAAAAAATGTAAAAATTGACCTTGTAGCTGCTCCAGAATATCAATTTCTTGCAAAATGGTCATCTCTCTCTTGATTTTCTGATGAGGAATCTTTTTAGACAGTGGCTTGCATTCATTCCTTTATTCCTGTTAAGAGTTCAAAACTCCCCTTTTCTCTTCATGTCCTTTCAAGCCCTCTATTTCCTGGTATGAACAGATAGATCTGTCTAGTTCGATTTCATTTATTTTTCCAATTGTAAATTAGTTCAATTCCATTTCTTTATCACTTACATCTATCACAGGCATTTCCATGCCAATTTTCCCAAATATACATTTATTTCTAAATATACTCACAATTGCACTGATTTCCCCCACCTAGACATATTTTTGCATGTCCTTTTCTAATGTATAGATCTTTGCATGGTCTGCTTTCCAATATTTTAGCATTACCTACTCTGCAGTCATGGAAAAGGTCAGGAATCAACCATTTCCAAACTGTTGCCAAGAAAATTGCATGGGTATGGCTCATGTGATCATCTGGCTCACCTTGGGGGAATTGTTACATTTTCATCTTCTGCAGATGGTGTTGAAGGAGCCAACCGAAGTCTGATTTACTACCCTTTGTTTCTATCCTTACCAGCAAAGGCAGTAGAGGATAAAGTCATTTCAATATGGTGCAGTCATAGTAATACACTAAACATAGTGTAATTTATGATGTCATTTTTTTCTTATTAAAAATGTTTGTACACTGCTTCTCACAGCAAAAATCTCAAATAATAGGGCTGCAGATGCTTGGGAAAAGGCTCAGAAGAAGGGTTTTGGATTTCATGGACGGTTTTGGATTCCAGGAATTTAATTTCTTCACTGCTCATTAAATTAAACAAATGTTAAGCAAAAATGTTTAAACAAAACAAAACTGAAACATAAAAGCATATAACATATAAGAGCATATCATACCAGGCAAGATGACGCCCAATCTCCCTTCAGCTGTTGGGAGCTCCAGTGGAATAACACCGGAGAGACCCCAAGACGGCCAAGTCACACAGCACCCAGCGCTAGCTCTGGGTTGAGGCAATGCCAAGGTCTTTCATCCTGATTTCGCACTGAAACCTCATGGTGCCAAGATTGCAGGATGTGCAGCATGTGACCTCACATGGAGTGCAATGTCTGGGAACTGTACAGATAACCTGGAGGCTCAACCCACAACTGTGTGAAGACTCTTCCCTCCTCTTTATTCCCAAGCAAGAGTGAAAAAAAAGTCAGCTAAACATTATTATGACTCAGAGTGAACTCTAAATTTCAATACCCTTCTTAATATGAAGAAGTTAAAAAATAGGTCACTCTTCGAAACGCAATGGTCTTCCACAATGCCACATCACAAGGTCAAAGGCAGTTCTGATTATGGATCATAACACTAATAGCCCTCAGGGCCCCTCCTCTGCCCCATCAAAAAGGTGAGGTTTCTCAGAATAGCTGTTCATCTGTCTCTCCAGCAGTCTATCCCTCTAGCGGCCCGTCCGTCCATCTGTCCGTCTGTCCGTCCGTCTGTCCATCCGTCCGTCTGTCCATCCGTCCAGCTGTCTAATAAACAGCCCTTGTGAAAAAGACCAGTTAGGAATTACTGACTCGGGAAGGCTGACTCAAAAACAGGATTTCCAAGATAATAGTGTTGGAGCCTAAAGAGAAAGGCTTCTGCAATATGTGTCCCCACCACAGATAAGACACGTTGCTGTCAAATAGCAACTTACAAACCACAACACAGAGAACAAGATTTCACCAAAGGTCACTAGTATTTAGAAGGCCACAGTAATGGAAACCCTTCAGATAACCTGGTCCCAGGTTCCAACCTGATCACAAGGCATATATTAATATAAACCATCTGACCAGTGCAGATGTTTTAGTGTAGGGATAATGTGTATATCTAACCCAGTGTTTCTCAAGCCTGGCAACTTTAGGATGCATGGACTTCAACTCCCAGGCAGCTGGTGAATTCTGGGAGTTGAAGTCCATGCTTCTTAAAGTTGCCAAGCTTGAGAAACACTAGTGTAACCTGAATAGCAATCTCACAAGCAGTTCTCTAGTCATGAAATTACCAATGCATGAATCTAGGTACACCCTCTCAAGTGTTCCCAGACATAGTTTGATTTCTTTAGTTTGCAAACTTAAAACGATTCCTTTGGATAAGATCTTGGGCACACATTTAAAGCAGATGTTTCTGGAGTTTCAAACTCTCTTCTCATTCACTTCACTGATAGTGTCATACTTCCATTAGTTCTAGAGAACTGTGCTATCCCTTCAGGGTTCTTGTTGTACGAGAATAAAAGTCCCCAGAAGAACAATATCTTTAACCCTTCTTAATTATTTAATGGCTTTTACCTTTATTTTTACTATGCTTTAGAGTAAGTGGAGTTTCTCATCAGTTAACATGACTTTTCCCCACACTGTAATATTCTTTGAATATGAATTTGGATCGTGGCTTTTTCTCTTCCACACAAAATCAGCTTTTAATATATCCCTAAATATAGAATATAAACTATTTTTATAATCTATGTCAAGATTACATTTAATACATTTAATTGATCTAAGTGGTTTTTATCCTCTTTAATATGACAAATCTCTTGTGTGAAATATTCGTTCTTAATGATCAACATAAAATAGATAGAGATCATTTTTAATGAAAGTACAAGATTTGAATTAATTCATAGTTGGGGCATAGTTATTAAACTGAATCATATATTAGTGTCTGTGTACACATACATACACAAACAAAAATGAGAGGTCCTTTTCTGGGTAAACAAAATAAATGGTGTATACTTAACATTGGCTAGTTTGTAAATAGACAAGGTTTCACTTACCTAAAAACACAGATGTAGAAATATATTCACTAAAACATCTGGGGGGAAAGAGAAATGTCTCAGTACAACTTCCAAGTAATTATACATCTAACTGGATTGACAAAGTGTGTGTGTGTGTGTGTGCGTGTCCATGTGCCCACATGTGTGTAGTCCCACAAGCACACTATAACAGTATTCTAGTATCATATAAATTAAGTTCTTTCTTTTTACCTTAATGATCTTCTCATTGTTGCATGTCAAACACAGTGACAAATTTCCTGTTCTTTGATTCTCCTTCAGGGAAAAAAATACACACACACACATCCAGGGAAAAATTTGACAGTGACATTTTGAAAGCATCCAAAGAGGATTTTTGTGGAGTGGGGCATAAACCATACCAGATTTGTTTGTATTTAGCTGAATGGAAACTGCAAGTTTTATCTGTGCAGGGAACAGTACAGGAATGAGCCAATACAAGGTCAGCCTGTGTCAATTACCAGAAACAAGGTCCTAATAGGATTTGATAGGACAGTTGGCAAAGCCCCTACCCAAGCTCAGCTATAGGTTGAGCTAACCTTGATGTGTTCCTACAAATGATCAAGCTCTTTATGAGCATATATTCAAAGGAAGTTCTGCTACTGACTTCTTATACAGATTTTTTTTCTCCTTGAACCTGCATCTGCTTTCTATATTCCCTGAGATTTGGAGGTAATGCAAGTTCCCATTTGCCATCAAGACTTGAGGAAAGTCTAAAAATGTTTATCCTGAAGAATTAGGACCTCAGCATCAGCTTTAGAAGAAGCTACTTATCATGGTGTTCTACCTTGGGTAACTCCAGCTCTTCTACCCAGAGGAACCCAAGGAGCAGGACTTTCGGCAGTCCATTTTTATAATGTCATTATTTGATCATGATTATATGGAAAAGGACTTTATGCACAGTTACCAGCACCTCCGTACAACAGCAACCTCACAGGTACAAGGAAGATCTCACGTGACTCAGCTCTCGTGCTATACTTCAGCTTAGAAACAAGAACCAAAAGGGAAGCCAGGCTTCCTGTGCAACATGAAGTTTGGTCCAATGCCTTTCCCAGATACAAAAATGAAGGTTTCTTTTATGCTGCATCTCCTCATCTGGAAAAGGTTCAAACAAAACCAACCAGCTACAATAGTACCTAAATACTGTAACTAGGAAGAATAAGGACTTCCTGTTGTTGTTGTTTTATTTTAATGTTGCATAGGCCTTAGGACTACCATATCTGGGCTGCTTATACATTTATTCATTCAAAACATTTACATTAATGCCCAGCTCACTGCAGTGGCTCTGGTAAGTCAACAGTAAATAAAACCAAGACCAACAACAATCGAAAGGAACCAGAAACAGTGACAACCCCAGTCATTATACGATGTGCTAGAGGCCCAAATAAATCCCTTGCATTTTACAGATCAGTAGAGACAAATAATGAGCAGCTCTTTTAACTACCTGACCCCCATGCTTGAGGGAATAACCAGGTCTTCAACATTTTCAGAAGGTAACAGGGTCAAGACCATCTGGGTCTTGGGCAGGGAGATGGCAGGTGAATGCTGTTCCACATGCTGTCTCAGAGGTGGCATGTCTCCTGGGCTCTGCTTGGTAGCACTGCTTTATAGGAAGGGCCTGGACCATGCCCATCGTGTCAGATCTGGTGGGGTGACCAGAAACATCTGGAGACAGGCAATCGTGATGAGTACTAAAGGATAGCAAGGAAATATAGAAAACTCTCTTTGCAGATGTCTTGTGGTTGTCTGGATTCATGCAGCCTGAATATGACATGCCCAACAGGCCTGCCAATGCAACGTGCAACCTACCAAAATTAAAATAGAAGTCAGAAATAAGTAGTTGGTGAGGTCTAGTCAACTACTTGAAGCTCAATACGTCCAAAGCTGTGAAATCCAGTCTAGAGTTATTATCGTTCTTATTTTGGTGGTAGCTTGGTATCTTACACCACCGAGTTGTAAGGCATGAGATCTTTGGTGTTATAATTTCTCATTTAATTGGGAAGGAAGTAAAGAGAAGACTCTACATTTGTTTTCTTGCTGTTATGATAAGAAGCCTGACTTGTCAGGACTTTTTGCCCCACAGCACCATTTGATGGCAAATTTATTGTGTTGTCAATGCACTCTTACTCTCCTGCATGTCCTTAGAACCCCCTTTTCTGTCTTTGCCCTGGCTAACCACTGTTAATATGAAAAGAGAGAAAGAGAAATGTATTCCTTGTATAGAATATGGATCCCTGGATGTTTCATATCCAACTCTTTCCCTTTTTCTGGAAGCAAACCTCACATTTCAGCCCCTTGTTGTCCAGCTACTCCTTTTAACACACTGCTGCAAAGAAGGCAAGAGAGCATCAAAATATTCTGCCACCCTGCCAAGCTAATCCTGCTCTGGCTGGGTTGATGTGTAGTTGGTTTGGCTGTGAAGTTTCAAGGTAGGTGACATTAAAACACGATGTTCCAAAATTGGGGGGGGAGGAAAGTTGGAGAAAGTGAGAATGAAAGGCAGGAAGAATTAAGCAATTTTCAAATATTAGCAGCCTAGGCATAAAATATGGTAAATAACAGAGCAGGAATTAACCCTACCTTTGAAAGAGCAATGTTCTCATAAGTTTTCCAAGAAAGTTAAGCAAGTGGGAAAGCCGTGTTTTATTTTCCCCTTTCCTACAAATTAAAAGCAACAGCTTGGGACAGAACCTTGAAGAGTCCCTTGTGTGATTGCCTATGTTTCTCCAAATCTTCATTAAAAAAAGAAAAAGCTTAAGCATTAATAATGTTTTGCAACAAATCGTTGATTTCAGTTAAAGGAACTGACAGTATCTTTCTTTCACCTCTCTCCCTTTTTTATGATGGTGGTTTCTGTAGAAACCTTTCCTCTCTTTGTCCTCTTCTATCTGCAGGGTATTGACAGCTCTGACAAGACTTTGATTATCTAGTCAGCGGGAGCCCAAGACTTGTCACTTGTCAGGTGTGAGCTGACAAGGCAGGCAGCTGATGAAACAATTGGAAGGGGTAGAAAGAGGGAGCGTAAAAAGGATTGGGATCTTCGCTCCCCAAAATGGAGATCTGTCTAAGAAGGTAGAGTGGTTTTACACCCTCATTACAGTCTCAGATAAAGAAAGAGAGAGGATCTGGAGGAAGCCACCAAAGTAGGGACAGTCAGAAATCCGAAATTTTATATATATATATATATATATATATATATATATATATATTCATTCGTTCATTCATTCATTCATCTACCTCATTCCAGGCTGATTTCCAAGCCACTGTCTTCCCCACCAAAATGAAGGTTAGCTGCTGATGTAAAGGCCTTACTGGGTATCCACCTCCAAGTTCTTATTAGGAGGGTAAATTTAAAAAGCAGTGCCAAGAGTTGTAGAGCTGACATACTGCATCATCTACCTGGAGCCTTACAACAGCTTTTATCCTGCTTTCATTTCATTTTCAGGGGTTGGAGATTTTCTTGAAAACAAAATGCTTGCTTAACCCAAAAGAGCTGGGTTGTCAGCAAAATTGTAAATCTGACCTTCAGTACTGAAACTCTTTGAAAAGATGATAAGAAATGAATGGGAGAATAGGAGAGAACACACAAATAGAACTCTGGCTAGCACAGTCACATGGCTCTTGGGAGTATCAACAGGTAATTTTCCCCTAGTAATCACAAAGGAAAAGATTCCAGTAGCCAAAAGAAAAATCACTAGCCATACCACTAACAGCTACTGGAAGACTGATGTACAGTCATGTGAAAGTACACCCTCTTTGAGTTCAATGGTTTTACATATCAGGACATAATAAAACTCATCTGGTCCTTAGCAGTTCTCAAAAGTAGATAAATACAACCTCAGATGAACAACAACACATGACATATTACACCATGTCATCATTTATTTTACAAAAAGAAAGCCAAAATGGAGAAGCCATGTGTGAAAAACTAAGTACACCCTTACTGCTTCCATAGGTATGAAGAGGCTAAGTAGCAGCCAGGTGCTGCTAATCAAATGCCCTTGATCAATTGATCATCAGCAAGTGTGACTACCTCTATAAAAGCCAAAGTTTTAGGAGTTTGCCGGTCTCGAGCAGTGAGGTGTGTGTTAACACAATGCCAAAGAGTCAAGACATCAGCAATGATCTTAGAGAAGCAATTGTTGCTGCCCATCAATCTGGGAAGGGTTATAAGGCCATTTCCAAACAATTTAAAGTCCATCATTCTACAGCAAAGAAGATTATTCACAAGTAGAAAACATTCAAGACAGTTGCCAGTCTTCCCAGGAGGGGATGTGCCAGCAAATTCACCCCAAGGTCAGACTGTGCAATGCTCAGAGAAATTGCAAACAATCCAAGAGTTACATCTCAGACTCTACAGGCCTCAGTTAGCATGTTAAAAGTTAAAGTTCATGACAGTACAATTAGAAAAAGACTGAACAAGTGTGGTTGGTTTGGAGGGTTGCCGGGAGAAAGCCTCTTCTCTCTAAAAAGAACACGGCAGCACGGCTTAGGTTTGCAAAGTTGCATCTGAACAAATCACAAGATTTCTGGAACACTGTCCTTTGGACAGATGAGACCAAACTGAAGATGTTTGGCCATAATGCACAGCACCACATTTGGCAAAAACCAAACACAGCATGTCAGCACAAACATCTCATACCAACTGTCAAGCACAGTGGTGGAGGGGTGATGATTTGGGCTTGTTTGGCAGCCACAGGATCTGGGCATCTTGCAGTCATTGAGTTGACCATGAACTCCTCTCTGTATACCAAAGTATTCTAGAGTCAAATGTGAGGCCATCTGTCCAACAGCTAAAGCTCGGCCGACATTGGGTCATGCAACACGACAATGCTCCCAAGCACACCAGCACATCTACAACAGAATGGCTGAAAAAGAAAAGAATCAAGGTGTTGCAATGGCCCAGTCAAAGTCCAGACCTCAACCAGATTGAAATGCTGTGGTGGGACCTCAAGAGAGCTGTGCATAAACAAATGCCCACAAACCTCAATGAACTGAAGCAATGTTGTAAAGAAGAGTGGGCCAAAATTCCTCCACAACGATGTGAGAGACTGATAAAGTCATACAGAAAATGATAACTTCAAGTTATTGCTGCTAAAGGTGGTTCTACAAGCTATTGAATCATAAGGTGTACTTAGTTTTTCACACATGGCTTCTCCATTTTGGTTTTCTTTTTGTAAAATAAATGATGACATGGTGTAATATGTCATGTGTTGTTGTTCATCTGAGGTTGTATTTACCTACTTTTGAGAACTGCTAAGGACCAGATGATTTTTATTATCTCCTGATACGTAAAACCATAGAACTCAAAGAGGGTGTACTTTCTTTTTCACATAACTGTAAGTTGCTGTGAGTCTGAATGATTTGGCTGCATACAGATTGAATTAAACAACAACAACAACAACAATACGGGGTTGAATTACTGTACAGGTAGTCCTCGACTTATGAACACAATTGGAACTGGAACTTCTGTCATTAAGCAGTACAGACATTGAGTCACACCTGATTTTACAACCTTTTTTGCCGCGTTCATTAAGTGAATCATGTGGTCATTAAGTGAATCCAGCCTCCCCCATTGACTCTGCTTGTCAGAAGCCCCTTGGGAAGAGATGTTGGGAGAGATATTGGAAGTTTGGGGAGATTTCAAGGTTGCCAAAATAGTTCACAAAGGGGAAAGAGGAGAGGGAGTGAGCCAAGAGGCAATAATTATTCAGGTCTCATTTGAGACAGAACTGACCTAAATCTTGTTACCAAGGGAAAAAAATGAACTGTAGCACTGGTATCTGCTGATATTTACATGACTCTGATTTTTTTTTTTTCCAATGGAGCTTCCTAACCTAAAGCTGCATATCTTAGGAAAATACCAAAAAAAAAAAAAAACATTAAATTAGGGAAAATGTTTGGAAAAATGCAAACATTGAGAAAATTGTGCACAAAAATGCGTACATACCAAGAGACATGCATCAAATGTTACACCTTTCCATGCAGATTGTTTTTGTTATGGTATAATCTGCTAGAGAAACAGAACAGAATGAATCCAAGATTAGCTAGGCAAAGACAAAAACTGATAGAAAGCAAAACTGTCTCATAAATGGTCTCTCTCCTAGGCACATCTGGATATGCTGGGAAATTGAAATGCGAGATTTTTTTTTCTTGCCAACTGAGTGTTCAGCAGTACAACTTTTCTATTTGCAATTTTCCTTTCTTGGAAGATGAGTCCTCCGAAAGTGAGACACACTGGAGGTTGGATCGGTAGCAACTATGCACGATCTGTCACGTTGATTATTTTGACAGAAGTTTGAAGACAGTTTAGAATGTCCTGGCTGCCTGCATATCACAACTCTTGGATACAGCCACAGTCGCTACCAGCATTGGTCCAACCTTCCCATCTTGAAGGGATGGGTATCTGTTGTCACCAAGAATGGGCAGTGAGCAGAATGGCTGGAATCAAGACTTTTCAAGCGCTCCTTTCATTGGATCAATGGGTTCATTTGCTAGTGCAAAAAATAAAACAAAATCTGTCATTCTCAGGGAAGATTTCTGATCCAGTGTCTTAAGGAACAAGAAATAAATTCCAAAAGACATCAGTAATGTGCTGTCACTTATTTTGAAAGTGGAGATTAAATTAAAGGATTAATAACAATGAAGCAAGGTTGAAACTATGTTCACAGAGCAGGCATTGATCTGTGTCTGTCGCTCACTGCACCTTTAGTGTTCTCCAGGAGCCTTGTATTTATCATACTGTCACCCTGATATCAAATCACTATTCCAGTGAAGGTCTTTGGAAATTCAGCAGACATTTTCTGATGATCGGAGGGTGGTATGATTGTTACCTGCAATTATATGGCTAGGATTACACTATAAACACTTAACTTGGGGTGGAAATTAACCTATTTTCTGGGTTCCAAAATACATCCTAAACCACACACCCAAACAAACACAAGAAATCCAAGCATTTAAAAAAAAAAATTACTGTACATGTAGCATGTTGCATGAATACAATCACTAGATTTATATCTGACCTTAGTATGATGACAGAGTTGGGAAGGATGAACTTGATGATAGAGAAATGGGTGAGTATTATATAAGGTGGTGAGAATTTCATTTGAGGCTAAACATTTGCCATAATCCACTGCATTCCTTCACAAGGAAGTGAAAAGAATTTTAGACTAAAACAACTATTAAATGTGAGAGAAAGTTCCTCTAATCCATGATTTCATTCAGGTGGGAAGCTGGGTGCCTACTTCTTAAAATTAAAATGAAATTTGGCTTACATTCTTGCCTCTCCAATCACCTCCCTGATTCTGAGTTGGGGTTACCACCTCTTTTTTGAAGGCAGGCTCCTCTTCTTTATGAACTGATTTATAATGGGAAAAGCTGAACCTCTTGAACTTTGCAGCTTTTATCCTCTATTGGTTGAGAGAGTAAAGGCTCGCTGAAATAGTGCATGACTCCCAGTGACCATGTAGGCAGATCCATGACACTGATACAGAAGTGGCTTGCCATTGCCTTCTTCCATGACATTTATTGCAACTTCATGGAGCTTTGGGGTTTCTTGGTATCTCCCATCCAAGTGTTAACTGGTCCAACCCTGCTCAGAATTCTTGAGATCAACCAAGGTCAACTAGATGTTGTCACTTGCTGGGCAGTTACCTGAGAATTTCGTTTGGACTATTGCTTTGATAACCTAACCTTTGTCCTTTTAATTCTGCTTTTTATAGCCTTTGCCAGGGTATTAGATGCTTTCAGCCAAAATCAATTATGAGCTATATACATAACAAAATAATCAAAGGCATTTGTCCTTTCTTCTTCCATTCAATTTTTTTTTTAAAAAAGACCTCACTATATGAAGTGATCCCTGCATATAATACAGACACAGATATGCGTGCACACCATTAAATCCTTCTGTTAATATAAAATAATTGTAGAACCGGTTGGCAAATTAAAGATGGTTGTTATTGATTCCAAAAATACTTTTGCTTTCAGCAAAATACATTTTTAATTACTTTCCTACTAGCTGTCATTTTTCATAAACCAGTCTAGACAACTCGTGCCAAATCATGCAAAAACTGATTTCAATGAAATGCCTTTCCCTAATATCAAAGATCTGAAAATATTCATATTTCCTATATATTTGAATCTAAAGTAAGGAGGAGAAGAAAAGATGCTCTCATTTCACATGCAACTGTAGCAAAACCCAAAGTCCTGTTTAGGAAATAATTGCTTTAGCCGATTAGCTTTTTTCCTTTCCTTTTCTCTTCTAACTGAATCTGCCTGTTTAGAAGGAAAATTTAAAAGATAAATAGTAGAAGTCCATACGATATGCAGCTTATTTTTTGCTCTTTCCTTTTCTCATAATTTGTCAGCTGAAGCTTCACATTTCTCTTTTCCCAAAACAGATTACTGCAAAGATCAAAATCTAGCAAAATCTGCATATCCATAGCTTTTTAAAAATATGCATTCTCCATTCTGCCTTTATGCTTATTTATCTTGAGCACATTGTGAGGAAACAAGGAACAATCTTAAGTTCTATTTTCTTCACACTTTCAACTGGAATGATTAAACCAAGTGGTGGTAAGTAAATGGGGGGGTGGGGAGAGAGAGAAAACCAGAGAGAGAGAGACCGAAGCATACACTGGTATAGAATTTGCTTTTAGCATCAGAATCAATGTCCAAATCTAAAATTGATATAATTGACTGTTAATTAATTCCCTTGATATTTTCATTAGCACATCCAAGCAACAAGTCTTGTGTTTGGCACTTTTGAATTATTCAGGAAGAATTCAGATGTGCTGTAATGAAAGCGTTATTCAGTTGCTTCTATGCCTGCTAATAATGTTAAAAGCAAGGTGTGTTTTTACTTTCTCTCTCTCTTTCTCTCTCTCTCTCTTTCCTTACTGAACGAACAATGTAAGATTTTCCAAATGCAGTATTTTGTTTAGCAGGTCAGACCCCATTATTTTCTCTTCTTCTTCCTTCTTCATAGGAAACAGACTCCTGAACAATAGGGAATTTTTCAACTTGATTTCATGATATCAAGCTTTTAATATTGCTGTCCCTTAGTCTCTGGGACAGCAACCTCGGAAGGGGAAATCACTCTCTCCTTTCTGGCTGTTCTCCTAAAATTGTTTCTCTTGAATCAGGTAATGACCTGTTCATCAGAGGAGTGCAAGCTGAGTTCCTAGGACCAGGTATATGCCCAAATGCTCTATCTTTGTCACCAACCTATAATGTTTAAAGTGGCAGAAGGGACAAACAATTCCATACATGTCTCAGGAGTCGCTATAGCAATTATATTTCATATGAATGACATGACGTGAAATGAGATCCTGTTCCTATCCCATCCAAAAGTTAAGGGCTTATGTGGACCCATTTATAACATTCCAAGGCCAAGTATGGTTCTCAGTCTTGTAAAGGTTGTCCATCCCTGTATTAGCACTGAGCCTTGTTTAGCCCACCATTGTGTTGCTAAACTTGGAGGAAGCTGCGACTAGTCAAGAAGTCTAAAATATTTCTGACCTTTGGCTTGCAATAAGAAAGTTATGGGGGATGGGGGGGGGAAATGGCCTTGAAGAGAAGGAACCATACAAAAATCACTGTATCTTCAAAACCAACACCAACGTTCTCAATTTTCAGCATTTGATCAGAGTGTAAAGGTGCCTGATAGATGTTTCAGCTGAAAGAACGTTCTTAGGGACAGTACCTGAGGAACTGTCTCATCCCAGTTACATTGGCCTGTTCCACCTGGTCTGGCAGGAAGGGCATGTTATGGACCCCATCAGCTAAAGAACTTCAACTAGTGGAGTCTAGGAAGAGAGCCTTTTCTGCTGTTGCCCCTGCCCTGTGGAACATCTTGCCCCCTGAGATGAGATTGGCCCCCACTCTTCTGGCCATCTGGAAGAGCGTTAAGATCTGGCTCTGCCAACTAGTTTGGGGATCCAATGGGGGCTCACATTGGGGTGGTTGGTGGCTTGAGGATGCTCTCTCCATCTTTTAACTTTGTATATATTTGTAAAGATTTTTATGGTTTTTTACTTGTGAGCTGCCTAGAGTCACTTATACAGAAAGATGGGTGGTGTATACATTTGATTAATAAAATAAATTTAAAAAATACTTGTTTGTGGTTTTTAAGTCCCAGTTCAGAGGAAAAACCTAGTTACTGCAGACCAAGGTTGCTCATATTACTTTTTTATTAAAACTTTATTATTAAAAAGAAAAGAGACCAATTTGCCCAGGAAAGGATGGAGTTGGGGTAGCTTGTAGCATGGTAATAGTCCCCTAATCATAGCTAGAACTTCATTATAAAGAGGCTAAGGAAGTTCTATCTCCACTATGTTACAACTAGATAAGGCCGGTTAGTAATGTATTGTAACTAGCCCAGAGTTATCCATTGAGAACTGTTGGTTTTAACCTCTGCACGAAATACCAGAGCCAGCATTGCTGGTAGCCTTCTTGTTGTCTTTAATTCCATTTTTATGTAGTAAGGTACTAAGTAGCAGGAATCTCATAAATCTTGGTGCTCCAGAAGAAGAGTCTGGAGGGGACTAGATGGCGTGCTTGATGGATGCACTATTCTTAATGCACTCGCCTCTTTCCTAAGGGACTATGAGTCTGAATTTAGCTAAAAAGAGAATGATCTGCTTCTCAATGGATGGCATTAAATGTTCATAAGCAAGGACTTGAACCTATTACATGGAGATTGAAGCAATCTTCAGTCACCTATAGGTCTCACAGGTTATTCTAAAGAAGGGTTATATAACTGCTGGATAATACTTTTTGAAGACCACATCATTTTGCTTAGCATTGTCAAAATCTTTTACTTTCATTCAAGCACATGGAAGTATCCCTAGAATTGCCCGTTCACCCACGGAGAGCAGCACCAGACGTTTACCTTGTCTACCAAATAAATGTTAAGAAACAAGCATTTTACAACCACAGTGAAATAACTAGGAAGAAACTGCTCGGGAAGGACATGACATTGCTTCATTGAATGGTCATCAAATGGAATATAGATATAAGATAAGATATGATGTGTTGTGTTGTGTTAGAGGTACCTTATGTGAAGGTGCACATTCCAGGGAAGAAGAGAGGTGAAAGGGGCCACCATTCATTGCTGCCTAAAGAAGTAAATGACCCTAAATAGCTCTTGCTAAGTCTCATCTTCTGTTAAAGCTGAAGTTTGCCACTGAAATTAAGTGGGAAATTAGATTGCCAAACTTTGGCAGGGCAAACCAGAAGAACTCTTGCACCACAGAATGGGAACTTATTATCCATCCTTCTCTAGAAGCCTAGAAGCTTCCACCTCAGTGAAACTCATATGATCATTTACATGTGTTTAAACAATTTTGCCCCCAAGGAGATCCTTTCTAGCCATGCAGAACAACCAACGCACCTCTTAAGATGCCCGGCATCATAAACAGGATATGGTACAATAACTAAGAAACCACCTATTGAACCTTCACCCAGTTAAGAACAAATCCAGTAGAAGCAATAACAAAGGGGGAAAGTTTTGAAGGATCCTTCTTTAAAGAAAAAGTTTGCAAAATTCTGCATTGAATAAAGCCTGGAGCAAACTATATTGTCCAATGGTCATCTTTTCCAATTGAATATGCTATTACAGCATAATCAGATGCCTTGTGAAGTTAATAGCTACTGATATCACACACCAGTCAAAATACTTATTTGCTAGTTCAGCAAGACTGGTTTAGGAGTCATATTCTCTTGCTTTGCAATGGGAACACTCAAGATTAATTCTCCATTCATTTGAAAACAAAAGAACAAAGGTGAGGGCAAGATCCCAGGCTGTCAAGAAGCAGCAGGCGATGTTATGCATCTACTATTCTCTCTCCTTGATAATGTTGGAGCCATTATGTAAATCAGAAGTAAGAGCCTATTCCAGTAGATGCAGGAAGAACAATTTGGCATAAGAAATCACAGAGCCTCCTCTGACAACCACAGCTCAATCAATGTGGCAGGTCTATCAATGGCCTCAGGTTGGCTGCCTGACTGACAGCCAGCAGATGATGGAGGAATGAGGTTGTCAGTGGAGCTGCTGATCACCCCCAAGTTGTTCGCAATGACTGAAAACAAAGAATGGCTGCCCAAGGTGATCTCTTGTTTGACAAGCAAGACATGAGACTAACACCCACCGTGTCTTATGTAATGACTTCACCAACATGGCATTCTCAGAATGAAAATGGCTTTCCCATCTTCCAGGGCAATGCAATTTTAATCAGAGCTATGAATCTCTTTTGCATTTTGCTATTTAGGTACCATTATAGAATTGTTAGCTACAGAGCTCAAGAAGACGATTTCTGTGCTGGCAAATATCATGATACCAACACAGGAAGTTCCCTTACATTGATCCATCTAGCCCCCAGTTGTTGACACCAACAGCCTTGCTGTTGTCTAGGTTTTAGTTAAAATTCTTTCTAGCCTTATATAGATGTGCTAAGGGTTAAGCTTGGAATGTTTTTCATCAAACACATCTGCTCTACCACAGAGCTGTAGCTCTTTGGTTCTAATCTCAGTCCTCAGTCCTAAATAGGGGGTTATGTAGTCTTCATTAATTTGCTGTCCTGCCACTCCACCTCTCCAATCATCATTTTGGGGTGGAGTACAGAGCTAGTTGTCTTGTCCTGCTTAACAAGGATAGTATAAGGAATGTAAGTTATGCATTTACAGGACCAATATCCACTTTGCCAGAAATGAAGGGTGCTCAAGGTGGCTAACCCTGTAACAAATATGCAAAAATAAAAACAAAATAATATAAACATAATTAAAAATACAATAAAAGCACCTCGTAAAAAGCATGTCTCCAACCTTATCAGCCAAAAGCTAGTCACGTAAAATGAGTAAGTGTGATCTCATTTGATAGACTAGAATGCTCCAAAAATGTATAAGCAGCCATTGAGAAGATATTTTCATTCATTCCACCAGATGATGACGAATTCATCACAATGGATCTTAAAACTGGCAGGTGGATAAAGAACACAATCTTTCGGACACTGTAGCCCTCAAATATTTAATGCTCAGGAATGTGAATAATTTATAGAGTTGCCACTAAACTCTTCTATTCCAGGAGAATTTGGGTAGTTCTGATAGGAATAAAAAGTGTTAAGATTAATGAAAATTCCCCTTTAAAAGCTTGCATGTCCTTAATAAGTACTCATATTCATCCTCGAACTGGGGGTCTCTTAAGATAGCAGACTACAAGTCCAATAATTTCTTGCTAACATGACCATTTGGTGGTGCTGTCAGGAAATGATGGGAGTTGTAATCCCAAACATCTGGAGAGCACCAGTTTGTAGAAAACTGCTATAACATGAAAGTTGTTGTTTTATCACTTCATGGTAGATTATCATTATGTATGTATGACTGATGTATTTTTAGCTTCATTTGGATTTACAGTAGCCAACAAAAAAACGTTACCAGGTTTTATGTTTGATCTTGATGGCCCTGAAATATTAATCACACATATGTCCATTAATTATTTTTAAACTCAACTTTCTTCAGAAAGCTTATTAACAAATAAGTTTAAAAAGTGTTAGAAAATGGAAATATTTAATTAAACAAGATGTTCCATGACCAATCAAAGTAAAATTAAGTCATGCTAATGTGCTCTGAAGATTTAATTATTTGTAAATATGGTTAATGAATATTGCTCTGGGCAGACGTTTTATAACCCTAAATGTTTTACTGTCTTGGTGATTTAAAAAAATAATGCCCAAAGTCTGTCTAGATACAAAATTCTGAAGTTTCCTTTTGCGCATCTCTTCTTACAAGTCTCACGTGATCCGTAAAACGCATTTTTAAGAAAAGCTAGGAGGAGAAATAACGCATGGGCTGAAATTACTTGAGTGAGCTAAAGAGCTGAGCAAACATCACAGGAAACTGGTGCAAACCACAGTGTTACAAAAGTGATGAAATGCATTGCAACATCACAATGTAAACTCCACTCCTTAAAACTTGTGGGTAATGTTCTAATGCAAGTACAAAAGGGGGGAGTTCGCATCATGACATTATGATGTACATTTTAGCATTGGCCTCCTTCAACCTCCTCTCCGGACATCCATGTCTCAGTTTGTTTCTACGATGCCCAAAATGCTAACTCATGTGCTACCTTCATTTCATTCGAACAGATAGATCAATTCAGCCCAGTTTGATGGTGGAATAATAATACTGATCTCCCTGTGTGGATGTAAAAGAAAGGCATCTCAGATTTTTCACTAAATGTCTCAGAATTTTCACTGAAATGTCACGATCCAGCCAACAGGACTCTAACACAGCATGGATGCCAATGAAATTCATGGCACCTAGCATGATTTCCTATAACTGTTCATAAAAGACTGTGTAAATTTGTAAAGGTGCATGAAACATCCATTTTTAAATAAAAGATGCATTTAAAAAACACTGGTACGTCGTTGAGGTAATATGTATCTAAGGAACTTTTATCTGGGAAAAAAGAATACATTACTCAAATCATACGAGAGATACTTTTGTCCCCAACAGGCCTGCCTACTGTCAACTGTATAAATAATTCACTTCAAAATTTCACGGAGTGGAGTAATAGGTGAATATAAGAGGTTTGAACAAGGGTTAGGCTGAGGCTAAATATCTCTACCTACCTGAGAAAGTTTGGGTAAAGTGTATTGCGATGATATACGTGATTTTTTTAAAAAAAACCTCAATAGAGAAATGCTTAAGTAGTCTTATTATCATCTCATTATCAGTTACACGAAGTGTCAACTTGGAAAGTATCACAGTGTCATCCTGCAGTGGTTCTGTCCCCGGTAAACCATGCTGTGTGGAAAGAAACTTCAGAGGGAAAGCAAGGGCCCTTTGTGATGCCAATATTTTGCTGAGGTATTTGTTTTCAGGCAAATAAATAAATAAATAAATAATCTATTCAGAGTTGTCTAACTCAGACTGACATCTTAATAGCAAAAGAAAAAGAAAACAGCAAAGAAAAAAAGATTCTGGGGAAATATGCATAAATATTCTAATTAAGGATGCATGAAATCCAGCCCTTCACTTTTACCCTAGAAAACTTGGTTAAAAATCATGGTTTGCTGCAGCAGATTTGTGTGTGTTTTTACCATACAGATCTGACCAGTTTCTTTTTATGCATTACAAAGCCTATGATTGTCCAAAGGGGAATATCAGATACTGCATTTGAATGCATTTGAATGAATTAATCCATATCTCAGAGCAATGTCCTATTTATTTGTAAGTAACTTTCATTGTATTCAAAGGTTTATTTCCAGGTAAGAACACATAGAATAGAGGTTGATTCACTGTTTCATGATGATTTGTCAATTTGCTTGTGTGCGTCTTAATTTTCGCTGCGTGGTCAATTGCCACTTTAGTGGTAATATTTGCAAACTTGAGGCACAAAAGAGAATATGCAGCTTTTGTTTCCAAAGCAAATCAAGTAGGAAATTGATGCCTCCCGATATACATGTAGCAACAGCAGCAGCAGCAGCCATAGAAAAACATTAGGGCTCTGAAGAATTCAATTTGGAGATTTGATTCAAAGGTGACTAGAATCTAATTGAAAAGTCAAGTTGAATCATCTGGTCACATTGGATGTTTCTGAATCACTTCTGCACATGCACAGAAATGGCGTTTTCCAAATTCATTGGGAAATCCAAATTCAAGTGATCCGATCTGAATGTCCAAACTGAATGATTTTCTGAATCAGCTCAAACCACTGACAGATCTAAACATGACAAAATAGGGACTGAACAACATCTTCAAGATCCCTTAATTGGGGGCATGATATTTGTCACAATAACAAATTTTGGATAACTTTCTAGATCCCTTTAAAAAACCCAACCACAACATCAACAGATACGTCTCTTGCATAAAATCCTTCCATACATATTTTGCTGAACCTGGATCAGCTAAAAGATTTACAGCCTATAATGCACTAATCTAAAAGCCCCCAACCTCAAAGCCGTTGCCGAGTTTCCCTCAATGGCTTTTACAAGGAGGGTGTGTAGGATCTCAGTGGCCGATACAATGCAGAAAAAGTGGAGGGGGAAGTGATTTCTTAAGCACATATGTGATTCTAAGTAAATCTGAACTGTTGCCTGAGAAATGTTTGCCAATTAAAAAAGAAAGTCCTACAATACAATCACAAGATGATATGTATCATATGGCCTTCTGGCTGTTGGGAATGTTTTCGCTTTGCATAACTGAATACATTTACACTACCTAGAATGTACACAGCAGATAAGAGAGGTGGGGAGGAAAACATTCTATAGGCTTGCAGAGAACGGAGTCATGCAAGCATGCCATTTTTGCACACTTCCATGCCAGCAAGGCTTATACAAGTCTGAGGAACCACCAATCTCCTGGTGAGCTAAGTGTGACATTTGCAACCCTTTCTCCTTTTTCATCCAAGAGACGAATGACATGGGAAGATAAAGCCCCACCCCAGTTTTCATGGTTCCATGCCAGTGAATTCCTAGTTTGATTGAACTTTCTTATCTGATCTTTGTGGGGAATAGCTGTGCCTACTGAATTTTGCTGATGTGGAGAGCGATGTCTCCTTCAATTTACATCTGACTTTTGGAGACTATATGGACACATTTGTTATATTCTTGGCCCCGATACTGAAGTGTTTGCCATCACCTGCTTCTTCAGTGGTTCTTCCAAACATTCACTCAAGGTAAAAGAGTATATAGCTTTTTCTGTTCCATTAAAGAACATGAAATTTGAAGAAACACAAGCCAATTATGGATGGTTGTGTTATGAATTTCTCTGCATTCCTTTTATACAGAGAAATTAAACATTTTTGGCTTTAGTTTGTTTATTCAGGAAAAAACAATAGTGTCTCTACTCTTCCAAATCTCCATTACTGGGAATATATACTTCTAACTCTGGAAATAAAATTAAATTTAACAAAATCCCATTTTTTTTATTAATTCTACTCTATTTTTATTCATTTTATTCATTCTTGTATAGTTTTGAAACTTACGTTAAATGAATCCAAACCTTATTGTAATCAAGCTGCCTCCGTTTTTTGGGGGAGGAAGGCAGTTGACATATACTGTTAAGATCTAAAGTTCTTAATTTCGGACTCCAGCCTCATACTAACAAGGCAGAACTTTGAAATTAATCTTTTTAATGTTTTCCAGAAAAAGCAAAATGTTTTTTTTAGCCCAAAAATTAGACCCAAAAAGAATCTTGATGTCACTACAAAATTCCCCAAGAACATTTTGTCAAACCCAAACCAGTCTTGATAGTTTAGTACCGCTTAAGTTAATCAAGTTAACTTGCTCAATTCCACAAATTTGGATATAATTCCACTGACCAAGAAAATTAGACTAAAATCTCTCTCTTATTTTTGGTCAATCTTTTTGAAACTCAAAAAGGTTCCATCTGTTTTGAAGTTGACCCTTAAAAAAAAATTAAGTGACCAAAGGAGTGGTTCTGTGGCCATCCTGCAGGAGGGGGAAAAATATTAGAAAGAGTTTTGGTTTCCCTACGTACTCTCCCCTCCCCACAACCAGATTCTATTAAGAGGAATAAGGAAATGTTCTGGGGCAATGCAAGTTGACATCTGGTTGACATCTACAAAACAGAAACACCCAGCGTGCCTTGGGAATTGTGAAAACAGCATTTTGGCTTCCCTGTTTGGTCCATCAGTGCTCTGCATAGCAGGAGCTATTGGTGAAGACTTCTTCAAATACATTCTGGAACAAGAAGAAGAAGCAGGAGGAAGCAGATGGGGCTGGAATCAAATTCTTAAGAAGGAAAGATGGCACGTTGGTAGCTTCTCTAGTCAGACGAGGGAAGTGAAAGGAAGAGCTCCAGGAATTTCTGGGACTGGTGCTGTTGCCATTAAGACATCTGCTCATTTATTATGATTTTTCAAAAGCTTCGCATTTCTATATTATTGCTCCTTCTCTGGCCTTTTTCAAAAATGACAAAGATCAATCTTTGGTTCCTGATCATAGTTTCAGCAAAGGATCAAGAGATACAAAAGGAAGTACTGAAAACATTATCTTTGGTAGCTAGCAAATTATTGCTTGTTTTGAAAGTAAACAAAATGTCCACTGTGTAGAAAGGATAACAAGTGTTCTGCAATGTACCTCCCTATCACAATTTCCTCAATTTTTTTTTTTTTATTTGGGAAGTACAGACACACAATCAAGTTAGTGTACTCCTGCAAGAATATTTTAAATGAGTTATGGAACTTACAATATTCACACTGCCATCCCCTTAAATAATTTTGCAGAAAGTCCTTCTTTGATTTTCGATTTGCTCTATTTACACTCCTATTCTTTACGTAGCTTCAGCCTTGGCATGGACAACTTTTTGTTGGTCAAAAGTTACATTCAACATTTGGATGTTTTGAGAGCGGGGTGGGTGGGGGCCATATATGGATGAGAATGGGATTGGGCCCACAGGGTTAGGGTTAGGGTTAGTTACCCTAACTCTAATTTTAATCTTTAAAGCCAGGAACAGCTGGAAGACAAGGGAAAAAAGCACCCAATTATCTGTAATTCCCAGTTAACCTTCTACCCATCCTGGCATAAAATATTTAATATTGGTGCTCAGAACTGGGTTCTAAAATGGACTGGAAGGCAGATGAGGTAGCAAAGTGCAAACAAAAGCTGATCAGAAGAGTCATGCCCCCCGGGGTTTGGAATCATCAAGCTGCATAAATCCTTCTGCATCTTCCCTTACTCTAAATTGGAGTGATGCATGGGTTTGGTAGTCCCAGAACACTTTGCCATTGTCATATTGCATATTTCTTTCTAGGTCAACATCTAAGTAAAGGGGGCTTACATTGTAAGAGACAGTGATGCAAGCAGGCTTAAATCTTTGGAGAATTAAGTGTATGGAGGGATTCTTAATGCTGATAAGTATGATAAAGGCGCTTCTGTAGGGGAAATTCCCCATGGATGGTGTCCCTATGCCATTAGTAGCAATTCCTACATTCAAACAAACTGATTTGTATGACTTCAGGCTCCTTTTGTGTATCATGAAGGAAATATATTTCCTGAGCTCCTCACAGAAATACAGAATGGTCATCAAAACCATTCCAGATCCTACATTTGCAATATCCTAACGAGATATGCTTCCTTGCATCCCAGGGATAGAGATCAGAAACTAAACACTTAACAGAGAATAAGTGTGACATTCAGATTCTAGTTTGCAGTATGACACACTGCATATCTGTGACTTATTGTCCTCCACAATTATCCAGGCACAGGAACTGCGCATAATCAAAAGCTGGAGGAAAGTTCTCATATATTTTCAGATGGTCATTAAACACCACAAAAAATTTGAAAACTGTTTCCAGAGATGGGTTGTACGATTAAAGGTGGAAAAAAAACTGAGCAAAGCAAAGCAAAGATCTTTGCAGTCATTACGGATACTCAGGTTGAGTATCTCTCCTTTTGAAGTTGGCAGCATAGAAAGTACTATTAACCTTCAGCTGGCACAGTTAACTTTCAGTTGGCACAAATTAACCTTGACTGGCACAAATATTTTGATGTCAAAATAACCCACCACTTTGTTGGTGGGTGTCAAGCCCAACCCACCTGGGCAAGACCAGTCTTCACTAAAGGATCTTTAATGCTAGTCTTGGGGTAAACACAAAATCTTGGAAGAGGCCATCTTGGAATTTCCCATCCTCGTTTATGGTGAGCACATTAAGGCAGGGTCTCTTTGAATGGTTTGAAATGTTTCTTCACATCGTTATTTCAACCTGGGCTGAGTTGCTCTTTATAAGATGAGTTGCTAATAGACTCCCTTCTGTCTCTTGATTGTTTAGGCCTGCTGTCTGTTTCATTACTTCCCCAGCCTTCCTACAATCTTTCACATCAGGGCATGTTATTCATAAATGACATTCTTGCTCCCCAACAGAAAGAAAACTTACAGGAATATAGGGGAAGGGTGGAAGGAATCACCAACAAGCATATAACAGAGCTATAGGTTTTATCCATAGAACATACAGAACAGAGCAGGTATTACTAATCAGACTCTGGAAAATCCCTAGGTGGAATAAAACTTCAGTTGAATTAATTAACAGGAGAAGGAGGAAATGGGAAATTTGGAACCGGGAAATAACAGCCATTTGATTCCAATGGAACAGCTTTTGAGCTAGTGTTATTTTCATCAGCTCTGCCCCTCCATAAATAAAACTCAGAGATCGTTAGCATCAGAGAGAAGAAAAGCAATAAAATTCCAGTTCTGGATCCTTTTCGTTCAAAGAAGTAGACTTCTTCTGGGCAAAGAAAATTATGCTTAACCTGGTCCTCAAAACAAAGCAGTGTTGCCTAGCCGACCTAAAACCACGATGCAAAGTAAGAATGCTAAAGTGAGGTTGAGAACCTCCTTGTATTCAGTGACAACGCAGCCCATAGGAAATATGGAAGATAAAGCTGTATTCCAAAATGGTGCTTGTTTCAAAATGAACAATATTTGTGTTGAACCTCTTCCCGTGAAATCCCTTAAAGCTTGCGACAATTGCAAATGGCAGGCAGTGGGGAAGATATAAATGACAGTTATGAGTAGATGGCTATTATGAAACAATCGCTCAGGTAGATGGCTAATTGTTGGCAGCCCACGCTCTTAGGAGCTTTGGAGCAAAACATTGCCTCTGAACTTCAGAGCTTCGCATGCAATTCTTACTCACTTCTTTTTTCCCCTAATAAATAAGATAAATAATTTTGAAGATTATCTAAAATTACTTTACAACCTTTTAATCATGGGAAACTGTGCATAATTACTCTCCTTGCACTCCAGAGCCAAGAGATGTGGTAAAATACTTGGCAGGTCAATGTGTGGAGGAAATGCTTCAATTCTAGATTAATTAAAGATTTTTTCCCCCTCTTATTCCTGTCCATTAACAGCCACCATGCTTTTTTCTATGGATGGTCATTATTACAGACAGAAATAGGAACATAAATTTTTGGATAATGAAAATGTCAGCCAGAGGAGCGGTCTATCATCCTGTGTGCTGATACAGTAAGTCCTTTTTCCTGCTGTCTTACTTTTCCCCCCTTGTTTCTGAAAAATGCTACCAGAAAAGAAAAGCATCCAAGAAATTTGGAAAACATGAATTTCTTTGGATGTAAGACATCAGTTCCCTTAATCAAAGAAGATCTGCCTTCTCACATTGGACCCTTGGTAGCACATTCCAGACATTCTCAAAAAGCAAATACGTTTTGTGGGTTATCCTTGTCATAAGTTACCCCTTCTTGATACTGGAAATCAAAGAAAATGTTAGAATATGCAGTGCATTGTATACACACTATTATTGTCTACAACTGAATAGATCATTCTTGTATATTGCACTCACATTGTTACAATTTGCAGTTGGAGATCATCAGCTTTCATATTATTTTTTTTTCAGCATGTGTATCTAAGAAGGATATTTTCAGTCTTGCTTGTTATTCAAGACACTTACCTGCAACCATGAGCCTAGAAATTTGTGGGTCTCCCTGTTATCCATCATTACTTTTCTGGATTATAGTAAATGCTGCATTGGTACCAAAATTTCTTTCCTGTCTTATCACGCAAGGCAATGTCTTTGCCACAAAATCTCTTTGATCTGTACATCCTAAAGGTCCCTGTCCAATTCAGGAATATCCAAGGAGTTCAATCTTTGCAAATTCCTAGATAAAATTATCAAAATTATCTTTGACTAATTTAGAGACCAGAACTTTGCTATACTCAGATTCCACAAATCTGTACAGTGCAGTTCTCAGCAGTTTACATATATCCAAGTAATTCTGACAATATTGTCATTTAATTGTAAAATATATATTTAACTATTTTATTTCTTCAAAGTTTCTAAAAGACATAGATTGATGTGAAATAGAAACTGAGCAGAATTAAAGGTAAAATGAATGAAAACTTTACAGGTTGAAAACAAAGATTAACTCCTTCAGATTATAGTTTGATCTTTTAAAATATTTTAGGAAGAAATATATTGCCTCTTCCAAGCTATTCATATGTTCTGCAGGGAAAAAAACTTTTCCAAGCTGATGCAACTAACACTGTTAAAATTAGGTTCCACCTAAATATATAGTGTCCTCTGCCATGGTGTTTAAATCTAGATAGCAACTATACCTTTTTTATTTAACTTTTACAGCTTAATAAATTTAGTGTTTGGGTTATAGGCTGCAGTGGTGGTTCAGCTGTTGATTAGTTTTATTAGCAAAAGCACCTTTTGATGCATAGCTTGAAATGTGCTATAAAGATAGTCTATTGTGTGCTTGTACGGCTACAGTATTACTTGAATATTCATTAAATCATTAAGTAACAACATGATAGAGAAAGAGAGATAGTTATGAATAATCCCCCCAGGGAGAAAATCTTCACTTTGTTGTTCATTTATTTCACTATTTTTTGAAAAAAAAATCAAAAGCTATCAAATGCAAAATTCTTAAGACTTTTCACTTTCATAGAAGGGAAAACAAGATGAAAAGGTTTTGCTGGTTGAAAGGAACCCATGACTTTCAATGACTCTAATGCCAATGGTAAGCCATTTGGGGTTATTCAGTTGAGGGTGCTATTAAAAAACAAAACAAAAACCTAAATTGACTTTTGATTAATTCTGGATTAACAAGGGGGAGGGGAGCTAAATTTCCATCTCCCTATTTAAGTAAAACACATACTGTACTTTGCTGTATCTGAACAGAAGCAAATCACCCATTCGTCTTCTTAAATGAGACAAACAAGGGCACATCCAAAATCATGTTCAAAAGGTCATCAGTGAAAGTATGGATTGCCTGCTCATATATCTAATTTTCTGAAGGAGAACCTTGATTCTTTAAACTTTTTATCATAGCATTGGAAGCAGGAAGCATTTCCCCTCCAACTTAACAATGAAATGGTCGGTTTGAGATAACCATTTACAATAGCCATCTTCATCTGTTCTGTCCACATGACATATCAGTTCTTCACATCTACACCTCAAATCCATGAGTTGGCTTTCCCCCACAATTTCATGATGGGGCTCTGAGACTGCCCCCACAAATGTTCGGGTAACGTTTGACCATGCATACCCTGAAAAGCTCTCTTTAGCCTCATTTGTGAAATTTCAAGTGGCGGTGGCATTTTAGAAACAATGGTAAGAATGTACTCTTAAGCATATTATTTAGATCACACCTGAATGATGGAAAATTTGAGATGGTGAATCTCTCCTGCCTTTTTCTACTTTTTGGTATTTATTAAACATAGAGTCCCACATTCATAAACACACTCATTGGGAAGAGAACTAAAAATGTGGTCTTCAGAATAATGCAGTAATAATATGATATTCCTAGGAAAACAGTGACACCTTATGCCCACTGATGTAAAACTGATCTATTGTTCATTGTTAATATCCACTTTTTTTTTTCAATTTAGGTAAGTAAAGAGTAAATCCTAAGTCATAACTAAAGATACACTGCTGTCCCATTTCTAAGGGGGTGATGTGTGGGTTTGTGCCCCATCCTCAACTCACTTCTATTTGAATAAAATATCAAACATGTTGTTTTCTTAAGGGACTATAACAAATGAACTCCAAAAATATAACTGTCCTTCCCCTAAAATTCAGTATCTCTATTAAGTGAACTTATCATATACAACAGATGGGCAATACCATCACAAATTCTAATTGTTTAAACTTTCTGAAACATCAGCATTGCTTCACCAGGCTTAATGCAAGAAGCAAACAGATCTGAGATATATTATATTGTGTGTATGTGTGTGCGTGTGTATTCTTGTATTTATAGCACAGAGAAGGGAACCAAAACCATTCATGTATAAAAATTGGGTTTGTAAGCTTAAGAGGATCTCTAGTTATTCAGAAAAATATAGGTTTACAAAGGAGGGGGAGAATCCATAATGAGCATGCTCACCTCCCAAAGACACAGACTATGGAGGACATGGTCGAAAACAATGCAAGGAAAACCATAACAACAGAGTGGTAGGAAAATTGCTTGACTGCCCTGATAAGAGTATAAATTGATGCACTGATTCTATTGCCTTCCCCAAACTCATAGTATGGTTGAGGGAAGAAACAAACAGGTTTGCACAGATGAACCCTAACTCAATTTGAATTGTCAATTCAATTTAGAAAATCAATATGAATGAGAGCCAGTGTGGTGTTGTGGTTAAAGGGTTGGACTAAGAGCAGGAAACCCAGTTCTAGACTACCGTCAGCCACCGAAGCTCACTGGGTGACTTTATCTCAGCTCAACCTATCTCATAGGGGAAAAATAGGAAGGAGCACTTTGAGCTCCCAAACAAAAGGCAGGATATAAATCTATTAAATACATAAAATTGGGAAATCCAAACTGATTTGAAATATTATTTTGATTCTACATGGATGCCTGAACCAATTTGTTCTTTCTAGTGGCTCTGATTTCGGTTTCCAAATTAGTTCGAAAAGGCCCTTTCTGTCCATGTGCAGAAGTTCAAACTGATTCAGAGTTATCTGATTGGATGTCATGATTTAATTCAGCTTCGCAATTTGATTTGGAGAGTTGGCCTGATTCAGAGATCCAGTCCAACTACCAGATGTATCAACGCTTTGTGCACCCTTTTCCTATGTTTGTGTTTTATCCGACTTGTACTATGGGGCAGTAGGAATAATTTCCCCAATTACTTATCACCTTAAAATGGGACCCCACATTCTATATCATTTTAATTTCTGGTAATACCTTACTGGCTTTATGTACAATCATGCTGATAGCATAATCATCAATTCAGCTCCACAAAAGTCTTTGTGGCATCTAACCTGGCCTACCTTGAAGGACTGACAATGACCTTTATATGGACACTCAGTCCTGGTTGTCCTTGAGGACTCTTCTAAGGATACTTGAGTCTCATGTGTAACCAGTAACTCTTAAGAGTCTCTGCCCTAGTTGCTTCCTGCATCTGCTGAAATGAAGCAAGTAAGTACATCTGGTCCTCTTAGTGATACCTCCTCTATATCTGCTTGCCATGTTTTATTCCTATCTTCCAATAGAAGAGAATATCTGTAGCTCAGGGTTGAACTGTGGAGTCCTTGGTGCTCTCTGATCTTGGTTGTTTGCTTGCAGACGTTTCAATACCCAACTAGGTAACATCATCAGCATGAGTAAGTATGGGGTTTGCTCCCTGTTTATATACAGTAGCTTGACCTGCCAGTGTTGGTGGGGGTGTGGTTTTCTCCTTGGTAGTGCCTTGATTAAGGTATTGTTTTCTGCCTGATCTTCTTTATCTCTGCCCTATCTCCCTTCACTAGCTGGACCATGCAATTTGCTTCTGTTGCGGATGTGATAAGGTGCCATACAATCAGAAAATAAGCTACTAGTATAACATAACTTGGGATTATAATCAGAGTCGGTTTGCCTTGTTCCTGGAGACCTCAGACAGTAGGAATTGTGTGGCCCCCATTTTGGATGTGTCAGGATAGAGTGATAATCCCTCTCTAGGTATCCTAAATGTGCATCTCTTTTCTATGATTTTTTTTTTTTTTTTTTTTTGGCCCTACAGGGCTGGGGGGTTATAGAGTCAGAAAGATACCGTTCTTGCACAAAGCTAGGATATTAACAGACTTCAGAGAAGCCCAAGATTTACCACCGAATCTTCCTTTCCCTCTCCCCACACAAAAATAAACCCACAATGCCTCAAGGAGGAGGACTCCGAGATTCTTCCTTGAAGGCTGAACATGTTAGGGGACCACAGAATGCTGAGCAGTTATGGTTGAGAGGCAAGGAAACTGGTGGCAGGCAGAGTGGAATAGCCTAAAAAAGCTGGCTGGAATTCTGAACGGGAGAACATGACGCTAGTTTTCGGTGCAAGTACCATATGGAATGGATGTGTGTGTGCACGTGCGTGCGTGTGCGCGTATGTCTATCATTAGATTCTCATTTGGCTATTGTCTCAACACAAACAAGGGCCAATTTTTATTTTGTACATTACTGGTGAAGCAAAATCTCCAGTAAGCCGACAGTAATGTCTGCAGCGTCCGTACGGATGCAGAGGGCAGGGAATAGGTACTTTATTTCATTTCGTGTTCCTTCGCGTTGTTAAAAGAAAATGAAAAAAAAACCTCCATCTGTAAAAATGGGAGCCCTTGCTATTGCAGCACACCGTCTTGTCTCGTTTGCCTGTTGGAATGGCAGTCCACATTTCACATGTACAATGCACCAGGCTGGGTGGAAAAAGGGGGAGGCAGACGCTAAAGAAAACATGCGGTAAATGGTTGCTTTAATAAGTCCTGTTCCATTGAAAGGAAATAAAACCTGAGTATTAATGAGATATAATTATATATTTAAAATCTTTTTTCCCTTGTGCAGTATACAGAATTAATGCCAGTAAACTCGCAAACTGCAACATTCTACTCCATTACATCTGCAATGATTAGAGATAGTTTGAACATCTGGCATATAATCTGTGATAGAAAACAGCATTCTGCACTTTAATGGACGTCTGGAGGCTACACATATCTGATTTTATTTCTCTCGCTTAACTCTTTCCTGGGAGGAAGAGATGGAATGCCTCTCTGCCTTCATCCCTATGAATTTTGTAGGAAAAGCCCCCCACCCACTCACCCCAGCTTTCTTTTCTCTTAGGTTTTTTTTTAAAACACTCTGCACTTTATAACCTCGAGTTTAGACGACTACGGTGGGGCTGATTCTGAAGAGGAAATCGCAAGTGGTTCATAACACAGCAGCTACGTTCTAGACTGAGTCATCCATTCTCAATGGAAACTTTTTAGCTTAAAATGGATTGGGGAGTTTCCTGGCTACCAATAGACGGGGGTGCGACTCTGCACGAGTTTCAGGGAAGGCCTAGCCCTGTGCAGCAGCAGCAGCAAGGGGATGTTCTGTTTAAATTTCAGCTCCATTGACCATAGTCCACATCCAGTCTTTGTGGGCGAGCGTGCGCGTGTGCTTGTTACAGGAGACAAGGTGAGTGTGGTGGATAGCTGTGATTTCTGCTAAGAAGCAGCTCATAAAAGTGGTCTAGGAAGTGAAACAAAGGGGAAAAGGTGTTGTCCTTGTTCCCTGGCCAATCTCTCCTTTCCAGGTTGCTTTGGGGAGAGGTATCCTCTCTGCTAGCTACAAAGAAGCATGAGCAACTTTTTTTGCTCAGTTCTTCCATGCCTATCATAACAGCCCACTCAGCGGTAACTCTGCATTCAGATCAAAAGGACTGCTTTGAATCTCATGTTTCGAAATTAGGGGCCATCAAATCCTTTTGAGGCCGGAAGACGGTCACCCTTCTAAATGGCTGGAAAACATAGGGAGATATGGAGAATAGCATCATAACCTCGGTCAAGTGAATACAGATTTTTTTTCCGCACTTGGATTGAGGTAGTGGGGAAAGATTTTCAAGAAGCTTCTGAAAAGGTGCTAATTTAAGTTCCCTACATCTATTTGAAAACTTACCCCATTTTATTGCTTACATTTTCTGCTGGACTGCATTGGTGTTCTCTGGCATTTTGTGGCTGAGTTTCAGCTGGTTTCAGGGGTCATAAAGCATCCTTGGAAAAGACCATTTGGGCCATGAAGGCCAATCCTCTGCTTAGAAATTAAAGAAAAATGGAGATCAGGAACCCAGAGTAGACAGTGATCTACAGATCCCTTATCATGATCTAAACAGTTCTATTCCTCTTATTCCTTATAGCTTCAGACTAAAGACGGATGAATCAGTCCATTTCCAATCTGGGAAAATTTCAACATTGTTCCGCTGCAAGAATGTTTGAAACTACTGTTGATTCTGCTCCAGTAATATTTAAAAAAAAAATTATAATGATGGTATCATCTTAAGATGAGTGCTACCTTTTGTACAATAATCATTTAAAACCACTTGAAAATAATTTCTTCCTATATTTTTAAATGGCATTAATACTGACATTTTCATAGTATGAAATTTGTTTAGATGAGATCAATTAGCAGCTGACAACTTTTTTTAAAAAAAAACAGATGGTTAATCAACTAAAAATGTTTGAACTTGTTGAAACAGAAGCTCAAGCAAAATCAAATTTGGATTTGTTGAACGTTATTTTATAAACCATGGGCAACATGAATATTTCTACTGAAAGGAGAAAAAGAAAACAAGCAATGGAAATGGGGTGCAGTTTTTCTCACTATCAGTCTAAATTATAAGAATTATAAAATGGCATTCTTCTCTCTCCCACATTTAAGTATGCTCATATATTCTTAATTTCCTTTCATTTCATAATCTTGTACATGTTAAATTTGCTCTTCTCAGCTAAGATTTATGGTATTTGTACATGTCTGATGTCCCTAAAGTACAACTCTGCAAGAGTTTGACTGGCACCAAGTTTCATTGAAAAAATTAGATTATTTCACTGCTCATGTAGGGTGTGTGTTTTGCCCCAAGCTAAACAGTCTAGGTTTTAGCCCTACTGCATTCTATTGGGACCATTGATGAAAAGAGAAAGAAAATGACAAATCTAGATGTTTCTTTTTTATTGTACTATTATCTCTTGCCAACACTGAAGGAAGACTGGAAATTGGACTTTATAAACCAGTATTAAGACTGATTGAATGACTAACTTCAGTCAAGATCAGCACTTCTGTTAAAATGGTTCAATAAATGGGGAGGGGAGCAGTATAAATGGCCTCAAACCTGTATGAGAAAATAAATACAGAGCTCCCTCTCCAAAAAGTATAAGGTTCAGTTCCCCAAGGTACAACTTTTAAAATTCTACAGATGTTGACATCCACTCCTGAAGCAAAGCAGCTCCAATGAAGTAGTACAAATTTGAAACCTTAACACATTGAAGAGGATGCAATGACCCAACACATCTGGAAAGCACCAAATTGGAGGAGAATGGGAAAAAAAAGATATGCCAAATGATTCTCAATGGAGAATCCTAGAATTTTGTGGACCATTACCAGTTGTTTCTCATTAAGAGACAAGTTTCCTTAAGTGACAACATACTATTACAACTACATGAAAGTAGAGACAGAGGTTTAGGGTGTACCTTTAGTTCACCCAGGAAGAAGACAATAAAGTCCAAAAGGCCTAGCCAAAATCTGCGCCAAGAACCTATCTCCAAAATAACCCCATAGGACTGCAAATCAATGTGGTCAGTGAAAGAATTATTTGAATGCAGAGAATGTTCAGCCCACTGTGTTGCAGAGGATCCTAGAACAATTCCTCAAATGACATACTGCTGAAGCTAGTTAGTTACTTTCTGTCAGGACTGATGCTTCTACTCTGAAATGCTGTACTCCTAGACTGTCAAATTCTCCTTCTTCATCAGCACTTAGAATAAACTTTTAGATGAGGAATATCTCATCTCATCTCATCTTTTGAGGGCATAAAACTCTTCTCAAGTAGCTAACATGCAAGCCTGTTGTTCTGTGTCTTCTGAGAAGCCTGAACAAAATTGGAAGCATCTGATCTTGCAACTCTCCATGGTGAAATCTGATGGAGACAGGTAGCTGCAACATCTGAAATAGCTATTACTCCCTTCCAGTTGTCCTTGTTTCTGGTTCCAGTCTCATTAATTCCATATGCGCTGAGCTGCGTGGTCAGCCGCAGTCTCTTAGGCCAGCGATACCATATCTCAATGCGTCTAAGCCATCCTTCCCTTAGTGAAGATCTCTAACGTGGTTTATATCTACAACAAAACAAGTTTAAGAATAGATAAATGAACAGTCAGCTTCAAATGTTAGGGTTCTGTAACACTTGCAAAGATGTTTTGACTTTGTCAATTGTTCAAAGGGAGGAATTTTTCTGTTACAATAAAGGGAAAGACTCCCTCAAGAATATTATTCTTGGTGATTGTCAAGGGATTGTTAAGGGACTGGAAACAGGCCCAAGCTGGATTCAAGAACACAAAGCTTCTGATTAGAGAGGTTTACTGTACGCTAATCAAGCTTTATAAAAAAAATGCCAGATACCGTTGTATGTCAAATACAAGTCCTATATATAGTGGAATCAAGGTTTAAATTCTTGCACCTTTTTTTCCTGCTCACACATTTTAACATACTTGAAATCCTCTCTTCTGAGCAGGAGGAATGGTTTTCATCTGTACCTTTTTTGGGAAATGGACTAATCTGATATCAGGTTATTTGCTTCTGACTTTGTGAGAACTCACACAGCAAAAACGCTGAAGTGGATTTCCATTGTTGTCTCCTTCTCCTTCTCCTTCTCCTTCTCCTTCTCCTTCTCCTTCTCCTTCTCCTTCTCCTTCTCCTTCTCCTTCTCCTTCTCCTTCTCCTTCTCCTTCCTTGCGATCAGCCAAGACAAGCTAGCAGCAAAAGGAACTGGGAAGAGATTTATGAAAATCAAATCTTATATTTTAGAATGGAGTTGACCAGCAGCTTCTATGGGAAGAGAGGTCAAAAAAGAGTAGAATGACAAAAGCAGCATCACACCACCTTTATTTATATATGCACCCATGGACACTGATGGATTGGCCTTAAAAAGTGTTCTTGAATTAGATTATTTCACTCACATGCAGAATTGGACAATTTGCTTTACTATATAATAAATTTATCATAATGATGACAATTCCAAATTCAAGTGAAGAATGCTTGTAAGTACTTTAAATGTAGGTTCAATAAGGCACTGTTTCACTTTCCTGAACTCTTGGAATGGTTGGCTGGGGGATTGAGAAGTTTTAATGAGTACATTCCTACAAGGCACACATACATACACATATTGTATCATACAGTACCACAAGTGTGTAAAACTGTGGATAATCACAGCTAACTCACACTGTTCAAGTACAAAGCATGTGGAGCGAGTCAACATGTTGCGTTGACTGATTCATATGTTGTTGGTAAGTGGAGAATGCATTTTGGTTGGTAAGGAGGGAGCAGTTCCAGGATTGTGAGAAAAGGAATATTTTGCTTAACAAGAGAGAGAGAGAGAGAGATTCATCCAAAACAGACTGAATCCATTAGAACAAAGATTATGGAAATAGTGAACATAATGGTTTAATGGTATCCGATCTTCCTACAGTCAAGGGTGTTTTTGATTGGAAGAATCTTCAGCATCAATTTTTAGAACTACGTGAGATTTCAAATGCTTTGAAAAGTATCTGTTCCCCATTAAGGTTCCCAATGAAGATACTTTCTATTAAAAATATGGACACATATTAAAAGGTCTGAGATGCACACCTTCCTACAGGTGTGTTAGAACTGTCTTTGACCACGTTGGATACATATGCTAAGATGTGTGCTCCTAACATACTTGATTTGGGGTATGATTGCATTAGGAAACTGGTAGGGTTTCAAATTTCAAATTTGTCCCTTAAGTGTCCTCTAAAATCATAGCCATGACTCTCAAGAAAATCTCATCACATGATATTGATAGGCAAATGAGCAGTAAAAGCATGGCCATTCTGAAATGGAGTAATCCAGGGTTGTAATTCAGTGTCAGACTGTGAGAATATATTAATAAAGAATAACGACCGGGGAACTTACGGCCTTCTAGATTACATGTTAGGAGTTAAAATCCAACAACATCTGATAGGCTATAAATATCTTACCAGGAATTGGCACCATTATAACATAATGGGGTGGCATAACTCTGAAAAATAGGTAAATTAAGTAACTAAATAATATTGTTCTTATTTCCAGGAGGAGCTTTAGCATATGAAGATTGCAGTCCTAACTTATCTACTGGGATAAGTCCCATTAAACCCAGAGGAGCTTATTTAAAGATTCATAATATTGCAATATAAGTATTTCTGTTCATAATTCAGGCATTTGCATATCATACCAGATTTAGAAAATCAACACCTGAATCTCACTTTGGAATCACATTAACTAATTTCCACCTCAGAAAGAAGATAGGTATATTTTCACAAACCTTGGATTTTTTTTGAGAATAACATCTGTATTTTCTACTTCTAAAATGCCTCTCCTTGCTGATGAATCAAAGTATCCGCTTCTTATCGTTTAACACAGCCTAGATTGATAAAGCAGAAACTCTTACAAGATCATTTTCATTCCCCTATCCCATTTGTTTATTAGCAAAAAGAGCAGTATTTTTTTTTTAATTCCATGAACGTTACATATTTAAGAGACTTTCAGATAAAATTTCGGTTCAGAAGAAATAGAGGACAATTGATAAGAATGCAAGATATATATAACATCTCCGAGAGGAATCCTGATTTCACTTAACAAAGACATCAAGAGAAACCATTTGAGAGATACATGCTTTAGTACTATTGCCTTTTCAGATGGTCGACATTGGCTCATTAGCCTTAAAGCAGATCAACTCAATAACCCTATTTATTCCATATAGAATAATGATTTGCGTTAAAGGAGCACCAACCACCACACAAGTTAAAATGAATTCATTCATTATTAACAACTCACACACGCACAAATTTGCATTTTAACTTGTGTATAAAAACTTAAGAAGCAAAACAGAACAAGAACTGCAGAAAAATTTAAATCCTAAATCAGGGGAAATCAAAGGAATTCCATGTATCTTTCTTGCACAGTGCTTGGAATGTCCAAGGAGACAGTGTGAGATTCTCCAGTTATGTGATGCAAACCCTTCATGTTATTGCAGTTTTAATTAGAAGAGGTATTATAGACCAAACACATATAAATATACACATCATTGTTTTGGGCAACAACTGTAGACACTGTTAGTTGAAATAAAGTCCTGTGGAATTCTAGGCATACAACTAAGATCATGTTCTAAAGGGAGGCAAGCTTTTTTTGTTTTTGTTTTTCATAGAATATTTCTGAAAGTTGGCTTTTATTCATCTGATTGATCCCCTGGGAAATAAAAAGCCTTTTTCGGGCATTTCTCCAAAAAGTCTCCACTGTTATTTTGGTTGGTGGCAACCACTTTTTCAGTTCCCATCTACACCCGCAGAAAAATGCAAGTTCCACAGGATGGCTGAGAGCGAGGATGCAAAATGGTGGCCAGGCTATTAATTCGGCAATGACTTGCTACTCTAGCACAAAGGAAAAATACAAAGCTAAAGAGGGGGGAAAGGAAATTGGGATCCTGTCATTGCTCCTCTCCTTCTCTCTGGAGAGGTTCAGTATATGGTGCACCCAATTTGCCAGGAAACAGACAGGAGAATGTTGACAATTCACCTTTAAAAGGATGAAGAACTTTCAAAAACCTAGCCCTCTTTGGGTGCAGTAAATGAACAACTGAAGAATAAATCTTCTAAAGGACAGGGTATCTCATGGTGAGTTGAATTAGGATTTTGCATCCTACTGCTTCCATCTGTTCCTGCCCTCATCCCACTGAGAAAACAAATCGGAAAAGGAGCCATACTCACTTTCTCTTTCACATGAATGCAGGTCTCTGACCACATGTGTGTAACTCAAAATTCCATCTTCTCCCCCCATTTTTAGTGACCTGAGGCCTAAAGATTGCCTACAGCTCCCGAACCTTCTTCAACCAGTATGGGCAAAATCATCAGCATGGTTTCCTCCATTCTGAAGCAAGAAAGCCCCCTCAGACAAGGACAAATAGAACATCCTGACCCACAGCCTTTTTGCATTATGATCCCACCCACCGCAGCCCTCATCCAGGCAAAAATGTTAAGGGTAATCTCAGTCCATCAAAAGATTTTCTGCTCCTGTCCTCCAAAGTTTGGTCTTTACAGCTCACTGGATGCTCTAATACTGGAGAGAGGCTGAAAATAAGCATTCCAAATAAGCATTTTCCTGCCAGAAGAATATTCTTGCCGTGTTTCAACAATATTATTAACAATAAAAATATTGCATTAAAAACTGAGAGACACTTTAAACATGCCTGAAAATTAAATATCCCAGCCATTAATTTTTCTGTCTTCAAATGACTGAAAAGCAACAGTCCACATTAAAGTCTAACCACTTGTAAAATTGGATTTTTGAAGATGAAGCCTTTTCAAAAGTAATGCTGGCCAAAGGGAGGAAAAATAGGTGGAAGAGGGACATTAAAGCTGTGCTTTGTATCTTGCGCCCACCCCCATTACTGATGCTAGGATTCATGCTGATCACATAAGGTTTTCCAACGTGGTGATTTAAAGGAGCTCTGATAGTAAACTCTGCAAGATATGGAGCAGGGAATGTTTCAAGCCATGGGTAATGAGATATTGATCTCCCTGTCTCCAGGTCACAGGTTCAAATTTGCATAGGTTGGTAGTGACTGTAGTGAGCGAAGTGGCACAAACTTCATCTTGTACACATCTGTTTTCCTGCACTCCATAAAATGCAAAGATCATGGCAAGGGAGGGCATTTGCATTTAGAATTAGGGGATACATTTTTAGATCACATTTTGATGCCAACCAGCGTAAATGTCATGTTCCAGATTAACGTAAGGACTCTGTTCGGTTTTCACACTTCTCCAAATTTTGCATGTGGTTCTCTGATCCAAACACAGAGACACAAACAGATGCAAAAGAATAGAAATGGATATTTGGGTGGGCAGCCAAGTTACCTCAGTTGAATTATTTGGAATGCTTGTATGTGGTGAAACTCCTTGTGTATAAAAAATCTCTAGACCTTGACTCCTAGTGATTATATGGACATATCTATGTGGCTGGCTTGGCAACAGTGCCGAACTGTTGTCCCATTGCCTTCTTACCTTCTTTACAATTTTTCAAGTCTAGCATATCGCTCTAACATTTCCTGATGGCTTCTTATCCACATTCTAACCAGATCCAACCTTGCTTAGCATTCTTGAGATCAGCCAAGGACTGGCCAATGAGGTGACGGCATGTGAGTTCAAGTGTCATATATTAGGGTAGACAACCTGAGGAAAGCAGAACAAACAAGGCCTCCTAATCTTTCTTTCGGATTTCCAGAGTCACCCAAAAATCATGCCATCAAATTTCATAGCTGACTCACTGAGAAACCACTAATTTCCAATGTGCGGGGGGGGGGATTAAAAGATGTGCAAGCTTTCTTTAGTTTTAACAGCCCCCCAAACAATGAAATCCATCCAAAATCTTCCCCCAAAATCTCCCTCACATTCTAGACCCACCCACTTCCATAATATAATTATGTCATTGCTCCATTCACTGCAGTCTACAGCCTCCATAATTTTAAAAGTATGATTCTTGACCATCAAGCAGTTGCCCATCCCTGTTGCAATGAGAGTTCACACTTTTGCCTACCTCAAAACAAAATGCTAATTGCATTATTTCTTAGCACAACAAAAACAAGCTCAACCGATGTGTGCTCTACAGCTAACTTCCTTTCTATTCATTTAAGGTCCTCTACTCCATCCAGCAAATCCCTGATCCATGATTCCACCTGCTGAGAATTTAGAATACAGTCAAGGCCTCTGAATTTAACTTTCTTAATTAAGGTATCAGGATGGACCAAGGAGCACACAGATGAGCAGGACGTACTCTACACATTCCTTCACAAACGTAGCATCTGATTTTCTGATTCTCTCAACTGTTTGCATTCTTGCCACTATATAAGCGAACTTTCCCTTCTGATCATGTATTTATTAAAATATTTAGTGCTCAGCCTATATTCATGGCTCTCAAGGTGAGAATACAATTAGCAAAACACTAAACACAATTTCAACATGTGAGATATGGCCAAACTATATTCATTAAGACTCTACCCTTGGATGAACAGCCAGGTAACCTGAAGCCGTCAGGAAACCAATGTTGGCTTGGCCTTTAAGGGGAAAAAGGCATTCCACCATAATTAGGAAGTCACTACTAAGAAGACCCTGTCATATTCCCCACAAATATGAGTCCACAGTGAAATTTCCTGTGCAATAACATTTATTACAAAACAGATCATGGAGGGCAGATAACAACAGTCTGGCCATAGAAAGGTCAGGGTTACAATTTCTCTTTAAGCTGAGTAAACAGGAATGTGACCCAGATTTCTCTACACATACTAAATACCAGTAAGGTAGTCTACCGTTCAATACAGGCATTTTTGAATTCATTAAGTATGATATTCAAAATCAATTCTTGCAATGATTCCTGGACAATGATGCTTTCTTTCTGATTTTTAAGTATTTCAGTTCCTCGCTCTCATGCTTTTCATTCTCTGGATTCAATTTTATCCTCTAGATGTACTCAATCATTTTTATCTTAGCAGATTTCATTCTTAATTCCTGCCCGTTTGTTGTAACCTCATTGATATCCTTTGTACTATTACTCTGTCCTCAGCAGCACCTGCAACACCTCCCAATTTACCATCATCTGTGAATTTAATGAATGTACAGTTTTCCCATCCTTATGATCATTAATAAAGATGCTAAATAAAACCATGCCTACTTCTGATTGTGCCTTTGAAGTCTAATAGGAAGATACAAAAGGATACATGTTCATCATAAGTCAATGGCTGGGATCTCTAAGTTCTTGATCATTTGTTTTAAATGCATACACAAATCAACCATTCAGCTTCACACATAGTCTATTTCTTCTACTTATACTATCGGGGGACCTGATGCCCTTGGACACAAATGTTTCCTTCCAAATATGAAAGCCTGTGTAGTATAATGATGGTGTTGAAAAAGGAGCAGGGATACTCCAGTTCTAGACCATGTTCAGCTAGAGAAGCTCACTGCACTGTCAGCCCCACAAGGTAGACCAGACCACATCAACTCCACAGAATGACTAGAACTACTTTTATGGAGATTGACTATAATAACAGACTGTTGCAAGTCTGAGTATGCTGCGCCTCCTCCTTCTTACAGTTGAGTAAATTAAGGAAGTGTCTATCTGAGCTGCTTCTGAATGTTATCTGGATATTCTGGACTTAAAAAATGCTTTATCCCCTTTTGCCTAGGTAATAGCACTTGCATATCTCCATCAAGGTCATCTTCCTCACTCTCCACACTCACAGGGTGGTTGTTGTTGGGTGAAAAGAATAGGAGGAAGCCTGGGTTCTTGGTGTTCTCTGAGCTTGGTTTTCTTTTTTGCAGATGTTTCAGGAGGAGGATGTACTATGTATGCCACCTTGAACTCCTGAATGAAAGGTGGGATAGAAATCTAAGACATATATGTATGTCTGTAAAACAAAAAGACCCTTGGAAAGACAAAACAGTGTATGTGGGAAATAGTCATGTTGATTACATTTAATCCATTTAAGTTCATTGGAAGAGTAGCCACCAAAATCTGAGTGGGGACACCATGCAATCCAAGAGATGCCATCTTGCTTTTAGTTGTTTTAAAAACATATCCATTCTTTGCAAAATTAATGAATGTCAAAAGAAAATTATAAATGTTCATAAATTTCTTTTTTTTTAACGATCGATGGTTCCCTACTTCCTGTGGAAGACAGGTCCAAATGAACCATTGGTCTGAATTTGGACCTTGCCAAATACAAAAATAAGATCTTTCAATGTTTCTAAAATGAGGACCTCAATTTCTATAAGCAATGTATTGTCAAAATTAGTAGTTGCAAATGTTGAAACTTTGTTCAACAAAAATATAAGCAAAGTGATAATTGTATTGCAACTTTTTAAAAACCACAGATATAGTTGATTGCAATTGTTTGGCCCCATAGGTTGAGTTACTGGCAGACCTTTGCCAAGACTCATATCTGAAGTGGGAGACAAGATAGATCCCCTTTAGTTCTTCTGAAGCTGAGCTGAATGGCCATTGAATCTTACTTCCATAATGCTGACAAACTTTCCTATGGCACCTGAGCCATTGTTAATGGATGGCTTCTAATCTGATACAGATAGTCCTCACTTAACGACCCCAATAAGGACTGGAAAATTGGTCATTAAGCGGGATGGCCATTAAGCAAGTCACCAAGTGACTGGACCCAATTTTATGACCATTTTTACAATGGTCATTAAATGAATCACGTGGTTGTTAAGCAAATCCAGCTTCCCCAATGGACGTTTTTTGCTGGCATTCTTTTAACAACCATGTGATTTGCTTAACGACTATGGTGATTCACTTAATGACCATCATAAAAAAGGTTGCAAATCACGATCATGTGACCGGATGGGTGCAACAGTTTGTGATGGTCATAAGTGTGAGCACAGGTCATAAATCACTTGAGGCCATCGTAACTTTGAACCATCGTTAAACAAACAGTTGTTAAGTGAGGGCTACCTGTATAGCATTTCCACTTTTATAATGGGCAGTCTTTGCCAATTTCTCAATCCCCTTCACTCTCCAAACTAAGATCTTCCATTATAGCAGGGAAAATAGTATCTTCAGAAGAGCAGAAACCTCTTTTGCCTTACTTGCCCAGTAATTCAAAAACTACTCCTGTCTTCCTATGCACGCCTATACAAATTCATATTATAGCAGATGCTGATTTCACCAGGTGAGACTGTATATTCCCTTGCTAAAATTTGCACTAGTTATACTCCCAGCAGGTTTTCAATAAAGAATTATTTTCAGAGCCTGGACAACACCACTATAATATTCTGATTTTGGAAATGGTACTTCATTCATTGAAAGCCTGCCTTTCCTGCAGATGGCAATTTGTAGCATGTATATAAAAATTACATGTTGGGAAGCGGTATAACACAGAAGACTTCTGCATGTTCTTGTCATAAGAGAATGGGAACGACAGCATTCTGCAAGTAAGGGAACATTGTTTGTTGGATGGACGCTTATAGAAAACATTTTCAAAGTTCACACACATGCACACACATATCCAGCCTCCTTCAGGTCACACTGGCACTATAGTTAGCAAATTGATAAGGTTCCTCCGTTAAGCTTTATTACTTCTGACATGAGCCTATGACACTTTATAAAAAGAAGTAATCCACAACAATCTCTAGGTAATTAACACCTAGATAAACAAACATAAATTTCTATATTGCATTTATTTGGACTACCACTCAAATATGCGTGAACCATGCTTTTTTAATTAAAAGATAAATCTATGTGACACTTAGCCTCAAACTTAATTATTCAGCATAGTATAATAAAAAATACAGCCCATTAAATGTGTCTTGCTCTGTATTTCTGTATTAACAGCAAAACAGTTCACTCTGGGATCATTTAAATTTTCTTCCCTCCTCTTTTCCTGTGATTTCCCTATTCACTGAAGCTCTCTCATTCTCTCCCTCCCTCTCTTTCTTTTTAAATATGACTTTAGCAACACCAACAGGTGAAGAGCTGTAGATTCCTTGGTTGTTGCAGTTTTGTTAATCTGGCTCAGGAAGCTTTTCCCCCTTTAAATGTTAGATCACCACTGCAGTTTTACTGTCCTGATACACCTACCAACATTCTTCCCCCTTGAACAAGACTTCTAGCTTCGTGGTTTCTACCAAACAAGGACATCCAGAAATAAGAACCACACCAGTTAAGAATAATTCTGCTGGGATTGTGTTTATAATCCACACAACAAATTTTCATGCCCTCACACTAGAGGATTATAGTACAGATGTTAAACAGATAGAAGAGGTTTGTTCCCTAACAGGAGCTAGCAGATTGAGGGATTTGAGGTTTTATACAAGTTTCAGCAAAAAACATTAAACTATTTTTAAGTATTAGATGGAGAAGTTCTTGTCAAGATATTCACCATCTGCACAGCAAAGATGCTCATATACCCGAATCCATCCATCCATCCTTCCTTCCTTCCTTCCTTCCTTCCTTCCTTCCTTCCTTCCTTCCTTCCTTCCTTCCTTCCTTCCTTCCTTCCTTCTTCACATTGATATTCTGCTGTCTACAGAAAAAAATGCTAGTATCCTTATCTTTGAATGGAAGATCTCACTGAAGAAGCAACTTGTAAAGACCAAATTTTCTTTCTTTCTTTCTTTCTTTCTTTCTTTCTTTCTTTCTTTCTTTCTTTCTTTCTTTCTTTCTTTCTTTCTTTCTTTCTTTCTTTTTCTTTCTTTCTTTCTTCCTTCCTTCCTTCCTTCCTTCCTTCCTTCCTTCCTTCCTTCCTTCCTTCCTTCCTTCCTTCCTAATCTCTATTGTCTATGTCGTCTATCTATCTATCTATCTATCTATCTATCTATCTATCTATCATCTATCTATCTATCTATCTATCTATCTATCTATCTATCTAATCTCATCTCTATCATCTCTCTGTCTCTCTATCATCTGGGTCCCCTATTATCCATATGGAGCAGACCATATCAGTGCACAGTATGCTCAGTTGCTCACACCAGGCATGAATCATCTTTTACAGTGGCACTCAGATCCAAGCAAAGTCTCCATTGCTGTGCATAGAAGGGAAAGTCCACCTGTTCAGTTTGAGATCTTATCTCTATACTTCCAAACTGTCTCCCATTGTTGAATAATTGCTTGATGTGAGAAAGAGGCAAGGTTCTGTGATAGCAATTTCACACATTCAGGTTATCAAGTGATAATAGCAATTATCACATTTAAGATCAGAGCTCACCAATGATAATTAGTCAGGAAAGGCAGTGAAACACCATAGATTTAACCCAGCAAAACTATGGTACACCACATGCATATCGGAAACCAAAAGATATCAGTGTATGTCAGATTGGTATTCAGGCCAGATGTTGAACATGCAAAGTTTAAATTCAGATTTAATCTACCAGGAAAGATGTAACAGGTGGACAGTGAAGCTGGAATTATCCACTTTTACCAAACATAATATTTGCCTTTGACATGTAGCTTACAGATACAGCTTGCTAGTAAGACAGCATTGTTTACTAAATACAGTAAAAATCTTGTTCAAGATGAATGCCACACCATTTGTCAATTTGTCTTTCTATTTGTAGAAATAATTCTTTCAGCATTCAAATTGCAGAATTGCTCAATCACTTTTGATGAAAAACATATTTGAGTAAAGCTGTAGTACTAGGCATACTGACTTGGAAGGAAGCCCTGCGGAATCAAATGGGACTTCAGGCTAGATTAATGGCTGTTCCACCTTTTGATGAAGGATGTTCTTTCCAATGGATTGGATCCAGGCTAGTGATGTGAAGAATAAACCTTTTAAGCAGTTGAAAAAATTAGGCTTGACTAATTTAACCTCCATCGGTGTTTGAGTCTACTCTACATTTGCATCCAACCCAATAAACTGAATTGTGTTCTGGATTGAAATTTGCTTTTTAGCAATCTGAAAGCAGCGTACAACATATTGATAATTCTTAGACTTACCTGAACGTACGTTCTATGCTCTAAAACAGGAGATATCCCATTTCTAAAATGCTTCAAAATCCATCAAATTTGAATTTGTGAATTTGTATATTTGCTTATATAGAAGTTCATTAGATAACCCAAGGACTTCAAATTATAAATCATGAAAATTTGCCACTTAAATGCTTATAAAATTCTACTTTTTTTACAGGAGAATACAGACATAGATTACTTTGTTGGTCAGGTGCAAATATCAAAATTCCTAAAATCTTTCTCAAATAACTTAGTTATCACACATTTATTGCAGCATTTAATAGGACCATGTAAACCTTAAATTTGGAGCTTCTGTTTCATAATTTAGGAGAATTTTTGCACATAGCAAGCAGCAAGAAATCAAATCAACTTGATCTAATGCTTTCAATCTAAGCATAACATTGAACTGAATTTCTCATATTTTCGACTAATCAGTTAATGATATAAAATGACTCCATGATTCAAACTGATTGGATACAATCAATATACCCCAAGAATTTTAAAATACCAGGAAGTTGTGGTGGTGGTGGGGAATCATAAGTGGCCTGAATACGATGCTTCACTTTGCTTGTCATCCCAGTGAAACCTGAAGATGCAATGTGAGAATATGCAGTTTTGGAAGGGATTCTTTTGGGACGTTCTGCTTTTTTAAACATGCTATAAACTTTGTTAGACTTACCGTAATGAACTGGGCTCGGAAATTACGGGGGCTCCGTTTAACTGGAGAATCGAGTCAACTGGGCATATGAACAAAGCGGCGAGGTGACGCTGCTTGGGTTGAGTTGCAGTGGACCAGAGCCTGTGTGCGTGGGTGTGGGTGGGCGTAACTGACACATCTGCATCTCAACCCCTACTGAGCTACCCAGATGCAGACGGATAACGCCTCTATCCCAAGAAGTTACAGATGGAGGGTTTTTTTCTTAAGCCTTTTTAAAAAGAACCAAAAGAAAACATCACCCGCTGAAATAATACAGGCCAGCCAACATCATACTGTGATTGTTCTGCCTCTGTCGCATCCGTGGGGGTGGGCCTCAGGCTGACTTTGGCCCCGCCCCTTTTCAAATGTGTTGCCTACTCGCCCCAAAGGGGAAGAGCTTGTGATGCAATGTTGTGATGTTGCTTTCCTCCTTCTGCCAAAAGTTTCAAGCTTCTGTCGATACTATCGTTTTGCCTATCAATCCCACCATCACTTTTCCCTTCTTTCAGATTGCATTTATCTATTTAAAAAAAAAAAAAAAATTAACAGTGCTATCCTAGGCCAGGTTACCATTACATGGATTTCCTTGGGATTTACCTCCTGATAGGTATAAGACTGTAGCCTGATTAGGTTGGACTCATGTCAGAGGAACCGTTCCACAACTTTACTGTCTTTGTTTATACCTGAGTACAAAAATCAGACTACGTATAGGAAAAACAGGGGGGGAAATGGGCTGCCTCTGATGTTTTACAACTTTTTACCATTGTACATTCCTTTACAATGGAAGGGAGTTTAATTTATGTGCAACAGTACAGCAACCCCCCTATTTTCAAAAGCTAAATATATTGCTTACACAAAAAGGTCAGTGTCTGATAGATCCAACTTTTTTTTCTGTAGTACGCCTTCAGCATTATAAAAATTAATTGTTACTACATGCTAAAAGGAGTTTCAACAATCTTTTAATTAAGATATAACCACCTGTCTGTATAAAAAGAGACAGATAGATATAGATATATTATAGATTTGTTCAGAATAATAAGGGGATAGAACACTTTACAAGCCACTTAACTGTCCAACAACTGTGACTTGATTGACATCAACTTTTTTCCCAAACCAGACAAAACAGAAGGGGAAAACATTCGGTGAGTTTCTAATAAACATAAGGAAATAGAAAAAAGTTCTCTTTATTTCCCCAGAGGTAGAGGTTTTATTGCGTAAAACACTGGATAAAACTGTACTGCTTCAAAGACATTTTTATTCTAACAGCAGAAAGAAAAGAAAATAAAAACAGTCATTTTCTGGGAGGGGGAAAAACAACTTTTAATACTTCTATACCAGAATAAAGTTCTGTCAACTGATGTATTATAATAATAAATAATGACCAAGAATAAACTTTAAATACAAAGATTTTTTTCCTAATTGTTACAAGCATAGCAACAAAACCCTCTACTCTATTGATCTCAGAATTTCTCCAAGATTTTTTTTTTCCTTTGTTTAGGAATGTAGACAGTATTTTGACCAATATCACAGACTACAGAAGTTACAGAGAAAAAACTTGACATGTTTAGATATGAGAACCATGATGATATTCAGAAGCTGACAGTGTTTCACTGCTCCTGTCACTCGTTTGTATTCCAAGTTACAAATGTTCTGGGGGAAAAAAATGGGTGGACGTCAGAGGGAGAAAGGATGAGGACAGTAGCACCAGACTAAGTGGATTCAACACACACATCACAAAGAACAGGGAGTTAAAGTTTCCAGTGTCACAAACAGAATTATTGCCTGTCGTATCTGAAAATGCTCAGAAGACATGAAAGAATACTGAAAAGAGCTCCAAAAAGTGCAAGAAAATGGAATGTGGGATTTTTTCCCTCTTTTTTTTTTTTTTTTCTCGCTAAGATACTGAAGGCGGCGCGAAGACACAAAAAGCAAGCGACCGAAACACAGTCACCAAACACGGTAGTGCAGTTAAAATCCTAAAGCTTACTACAGTCAGAAAGTCCTCCGTTACATTGCAATCCTTTACCTAGGATCGTAAGAAACAGTTGCATTAAGTTTATCAACTTGATTTAAGTAAGGCAGTGAGAACTAGACTAGGGAAAAAAAAAAAGATCAAAATTAAAACCAAAGCAAGAAAAACAGCTTGCCCTTTGCCACAGGAGCTACACAGGCAACCTCAGTTTAACTGAAACTCCAGTAGGATGGTATCAGATGGATTCGATTTCATTTTTCGGACGACATCTGCAAACCATAATCCTTATTAGCCTGAGAACATTCTCTCTCTCTTTTTTCCCTTCTCTTTTTCATTCTCAGGATAGTGCTACGAATTTTATTTACATTGTTTGCTGTTTAGAGGTGGGTGTTTTTTTTTGTAATCTGCTGTAGGCAGAGCTGAAATCTTTAAGGCTCTAGGGTTTTAATCTGTGCTCCCAGCCTGCAAGGATATATCGACCCTTATTTTGTCTATCTGTCTTTGTTTTGAAAAGTCTGAATGATTTTGTTTGGAGGAGAAATTAATACTTCTCTATCATTGTAAACAGCACCGATTGCACTGCTCTCAAAGGAAGTGCCCAGAAAGGCTCCACTATTTTGTCGTTCCAAGGGAAGAAATCAGGACCTATAAACTGACTTCCTTCTTTCTTCTTTCATCTTTCCTTTCTTCCCTTTGTTTTTTCTTCAGTTCATGACTTCCGTTAAAATTACACTCAAAGCTTCTTAGATGGGAAGCAACAGAATTAAATTTGGAGGGGCCAATGAGTAAAAAAGCTAAAATCTGCAAAAATATAGAACATACCTTTTTTCCCCCTTACAAAAAACCAAGAAATATTTCTAATCCTCCCCCCCCCCCTTTTTTTGTTCTTTTTTTCTTTTCAGCCAAGACAAAAAACAAAGATCCAATGGTTGGAAAATTCTCTTCTCCAATAAAAACAAAACCTTTCTGAAAATATCTGGATGCTTATTGACCAGAAGAAAAAAGCTCTATGAAAACAAATCTGACGTGGGGATTTTTCATTCAAGTTTTCTATTGAATAACTAGTTATTTATTTGCACTGATCTCTCCTCTAGATAAAGCTAACTAGTTGACCTAACCAGTATGCTCTTTAATATGCATTTCTAAATCTCTCTATAGCAACCTATTTTATTACAAAGGAACAAAACAAGAAGAAAAAAACCTTTTCCCTTCAATACTGCAGGTCGGCCTAGAAAAAAATTATCCCCCCCCCCCCGAAGACAGCATACAATAGATCAACAGCCTCTTGTTGGTTGCAGAATTTCTTTTTCTCTAACCCTTAATTTGTCTGGCTGGCTGTTGGTGAGTTGTCTGTGGGTCTGCCTGTGTGTGTATATACGTATATATATATCTATCTCTTTATATATATATATATCTTTTGAAAATTAAAATGTAAAAGCACAATCCTTTTCAATATAGGTCAGGACTGACCATCGCTTATGGACCATCTAAAATTTCTCCTGTAGTGCAGCCAAATTGATTTTCTCTGCAGTGACAGCTCTGGTCAGCCTGGCACCATTTCAGTCAACCAACACATCTCATTATTATGCTAGGCAAATGACAGCGGTTGGTGTCATATTAAAAAGGTGTTTTCAGCACTGAAAACACAACCCCTCCCACACGCATACACCTTCCCACCATCTTCAAGGCAACGGGAAATTGGTATCAGATGGTATCCATTTTATTTTTCCTGGTAAGAGCACTATTCCTGAAAAAGGACCATTTTTGCATTGGAAATGTCTCTTTCTTTCTTTCTTTGAAAAAAAAAAAAATCTTGCAATGTCCTCGCCTTTGGGGGTTCAAGGATACACCCATTTGACTTATAGCCACCTACTTGTTTGGAAGTATTTGTTGCTAGGTAACAGTTTAACAGCCATTTTCAAGGACTGGATCCCCCCCCCTTTTTTCCATACATACATACATATAGATGTGTGTGTGTGTGTGTGTGTGTGTGTGTATGCTTCTGAGAATTTGCACAAATTGAGGGATTGTCCTCAGAAGGCTGTTAAGTACACTCTCTGCTACCCACATGCATATTGAAAAACTGTAAAATAATATTGCAATATACAGTTCGAGTTGTTCAGTTGCATTATTCTTGAGTCTTGCTGCCCTCCTCTGTTAACTCTGCTGAGCTCCCAGGTTTGACAGCGACGGGTTCCTCTAAATTCCCAGAAGTCTCGGAGTCAACTCTGGAGCGCTTGAACCTACGATCAGGGTACTGGCTGTTGTCAAAAGGCATGCGATGGACACAGAGAACGTGAGTCTTCAAATTTCCCTTCTGAGAGGCACTGTAGGGACAGTATCTGCACTGGAAAGGCCTGTGACCTATGCAACAGACAAACATCAGGTTAGTTTAAGCTCACATCCATTTTTTTTTCTGTACAGGAAGAACATAGAATATAGCTTCTCAGTTTTTCGTACACCTATGTTTGAGTTGATAATTGCTTGTTAGTCTAGGAGTTATACATGAACACTGTCTCCCTGTGCCATCTTCACTCAGGTCCTCAGTTTCACATGCAGCAATGTTGGTTTATTGTTATGAGGACCTTCAGGATGATTCTAACTAAAAAGTAATCCCAAGGTAGGGGGCAATAAAACCAAGCAATAACACAAGATAACATTCAAAAGTGCAAACCATAGAAAAATGAAAACCATAAAACCATGAACACTAATTTAGATGGGTTTGGCTTGTGCTGAGCTTATCCAAAATCACAGTCATGTGAAATTTGCAGAACTTGTCTGGGAGAAGGCATCTCTCTCTCTCGCTCTTTCTGGCACTGTAATCTTCAAAGAAGGGTAAGTTTCATGCAAATAACATCTCTTGTAATCTTCTGGATACAACGTCTGTTACAGGAGATATCTAGAAAGATATCTATTAATGAGGCTTGAGATAGATGAGTACAATTTACAAATGCCTTCTTTTGGGATGATTACTTTAAAAATAATAGCCACGTCCCAATGCTTTAAACTTTGCCAAACTTTGTCAATACTATACTGAATTGAGTTGCTCTGGAGAGTACTTGTCAATTATACATTTTTTAAATGATGGAATAGAGAAAGGAAACTTAATTTTGTTAACAAGTTTGATAGGATTTTACTGCCATGCCAAATGTTTCAACTGAAGCTGATCTTTTTTATCTTTAATAGGAAATCACAGGACACCAAAAAACCAAAACTCTGAACCTAGACTTCTTTTTGAGGCAAAAGAGAGAAAGGATCCCAAACAGATGCTAAATCCATTTTTTCTCAGATTCTGCCCTTTTTGCACAAAGTAAATGGATCATGTGACAATTCAGAGCTAAATTGCAGTTGCCTATTTGCATATTTCTGAGAAAATACTGAAGACTTTTCTTTTTCTCACTTCTCGCTCCTTGCCTAAAAAAGAATTGTTTTCTAGAATTTCCTTGAAATATTCTCCACCATCAAATACCGAATGATAGCCAACAGCCAAGGAGCTACTGCAAAGGTAGCATGGTATAACCATAATAATAATTAATTAATTATTCAATTTATAAGGCTGCCTAATAAAAATGACTTGAGGCAGGGTAGAGTGGGTTAAAATATCACAAAAACAGAACAGAACCAATTACAACTTTAGCAACCTGGTGAGAAGTACACATAAGAATTCCAGCAACTGTTCAAGAAGGACCACAAATTTCCCTGGCCTACAATTCTGGAAAAAACGACACCACTGTACTGCTAATAATGTACCTCATCTTTGAGAATTGTTGGAGAATTTCTCCTCTTCCTGGAAGTAATTCAGTAAAATGGTTTTACCACCTCCAATTTCTTTGTCCATAGATATATAGAAATTATCTATGTATGAACCAAGAGAGGCAAGCTTTAATGTGGAGTGCAATCCTTTCGTATGTCTGCTTCTTGCATAGACCACATTTTGTTCCAGATTATTCTGGGCCAGCCTAAAAATGCATGTATCTGGCTTGAGAGGTTATGTTTCAGCAATCACATTTCAATTTCAATCTATGCTGGGAAGTTGGTTGATGTGTTTTACCGGAACATTATAAGCTTTGTCTCTCAAATTAACTTAAACCAGGGCCATTTGAGGTCAAATGCACTTAGCTTACTTTAATTTGCTGAAATGAATGAATAAATAAATATGCCTGACCATCTACATAAAACGCCAAGGCTATTGGACAACCCGATCTATTTCCCACACATGAGAAAGAGTTAACTGCCTTTGTTTCTGCTTGGGCTCTCTGCAGAGACGCACATATGCTTGTAATTCACAGCCATGCTGTAGAGACAGAATGACTATGTTTAGTTGTTTATTTCATTTATATCCCATCTTTTCATTCAGGAGCTCAAGGCGCTATAAATAACATTCCTTCCTCCCATATGAGATTGTGCATGGATGGGACTTTCGTGAAAAAGAATTCCTGCCATTTATGGACTGCATGTTCATCTCCATAACAGAGAGGGAAGGATGCGTGGCATAACCTTTAAACCTGCAAGTTAAACTGCAGCTTGCTAAGTTTACGCAACCACACATCATGATTTACTCTCTTTCCAAGGTTATATCTCTTGGCTTTAAGATAATAAGGTTGTCTATTTTTGGTTCATCTCGGTTTCACATGCATTCATTCATATATTCGTTCTGTTCATTTTCCACATCAAATTGCAGTTTTGTTGTAATTAAAGTTGACTATGGTTATAAAGCTTATACCATAATAAATGTGTTACTCACTGAAATGCCAGAATATTTTTGTTGTGAAAAGTGTTATGTGATTGTTTTTAATGAAACATCCATTTTAAACCTTAAACTACATTGCTTAAAATACATGTTATCCGAAAAAGCCTATCCTAAAATTAATTTTCCTTTAAATTGTCAGTTTTATTTTGGCATAGTTCTTGAGCCAAGAACTGTATTGTAATATTTAGTAAAAAGTAACGTTTCTTTCATTTCGAGCTCAAAACTGGTAACCTCATGAACATGTCTATATCAGTTGGTAATATTATAAAAGTAATGTTTCTATTTTTTTGAGGTAGGGGATCACATTTCCTAAGTGATAACATTTTCCAGTCTATGAAAGATGACTATGATCCAATCATGCATTAATTCCAGAAGTGTAAATTAGTTTACTTTCAAAGGAATGGATCAAATTTAATCCTTAATCCGCTCCTAAACTGCTTCATTGTATAATACAACTGAAAATTATGACAAATGAAGAAAAAAAATTAATTCATTTTCCCATTTGAACGTCCAAAAGAAGGTGCAAGAGAAAACACAAAACAAACCAATAAACTAGAGGTAGCTAAAGCTCAGGAATTTTCAGCAGAAGAATTTCCAGAAACTACTAATGGAGAAATTGCACTGTGGAATCTAAGGCTGAAACTGCCTATTACCTTGTAGACCTATATAATCTATGCTATAATGTGCTCAGGGATTTTATTGTAGCAACAATGGAGCCTCTGACACCTATTGGCTGAACTGAAGTGATGCTATGGGATGCTCACGAACATTCTCTTTGTTGAAGAAAGTTGTCAACAATCGAGCGTTCGCTAGAGTTCATTGTGTTGAAAAGAGAGAGAGAGAGAAGGATGTTTAGCTGAGGAAATCCCACACAGTCAGACATCAGAGAGCCATGGAGCCTGGAGAGATAGTGGTACAAAGCTTAGTGGGCAGAAATCCTAAGAACAGGGAGTCAAATGGTGTTGAAGGAGGGATGGATCTGGAAAAAGACGAGGGGCATAAATGCATCCTTTCACTCTGACTTTGGTTTTTGATTTCCCTCCCACCCTTCAAAAGCTGTGACTAAACTGTAATGTTAATATGATTGAAAGGAAAAATGATTAAATGCATGGGAAATCCTCTTATTAACTGTATTCACTAATTTGATTTAAACTTAAATATAACTCAATCAAATTTAGCTTTTGTCCAGGTACTACCCAGTTACCCCTAGCCCAACCCATTTTTGGAATACATTCCAATCAAAGCCTGTCTGCTCTTCAGCCTAAAATACAGTTGTCCACTGTAGCCCCAAAGATATTAAACAAAGGAAAATGCAGCTTTGAAACAGCATTATGCTTGAATCAGGTATAGGATAATAACAGGCCTCACATGTGCCAGTTAAGCCTTAAATAGGACTTGTGTTGGCTAGAATGATCTGCAAGTGGCTTATATCTGCATTCATTCATCAACATAAGTTTTCTCTTAGTCAGCTTAATTTGACTTGAGATGTTCATTTAAACATGAAACCACTTAACTTTTTCTCCCTATTGCTAGCAACTCACAGTGCCTAGTGCCGTGGCCACCAGCTTCTTCAGCTGTATTCAGACATACAATTATATGGTCACAACTCTCCTATTCTACCTTGCCTTTCCACACCCAGTGTTCACATGACAGGAAACCAAGAAAAAGGCATAGGTCCCCACTGGTAGAACATGTCAAAGGTAGAACACGTCAAAGGCCCCAGTTTAGATAAACCATGGAAAGAGATTTCATGATTTATTATTTTAGCTAGGTGGACAAGCAGTGGTCGAAAGATTACATACAGGCAAATCCACAAAAGTAAATTTTGTGGTTATGGAGGCCCTCTGATCCAATTGGCCTCCTCCAATTTTGTTGTTATTGTGGAGGTTATTTTGGATATTGTTTCAGTCTTGGAATAGGTTTAGAAATTAAAATGAACTTCTAACACTCTCCCTCCTGCAGAAAAATCCCAGCCCTAGCCATACATATGGTATCACTCATCCACAATGCATGATTGTGTTATCCAATGCACCCCTCAGCAACCCAATCAATCAATCAATCAATCAACTGCAACAACAATTTACCCATCCCTATTTTGGCACCTGCTGTAGCACACAATCTTGCTTTATTTTTCAATATTCATTTCCAACCTTCTGTATCTACCTAACTGATGCCAGTGACTACTATCAAGTGTGCAGGCTTAATCAAGAGCGGACATCATTCCCGATTAACTGTGATTCATTAAGCAGTTACCCAGAAGTTTTGAAAAAAGTGTCAGTTAAGAACTAAATTGTACTTTATTATAACCCTAAATGCTTTCCTTTACATGTTTACTTGGAATTAAGCCCCATACTTCCCCAATAAGTATCCTTAAGTCTTCAGCTTTGGTATTTCTCATTTCCCCCCAAAGACATGTGAAGACGACTATCTGCACAAACATATGGCCGTTGTTGCTGATTAATTCAACTGTATTAAATGAGCAGGAAACCATTAACTCTCCACTGTGTTGTTTTTCTGTCACCAACTTTTGGGGGCCATCAAATTTCACATCTCTGTCATGTGAAAAGTTAAGTACACAATAAGTTAATTTGTATTGTCACTGTGCTGTGCCACAGCGGTAAAGAGCATATCAATTTTTAATCCAGTATGAATAATATATAGTTATGTATACGCAGTGAGGGTCAAAAAGTATAAGAGCAAAAGAAGTGGTACGTTGTTTAAGCACCAGTCACACAAGAAAGGGGGAAAAAGGGTTCCTGGAGATCTGTCTTACAGAAGATAACAACATCTGCAATTTGCTGGTAACTAGGGGGCAAAGCAGAATGCCCATTTCTCCTGGGTAACACCGTCCATTAATTACTGCTCAAAACTGGTTGTGGGCAGCAAGATCTTAAAATAACCAGGCATAGATAAGCAGGCAAGTAATTTATACCATTTTTATCAGATGGTAGTTGGGGAGGATTCGGAGCTGCGGGCTCATATTTTTCAAGACATCGATCACATATATAGTAGCTGGGATGTATGTTCCAACCTATAATCATCTGAAAGATATTGTAAGGGAAATCATAGTGTGTTATGCTAGTAACAGTCCAGGCATCAGGGATTCATTGAGAATGGCCATATACACACACAAGAGGTGTGTATTTTAGTGGCAGGTTATAATACCTTTGAATGAAGCCTATCTCTTACTTACAACTAATTATCCTGACCTTATCAAGATACTCAATGCTTCCCTGTGTCCCTTTCCAAGATGGAGTTTCTGTTATGAACCAAGCCCCTTCCCCAACAATTCCATATCCTTACAGGAAGTCAGTGCTAAACCTACTTGACACATTTGGCCATAGCCACTTTAAAGGAATTTCAGTCATATTTTTCATTAAGGTAGATTGCTTCAAACATAAATTCAGGAAATGCATTCCTCTGATCATTTTAAGAGGTCTCATTTGCCCTGGCTTGTGGATGCAATGAAGCATCACAGGGAATGTAGTGAAGGTAGGTAAAGAATATTCCTTCCTACCTTTTTGCTTTTATCAGTGATCAATGATACCTGTTTAATTATCTATCTACAGTATCTATACACCTGCACATTTTTACAATGTAATCTGATCCTTGTGTTGCATCACATTTAAGAAGTGCACAATCTGTAGACAACTAAGTTCCAGTTGCTCTATGCTTAGGAGCAACTCATTGTGTTCTTAGCAGAGGCAGAATTTTGAAACCTAGGGCTACAGATTTAAATATAATCACAGAAAACTGTTTGCAAAAAATGACATATTCGACAAAATTGTGTATAATAACCCATAGATTAAAATGGGCATGAAAAAAGAACATGCGTTTTTGTGCTGATGCTGCAAATAACAAATGTAAGATAGACTAACCTAGGGTGACAATCTGATACTTTCTGAGGAACAGCCTTACTGAACTCACTGAGCAAGGCATACAGGAATGGGCATTTAAGCCTGGCCTTCTTCCAATATCCTTGATTCTGCACAACTGAATGATAAAGGAGTTTGGTTCATATTTGTCTGAATGTGACAAGAACCCTCTGTATGATCCAAGACAAAGCAAAATCCTTGTCATATAATGAGTCTGAACCATGTTCAGGTAAACATGTTAAGCTCTCTGCTCAGTATGTAAAGATCTGGAATGAAGAACAGAGGTAGTTGAACAAAAAATGTAGAATGGGACTTCTGAGGTCAAGCTTAATTTTTCAACACTCTAAATATATTTGTTAGAAAGTGTACATAGGAAGACCCACACCAGCCATTGTACAGAGGATTATTGAAACAATGCAAAACCAGAAGAATTAACAGATTCTTTTCCCCATCCCTTTTGCTGAATACCTTACTGGAGAGATAAATCAACAGGTTTAGGGAACATCTCTTAGTCTAAAGGAAGAATTAAGTTGTACATCTTTTATAGAATGGCCCTGATTCTTTTACTTCTTTATCTTAGAAGTTTTCAGATAATTCAGCTCTTAAAGGAAAGATGTTTTGTTTTCTTTCACTTTTGTGATCTCAGATGTTGCTTTGTGACACAGTATGTCAGTTTGCATCAATCACATCACATCACATCACATCACATTATATTTCATGATATAGTATACCTGAATACTGAATCTGAGGAAGAGCATCGAAGAAAAGAAGTTTTGAATATCTTACTTTAAAACAAAACAAAACAGATCTCCAAAGCGGCTTTTATGACTACGATTATATCGACATTGCTTGGTGAAAAAAGAAAAATACAATTCATTAATAGGATTCTAGGGATAGGAACATTTTCGGACTCAATTCTGAGAGCAGCTTGCTTTTAGAATACAAGATATACCTACAAAATTGAAAATGCAATTCTATACATGTCTTCTGAGAAGCAAGTTCCAATCCTTTTAATGAACTTAATTCCAAGATAAATGGGAAATAAGAACATAGACTGCAGCCCCTTTTTGTAGCTCTCAGAGCTACCCTTTTTTAAATATAATTTTATTAAAAGTTTTAAAAATGAAAGTAAAAACTAATACAAACTAATATAAAGTAAGGAAGAAAAGAGAAAAAGAAAGAAATCAAAGAGAAAGCTAAAAGAAAAAGAAAGAAAAAGAAAAACAGAAAAGAAAGACAAAAAATACAAAGAAGTAGCTTCCGATCTTTACAGCAGTTACAAGTACAATTATAAATTTATGTCTTTCTCTAAAGTTACATCATGACGCTCTTCTTTCTATAATCTATACTGTCTAATCATCAAAACCATAAATCATACTTTCATTTTTTTCTGTTTTATGCAAAAAGTCAATAAGGGGTTTTCAGTCAGCAATAAACAGAGATATTGTCTTTTCTCTAATCAAAGAAATAAATTTGGCCATCTCAGCAAGTTCCATTATCTTCACCAACCATTCCTCCATTGTAGGCATTACCAAATCTTTCCATCTTTGGGCATACAATAATCTCACTGCACTTACCATGTACAAGAACAAAGTTCCATGACTTTTTTCCAACTGTCCATCAGTCCCAAGAGGAAGACTTCTGGCCTCGATTGTATATTAATCTTTAAAATCCTCTGAATCAGTGTATGCATTTGGACCCAAAATCTTCTGGCTTTTTTACATGCCCACCAAGCATGCTAAAATGTCCCTTCTTGTTGTTCACATTTCCAACATAAATTTGAAGTGTCTTTATACATTCTAGACAGAGCTCCTCTTGTAAGATTTAAGAGGAGGATTTAAGAGTTAAAATATGGCAGATTATTTTTTATCAAAAGACTCTAAATATTTTAACTTTACCCATTCGCCACACCCCAAATTGGGCTAATATTGAACTGTTACTATATCAGTGTCACAGCCTCAAGCCCTTGAGGGAGACTTCTGCTGGCAAATGAGGTACCCTTATGCATACAAGCATGTTTTTAAATATTCCAGTTGTGTACATGTGCACTCACTTTAAAAATATATTTTTTAAAATCTTGCAACTGGTTGTGGTGGCCCTACCTTGAGAACTAAAGAGAGAGAGAAAGGAGGAGGGAGGGAAGAAGATCAGCCCCAAGTATGTGAAGAACTGAGTCCACAAAATCCATGACTGGGCCTTCTCCTTGACATTTTATTGGAATCTGCTGTTGATTATGTAAGACCTATGGTCCAAGAAACCTCAAGATTTAGATGCACAACATTTGTTGTGTTGATCTTTTGGTATTCCTCATCTATGGAACCATTATAAAGTTAACTCATTAGCCAAAAAACTTTACCTTTAAAATTATAGGGATGCAGAATTCATAATATGGCGATATAGATCTAGAGATAGAGAGACAGAGATTTATAAAGACCTTTTTTTATAAAAAGAGTCAGTCATTGTATCCTTGGGAATGTTCAGAATCCATACTGGTACACTTGAGGAAATTCTTCGTAGAGAAGAAAGTAACTGTAGACATACATCTCTGAATTACAGCCAAACTTTCATGAGAGTCAACAGATTACCTCCCGTAATCCCAATTCCTTTAATACCTCTAATTTATCGGTATCAATAAACAGCCATTATTTTAAAACACAACAAAGAAATACCCACATACGAGAGACGGTAAAGGTAATCAACGTTAAAAGATGTTTGGTAAAGGTAAAGGTAGATTATTTCTGCCTTTTTAAAATGAATACCTGGTCTGGATCCAAATTCCACATCCCATTGCAATAGGGAAAATCTAATTTTTGTCATCTAAAAAGGCACATATGTAGGGGTTTGTTCAGAAGTGTAAAAAAGACCATTAGAATAGTCATATGGCTGAGATGAGGAATTAATTCCAGATTGTTACGGGTGTACTAATAGCAGCAAAATCATGGCTTTCTCCCAAAACAGCAAGAAACGGTAATTTCAAAGAAAAATGCCAATAGTCTATTACTCAAAAGCCTTCTGCTCATCCCACTATGCTATGTTTTATTGTTTTGCATATTTGTGTGGATATTGTTTACACGCAGATGCAAATAGAAAATGTATCAAAACACACACATATACACATCCGTTTATGTTAAGATTCAAGAGAAAGATGCAAGAAATAAGGATAATCCAGCAGTGAGCATTAAAAGCTATCAGAGGAGCAGTAAATCAAAGCTCAGAGGACATATATTCCTCTTCAGTACAATGCAAAAAAACCCAAATAAATAAATAAATTAGGAATGTGCAGACAAATGCAAAATTTACCCCCCAGGTCCCCCCCCTCCCCCCCCCCAGTATTATCAGGATTATTTTGGCAGTGCTCGGAATTATTTGGATGTTTCGCCCCAGCGGGAAAACATTCCGTCACAATTTGACTGAAAAATGTGAAGAAGATAGCACATGGAGATGGTTTCCTAGAGTAAGATGAAAGGCATCAAGGACTCTGTGGCGTTATCTTTTTTGTATGGATCTGTAATGCAGGAGGAAGCAAATCAGTTTGATTGTGATCATCTGCTTCCAGTACATGGAGCCATGAGTTTGAGAGGAAAAATACATACTAACTATGCTATTCATAACACATTGCACTAAGCCGCAAAGCGGCAAAACACACTATGTTTAGGCTCACATATAACATGGAACCACAATGCTGTTTACCATTATTTGTCAAATTGGTTGGGCTTACTTAACACACTAAGTGAAGATCACACAACCCCCATTTTGATGCAATGTGTGGCCACCATCGTAGATTTGTAGAATTAGGTACTAGAAGTTTTACATGCTTTGATATGCTTTTGGACAGAAACAAGGGGGAGAGAACAAGTAGCTTAAATGAAATTCAGGGAAAAAAATGCATTCATCTATTGCAATTTGATGTCAGAACATGTTTTTGCATGCATAATTTCCTGCATTCAGCCACAGGTCCAGTGGGGGGAAAAAAAGAGTAGTAAGACAGCTGAGTTGCTATAGCCAATCAAAAGAGACAGTATAGCTGGACAAAGAGCCTGCTCCACTGTGAGACATCTTCCCATAGTTGGAGTCTGATATTAGGATCCAACTCTGAATCTTGCTTGAGAAAGACCTTTGCTATTCAGAGTAGACTAGGGGCAGCTGAACTGGTGAACTTATGTGAAGTTCACATAAGTCAGCATGGCCCAAGGCAAAAAGCTGTGGGACTTGTCATCATAAATAGCCAGGAGGCACCAGGTTATACAGTATTTCTAAAAAAGGATCATACTTGGCTAAGTAGTGATTTGGCACAAGGTAAGGCAACTTCAGAAGTTCCTATAATAGCACACCTCAATTGAACAACTTGCCTATGCTATAAACCAGTTTTCCTCGTGCTTTCTAGAGGTGAGAATTTCAACACAGAGAATTTCCCAAGTAGCATAGACATAGCTGAGAATTCTGGGAGTTGAAGGCACACATCTGAATGGTACCACAATTGGGGAAGTGGCTATAAACTATGTTAGTTGTGATTAGAGCATGTATTCCTGAAGAAATATTAGAATGAAACCAACAGAAAATGGGTACTCCTACAAAAATTCTGAGGTAGGAGAGCAAAATCAGTGATCTGTGTGTATGGGGGGTAGGGGGGAATTTAATCCTTTACACACTCATTCATCCTGCAAAGGCTTCTAGAATTAGTTGCTCCTCAAGGTAGATTTGTAACTTTTCAGCCCACCTGAAGAAATAATAAAAGAAATAAAAATGGAATAGAGAGATTTGCAGGATGAGATCAGTGGGTAGGAAAAGGGTTAGGCACGACACTTCTGGATACTTGTTCACCCTGTAGGTATCCTCAACTTCCCATAATTAGTGAGGGGAACAGCAGTACTTCTACCTATGAGTCTATGTCATGAAGCCATGGAAGAAGTTCAGAATCATAATGGTAAGTAAGAAGCTCTTTGGGAACTGTTCCCATTTTCCAAACTTGGCAACACATTAGAACAGGCTATAACATGGCTGGTGGCTACTGCTGTGCATTTAGATTTCCCTCCCCTCTCTGCAATAAACTTCTGGCATATTTTTATTCTGCACAGCAAATATTCTAAAATACTGTATGTATTACCCAGTAGTCCAGAATGGCCCTAAAGCAGGAGCATAATAATATGGATGGTGGAAAATGCTGAATAAATGCATTTGTCCAATATACAATAATGGCTTTGATGAAGCCATTCTGCTTTATGAGTCTCACAATATACATTTGAAAGGGGGGGCGAACCTCTCCCCTATTGGTCAACCCACTGAAATGGCTCCAACTGACTGCATTCCCATAATGAAAGTTTTCAGGAGCTTTCAGGATGAGAATTCGTCCAAATAATAACCAAGGAGATGTTAAAAAGTCCTGCTGACTAAATAAAAATATTCCATAAAATTCTGTTGGCCAAATTAGAGCAAAAAGAGCCATTTTTGCACCTAAGAGTAAAGGTTGCCCAGAAATGGCTCCTGGATGATTGAAATGCTGCTTACCACAGAGGCAGAAGGAGGGGAAGAAAATATAAGTGGCTTCACTTTTTTTTCTCCTCTTTTAACATTTTAAGAAATGTTGTGGAGATGTCAAGAGTTACCCTGAGATCAACAGAGAAAGACAGAGAGAGAACATGGAGCATTTGGATTATTTTAAAAAAGAAAACATTCATAAAGTTTCACTGCTTTTCCTCATCTCTGCAAAGTAGCTGAAAATCCCTTTTTGTATAGCAAACAAAGAGACCCATTTCAGTTCAACTCTGACTGGACCCTGATTTCATGGCCAATCACAAGAACCCAAAGAAAGGGCAAGGGGAGAAGTGTTGCTACATCGTATTATGTGACCAAATATAACATGCCCATGTGTCTCTCTTAAAATGATTTTGGAAGTTTTTTCTGTGCAATAAACCCTTTCTAAGAAATGACTGTAAAATTCAAGCAGTTGACAATATTGAATCTGGAATCTCAGCTCAAAGATGGCCAAGATTCCCTCCTAAATTCATCCCGTTTGCTCTGATGGAAGGAACAACCCTTTCTCCGCCCTGGAGTTCTGCACCAACTGCCTGCCAATGGCGTTTGCAATAAGACTGAAGGTTACATGAAACCTTCATTTAAGTTGCCCACATTTGCCTTTCCTGAATGAAGAAACCTTCCTCAAGCTGAAACCAGAGTATATTGTAACGATTGCTCCATACCTTTAAAAAAAGCAGGGAATGATTTGGGGTTAGGGGAATGAACAACACACTTGGATTTTGAGGGGCCGATACAGTGGTTCTCCTCCTTTCTCGGTGGCAAGTTCCAGTCGGTGTTGGTCAGAGGTGAGAGGTCAAGGCCTAGGTCCTGAAGTGTGGGTGACCTCAGAGCTCAGGTTTTTCACCCCTCCTCTTCAGCATCTGCATAAGACCACTTGGAGAGGTCATCCGACAGCATGGGTGCGGTATCATTAGCGGTAGAGCGGTATGATATCCAGCTATACATCTCCACTCCTGGCTGATCAAGTAACACTGTCCCACGGCTAGGCCATTGCCTGGAGGCTGTAAGCTTGTTTGGCTGTAAGGCTGTTTGGGTGGGGAGGAATCGATTTCAATTCAACCCTAGTAAGACAGAGTGGCTCTTGGTCTTTCGTCCCCTTGGTTCTGGTGAGGTATCATCTTCGACACCGGCCAGGGTTGTATTCCCCCAAACGGAGCTGGTATGCAATTTGAGATTCTCCTGGGCTGCTAGCTCCTGCTCAAAGAGTAGGTAGATGCTGTGGCTTGGGGGCTTTTGCACAGATTCATCTTGTGGGCCAATTGCTCCCATTCCAGTTTTCTCAACAAAATTGCTCTTGCAGGAAAGAAACACCAAGACCATGAAGAACATTTGTAAGTAGTAGAATATTGACATTAATATGGGCCACTCATTCACTCTCAGCCCAACTCACCTCACAGGGTTGTTGTGGTGGGGAAAATAGGAGGCAGGAGCATTATGTAAGTATACCACCTTGAGTTGACCAAAAATAAATGTAGGATAAAAATCTGATAATAAATAAATACAAAAATAATGATTTCTATGGGCCTCTGAAGTTCTCCAGAATTGTGCTCCAAAGCATGAAATAATGAAAAGACCCTCTTTCGCATCTTTATTTTATGGAAAGCTGATAATAATAATAATAATAATAATAATAATAATAATAATAATAATAATAATAATAATATAAAAATACAGGCCTTATTGGCTTCTGCCAAGAAGTCCAATGAACCTGACATGGTACCCTGGAAAACACAATCCTTTAAACCTCTAGGGTCACCATCTTTTGAAACTTCTCTTCGTTAATCCATGTAAAGCAAGAGATACAATCAGAAGCCATGTGGGGTATTTCTGCCCCCCCATCTCCCACCAGCAGTTTCAACATCTTGGAAGCTCTCTCATAAAAAGAGAGAGAGAGAGAAAGAGATGTAGGATTTTTGCCTGTGGCAGAATAGACTGCAATTTCTGGTCCTTCGGGCTAAAACCATAACATACAAAGAGGAAAATGCGAGAGGGTTTTTTTCCTCTCTCCTCCTCCCTGCAACCCCCCCCGGCCAAACTTCCCACAACAAGCTCAGCAAAGCCACATGACTTGTCTTGTACTATCTCCCTGGTGTTTTCAGTACTATTTTGGCAGAGTATCAGAATTACTGTTATATAAATTCCATCTGATGCCAAAGCTACCATCTGTGAGTAAAACTGTTTCACCCACGTCCGCCGGCAAAGCCATTCTCTTAGAAACAAGGGAGGAAGTGGGAGTGCAGGAGAGAAAAGGAAAGAGAAGGATGCTTTTAACATTATTATCATCATCATCATTGTTATTATTATTAATTTGCCGAATGCTTTTGATTTGCTCTTAGAGGATTGGAACTGCTACCCGCCATGGGACAAGCGTCCTGCATCCTGCCTGGGATCCTGTTCAGCTTCTTTGCATCGGCACCTGATAGACTGGGGAGTCTCTAATGACTTTCAGATGCTTAGAAACAGAAATGCCAGCTACAGGATAAAATAAAAGACAAGAATCATAAAAAGAAATGGGGAGGGAGGGAGATGAGAAAATTTGTCCAAGGAGAGAAAAAAAGAGCTGGTGATTTTTTTTATTATTATTACTATTTTTTGCCATTTCCTACCTCTCTGTCAGGGCAATTTAGCTCTGAAGGTAGCATTGCTTTCAAACGCACATCAATGCCAAACAATCAACCAAATAAATAAATGAAAACTAACCAGGGCTGAAGTCGCTGTGGTAGTCACCAATACAATACGTTTCCTAAGTAAAGCCATAAAATAATGAAAAGAAACACCTTTAAAATTGTGTTTGCCTATGTGTGTGTGCGCACGTGCACCCCTCCATGTGCACCTCCGTATGCACGCTCTTGTTCTAGAAGATTACTCAGGAATCTTAATATCAATAGTCACCTTGTTCAGAACAGAAATGTTCAAGGCTGCCTAATTGTATTTATTTGTCCCGTTTTGCTATTTCTGATAACCTCCCTGCTTTTTCTAGCAAACACATCTGCTTCTTAACTGCTGATGAGTTCACCTCCTCCCCCTGCCTCTTTCTTTTAAAGCTATGGTTATGCTTTCTGAATCACTGTCTCTGTGCTTGATTGCCTGTTTTAGATTAGAGATTTTAGCAAGAAACAAAGAATTCAGGATGCACATCAGTCGTACATATGAGAAACCACAGAAGGAATAAGCAGTAAAGTGCAATCCGCCATCTGTCCTCAAACAATAACCTGCATGTTCTGGAGCCTTACAAATTATTTAGTGCATAACCTCCCCAAATTATAGGATCCTTAAATAGAGCGATAGATGAGTGAACGAGAGTCGCTTTTGACGATTCTCCCACCCGTGTGTTTCGCTTCCATTTAGTTTCACCCTCGCCTTCCACCAAGCTCATCTTCAACTGATCACTAACAGTGGAGGTATGGCCCAGTGACGCTTGGAGGATGCATTAACTAGGTCTCCATAGAGTTCTATGGCATGGATTTGAACAGCAGGGCGTATATTGCTTCCCCAGCCATAAACTGCTTCAAAGATCATGTTAATCAAAAGATGTCATTAACATAAGAAGAGGTGGACCACCAATGGCCAGGTTCTGCCCCCAACAGAAATGAGTGATTGATTACGACTCCAAACTCTCTAGCAAGATGACCTAAAGGTATTTAGAGTTTCCATACCCTACCAGAATACACGTCAGTTCTACTTTCATAGTGTTGACATGTATTTTGGTAAGCGATTAATCCTGTATCAAAAATCCATCCTTGTCTCAATGAAAAAAAGAAGTGCAACTATGTTTTAGAATACCGATCTGATCCAAAAGTTTAAAAGGAAATTTAAAAGAGCCCAAGAAATTGACCTTCAAACCCAGGTTTGAATGTTTGCTTTCTCACATTTAGGAACTGTGCATCTAGGTATTAAACTTTTCCTTAGAGGTATTTGAAAAGGACGATCATATGCCCCTCAGTCGTCTTTTTTCCACAACCAAACATATCCATTCCCTTTAGTCTCTCCGTAGCTGATTTAGTACTTAGTCCATATTGCCTCTCTCTGAATCTGTTACAATTTCTCTATCCTGACTTTAGGACCCAGAACTGGGCAGAATGCTCAAGTTAGGGTCAAACCAAAGCAGAAAAGAATGGAATGACTAGTTCCCATGACTTAGAAATTATACATTGCCTCCTTTGCAGCCACATCACTAAGTTTAAATAATTAAGTGAATGTTTGTCTTGGTGTGCCCTAAAGGTAAGCAAAGAATACGTCTCCTAACTTGCAATTTCTCTGAGTATTGTTTGGCCAGATCTTATACCTACCTTTAGTTCTGTGTGTATGTTTTATAGTTGTTAATGTAGATACCAGGACATAACTTCCATCCATGGTATCCAAGCAACTAGTATGCAGTGATGCCTTTGATCCTGGTTCATAACACGATGAATATGGAATCCTGTTTTTGGCTGTTTAATTATCATGTTTAATTTTACATGTTATACACTAGGTTGGTTTTAACAGTGTATGGTTGTTGTTTTTTCTATTAATATTTTTTGTACACTGCCTAGAGTCACACCGTCTGAGTTGGATGGCCCTATACATCCAATGAATGAATGAATGAACAACCCTGGGTTTCCACTACTTGCTTAAATCAGGACAAAGAAAGACCTAAGGCCAATGTTCACACAACATGCTAACTCTGGTTGTTTTTAGTGAGGTTGATTTTTGGTATGCAAACCCATGTTTTGAGTTTATGGTTCAAGGGGTTGCCTGATCCTAGAAAATTGATTAGTTACACATGTTTTGGAAAAACAACCACTCAGATGTCAAAGACTCAGCATCCATGATCCAAGCCGTTTAAGCTATTTTGTAACCCATCCATTCCACAAACAATTCTAGCTCTAAAATGGAACGCATGTTTTGATGACAAATGAGCAAAGGATTGTCAATGTGAAAAGCACACTGCAATGTTGATTCCACCAAAATCGGAAGAACTGTGTTCTTGTTCCTTATTTATCCCAGATGAAGAAGATGAAACAACCTTAAAAATACTTGGGGCAGGGTGGGTACAGTAACTGCCATTTTACACTGTTAGCTATATTTTCCCTTTAAAAAAAGACGGTAGACTTTGAATTTCTTTAAAAAAAAAAAAAAAAACTAAGTTTTTTTTTAAGTTTTGAAAAACAAACTTCCCAGACAGCAGTGGTTTCTATGCATGGTTGATTTTTATGTCTGCATAGCTTTGTACACAGAATTATATTAAAATTTCATTTATTGAGATCCTTGCATAACAAAGGGGAATTTTGCTGCCTTAAAAAATACAATCCCTCCATTTGAAACACATTACGCTCAGGGGGAAAAAATGCTGAGTATGTCGAAGGCAAGACAAGGGAGAAATGGGTGTGGACATTGTCAATGCAAGAAGTAGTCATGGCCAGAACATCTTCACCTATATGCCCCTGAATTTTCATTTACTTGGTTATTATCAGCAATAGGTGCAGCTCTTCTGGAAGATTGAAATTATCATTGTAGGGAGTCCTATACAAGCCAAGAAGTTACACAAAAAGACACTGAGAAGTTGTCTCCCTTCCCCCACTGCAGGTTGTGAACCCATGTTCTAGACCTAGATTTGGACCATAGAAGTTGCCTCTTTCTTCTCCTTTCTTATTAACATATTTCCTGGTTCTGTTGTAAAATAAAGTTTCTGCGTACTGCAGAGGTTCCCTGTGGGAGGGAAGAGAAGCAATATCAAAAGACATATGTTGTATTGAATGCAGAGATTCTAGGTTGTGGTCCCTAGACTTTTTAAAACATTACTTACTGTATTTGTTAGGTGTATATCCCATCTTTCCAGGGACTCTACATTTCATCCTCCATTTTCCCCCGAAAAGCAACCCTAGGAGATAGGTTAGGGTGTGTCAGACTCCCAGCCAGAGAGTAAATGAATGACTGGCTCCAGCGGCCCAACATTTTAACTACTCCAGCACCTTTATGACTAATGATCTAATGTTAATGATGCTAATAGGTGGATATTGTCCATCACCAGCAACATATGCTTTAAAGGTCAACCTAATCAGTTTTAGTAAGAGAAGGGGAGAATGTTGTCTTCTTCACTATAGGAATAAGGTTTTGGGCCAGTCCTGCTGCAAATACTTCCATCCTCTTATGCAATGTTCTTCATTGACCTGCTTTGGACTGTGTAATCTGATCCTTTCAAGGTTTCTTCAGCAATTTTTCAAAGGCTGCTGCCTTCACTTCACGTGGGACTATTCTTAGCCAGTATGAAAAGAAGTCATGCACAGGGAAGAAAAGCAGGATTTTAGATGGTCCTAAAAAGATATTTGCAGTGTTGCTGTTTGTTGCAGGACACTGGGGCACAATTCAGGGTCCCACTTAACAGAAGAACAAAAGGACCTTCAAATGCAGCAAGAATGGCTTAGCACAGATGGAATTAATTTGGAATATACTTTAAAAAATCATCTCCCTGATTATAAGTCTATAAAGTCCAGAGGTTATCTAACTGTATCATAGGGTCTCTACTTAGGACAAATGCCCTGGATCTTGCTATACACATGGTGACAGATTTATGTTCAGTTCTTCTGCCTTTGGTATAGATCCTCTAGACAGGTCCAACTCAGGAAAAAGTAAGGGTTACTGCATTCACCCCTGAGTAATTTTGTCTGAAGGAATGTGAAACATAAAATCTTTGAAAAGATTTGAAAATACAGAAATTTGGATTTTTTGCAAAGCAGATCCTTTATTCACTCCCATCCCACCCCCAGTATATGACATGATGCCAAAGAGGGAATGGATTTCATGAGTGGGGACTGCTGCACACCAGTGAATAGAGTGCTCAACAAAGGAAGATCATCCCCATCTACTGTTTCCTATAAAGCAAGGATGCTATGGGTATCGGCAGAAAAATTGGACTTCTGTTGCCAAATATCGTATCCCTGGTTGCTCATCCAACTTCTCGTCCACAAACAGTCTGCATCTCCATCATGCATGCCTGGAATAGCAAAGAGCAAGCTCCCCAAACAGGAGAAAAACTTCATTAAGAAAGGGGCTTTGTTGTAGCACCCAAATGCATCCTTCCCCTTCTGTAACTGGTAAATGTATCTCTTGCAGCTTCTAATTCCAAAACCTGGGTGACCGTTTTTTCCAAGGATTGACTAATTCTGATATTCTTTGAATGCTAAAATTCCAAATCAAAGTGTAACAGAGCACTGATAGAACAGGCCAACTTTTATCCAGTCCTGTAGCATGTATTTGCAACAGCAGGGAGTGAAGTCTCTTTCAGAACTCACAGACAGGACATGAAGATGGTAGCCTTTCGTTACTATGGCTAACCAATTCAGAATCTCAATATATTCTACTATTTTTTTTAATATGGAGGTTTTATCAAAGGGAAATACCATTAACTTTGCCAGGAATACTACAGATGTAATCAAATGCAAGATTAAACCCAAAATAAAGATAATATCAAAATGCATTTCTACAAATACTAACAGTAAAAGACAAATGCCACGGTCTTAATATTATGACTGCTATAAAAGAAGAACAGTCCAAATTCAATCTGGAAATTGGGGGGGGGGGGAATTGAGATTTGGTTAGCTGTTGTTGTTTTGAATTCTTTGTGTATACTTCAAAGGCATTCTAATGTGTTCTGCTGAAAGCTTAAAAAAAAAGCTTTGATTTGTTTATGAACTAGTGTGTTCTATTTCTATGAGATATAGACATTGACAGCAAATAGACTTTTCCTAATTGAACTGATAGCCTGAAAGTGAACATGTCCTTGAATTTGTACTGAAAGATAGAGTGTGATTACTTATAATAAGGGATGTACCAAATGCCATTCCAATTGTACAGCAAGGACTTTATCATAAGACTCATGTTTAAGTAAATAGTGCCAAATAAGATAAATTCTGTATTACAGGACAAGTGTATGTGTATGTTTAAACAGTGCCACAGATACAGAGAAATTTTGTTCATGGCATATCCTGTAAAGTATAATAAGAGGGAGCTTGAGATAACATTGCACGTTTGTGTAAATCTGTGTGTGTGTGTGTGTGTGTGTATGCATGTATGTACATAACTTGACTGATAATATATCAAAGTTTGAACACACTGGCTATCTTCATCCTAAGCTGTATCCCAAGATACTTTTAATTTATCTCTCAGATTAATTCCATTTGAAATCCTTTCGGCCACAGGTCCCTATTTTCATAGCTAGAGAAGAGAATTGCTGGATTTGCAAACCAGCACGGATGCATGTGTATTAATAAATGGCCTGTATGTTTAATCAGAGTAGAATCTTTTTTTTTTTTTTTCAAATTTGCACACAGAGAAACCTTGTCTCCCTGAGCTTCCTTTGCTCCCGATATTAGAGCTTAGCTATCGTCTTGCTGAAGGACCTATTTGTCTGCTTTAAGTGAAATCACTCAATTCTCAAAAGTCAGTGGAGGACTTTAGAGGGGAGGGCTGGGACAGGCCACTCCAAATAAGTTCCATTAATCAAAAGACACAGTCTAATGTAACTAATATTTTACAATTAGAGAAGACAAGATGGAACTAAAAGCCATCTATCTCTCTTACACCACATGATCATCGATTCATAATCAGAAGACTGAGAGTCGCACAAAGATGCATTTAAGGGGTTGTGGAGGGGGGAAGAGGGAGAGAGAGAGAGGAGGGGGAATTGGTCTGAGCTGGAGATAATGAACGGAATGTGAGCGAGCGGTGCTGAAGGCTGGGAAAAATGACACACTGATTCAATGGTGACTGATGACATGAAGATGAGTCCCGAGATCTGACAAGCAGCAAATGATGGCAGGATTCCTTCCCACCATTATGATACTCAATTATCTTGGAAAGGGGGTGGGGGTGGGGACCCACAGTGGTTCAACCCAGTCGTTTATTTAGGAAGCTTGGCGAAGGTAGGGCTGGATCATGCCAGGATCTGCTGGGGATGAACAGCAGGGTGGGAAAAGAGGCCCACCTTTTTCCCACAAGCAGATCTGTAGCACTTTAGAAGAGCATCAGTTTTCCTGGTTGCTACTCCTGGGCACAAGGAGAAAGGGGTAAAAGAGGGGGTTGGCCCATCTGTTTCTGCAAATGTTGAATTCATTTTCTTTCACTGCCACCTTCAGGAGGAAGAGAAAGGGGGGGAAGGAGGGCAGGGGGAGCGAGAGAGAGAAAGAAAGAGAGCCAGATTTGGAGCACGAAGGGAAGCCCTTATGTGCTCCTTTGCATGCCTTCCTTAACAACTGAGAAATAATATTCACAGATCTTCCACTGAGTGATGTATGGTGGCAAACAAAGTGGGGAAGTATTAGAAATGAGAAGGGAGAGGAAGATGAGGAATGTCATTTACTTATAAACTTAAGTTATTATTAATAAGAAGGCAGAGAAAAAGGTGCCTTTGACAGCTTGGATTTGATGCCACAGGCAAATACCACTGTTTTAAAAAGCAGGGCTTTGGTGCTACAATCTTAATTTTCCAAGATACAAAATTTCTAAAATTAAATTGATATAATTAGAAATTGGGGGACATGGAAGAAGTCTTTATCTTTCATCCTCTTTTAATTAGGCAATGCTGCAAACAACTTAGAAAACAGCGAAATATTTATTTGTATCCGTTGTTAAACAGTTCCAACATTTGTAGGAATAACAGTTCTGCAATTTGAGCAATTCTCTGTGGATGTTTGTTTGCTGGGCACCCTATCAGTTATTCTAAGAGAGCTATAGATATATACAAAGAAGAAAAAAAAGCATTCATTTTATGGCCATTTGACCAAAAACTAAATGCCCAACTTAAATTGTTGCTTGTGTCAGTTGAGAACAAAGGTGAAATTGGGGGAGTGGCTGTAGGTTGGAGCAGATGAGAAAAAGTCAAAGGGCAGAATGATGTTGTTTAACCAGTAGTTGACATCTTTGCTGCAGGTGACTAGTCAGTGGCTAATTTAGTGAAATTGGGCCAATCCAAAAAAATATGGCACCAATTTCTGGTGGTGTAGCAGGAATAATCTGAAAATGTTGAGAGAGACAGAGATTTGATAATATAATGGCATTTAGAGTTCTACAAGCACATTTGTTTAGCTTAGTTTAGTTTAAGGACTAGTATCAATAGAAATTCATCATTTTATTCCAACCAATTGGCCAAATCCATCATATTGATAGCATAAAAGCAATATCAGGATTCACGCATGTACCAAAGCAACTACTTGGGCTGTAAGTATGAGCGTAATATATATATTTTAATGCAGTTGTTTTAGAGAAAAAATTTAAAACATAATGAAGCTGCGGGTCTTTCTGTAACATTTTCATTTGATCTACATGGAACAACGGCAATGTCAGAGTTAGTACTATGTGGATATTAGAGCTAAGGAAGTTTGCTGAATATAAACAGACCTTTAAACAAGGTCTCCTTAGTTCAAGAATAGGGAAGGAAATCAATAGGTAGTATTAAGCTAAATATATTTGTGATTGCTGGCATTAGTAAATGATACGCTACCTTAAACCTTTTGAGTGGTGCCATAGATTTAATAAGCAAATAGGGAATAAACTGCCACTAATTGCAACACTGATCCAAATGGAACATGAAGCATGATTATAACATATGTCTAAGAAAGTTTACTGAAGACCTTTGAAGGACAGAGAATTTCCAGGTGGCTGTTACACTTGATGCGCAGTGTCTTTAAATTAATACCACTACGGTTTATTACATTATGTAGTATTCTAATCCGTTCCTGACTGTCCACATCAACCCTTGACCTCGCATACACTGCACCAGGTATACACAGGAATTATTTGAAATAATTCTTGCACATTCTTATTTGTCCCTATAATTAAACATAACAGGTTGGAATCATTTAAATGTTTGGAAAAATATCAGATAGCACTCCAATTCAAAATCAATTTCATAAAAAGCAAAAACTCCCATTGAATCATTTTAAACTATTGCTTCCTCTCTATATCATCCTTGGGTTTAGGACCATCTCATGGATAGTCATTTGCATCTCTCATAATACCGTTCTGATCTGATTACAATATTCCACAGATACTTAGTTTGTGTGTTTGCGTGTGCACACAAGGGCATGCTCATAGCTTAGCCATAGTATGTGACCTTGGCCTGTTGGATTAGCTTATGATTCAATACATTATATGAACCCCCTACAATGGGTTGACTCTGTAACCAAGTTAAGCACTTTAAGCTAAGCCTGTCTATAAGTAGGCAAGGCTGCTTCTATAGTCTGAATTCTAATTAGCAATATCTTTCCATAGTTTCAAGTAGAGGAATATGTGGCTCAGGTATATTTGTAAAAACTGTCTTTCCAAATAATATGATTTTGCTCAGCTGCAGAATCAAGCAATCACCGAATGACTGCACGATCTTTCTCTTAAAGCTGTGCAGCTGACAGGATTGTAGTAATGCACACAATCACAGAATTGTGTTGGTCCAAATGATTATTTATCAGATGATGATGTATCACAGTATGCATGTACTTTTTTGATAAACCCAGTATCTATATCATGGGCCATGGAATCCAAATGGAACGGTCTTGCATAAATGTGTGGGGAAAAATGTTCATCTCTAACAATCCAGAATGCCATCTTAATATGGCCGTAGCACAATTTTTCCAAATTCAGCATTCTCGATAATTCTCCAAGTCCATTCAGTTTGTCCCCAGTTTATCTTAAACTAGGGGACTGGGGTGAAGAAGAAAGAATTGGCTTATGCTTTTCCATGCATGTAAATATTCCTTTCCCATTATTTGGGGGAAATGAAAGGAACCTAAGAAATCAAACCCAGCAACCGGAGTTGTATATTTATGCAATATATTGGGATAAATAATTTTATCCAAAATGATAATGAGACATTAACATAAGACATTATCACTTGTAAATATGGATCTTTCTATATTCTGCACATATCTGCATGCTTTAGATTTCCAAAGACCTGGTATATTTTTTTCTTCCTCTTCACTCCACTGTAGATCAATTTGGTATCATTACACTGCTGATCTTTCTTGTTTTCAAACAGGGAAATACACTGAAATGTTCAGAAAGTGAAGCTTCAAAAGTCAGCCTGTTAAATCTTTAATAGAAGAATAATTCTGGAAGATAATTTATCCCTCCAACGCTAAACATTTCATTCAAAACAGGTGACCCCAAATTGTTTCTCTCCGCTGCTTGATGCACCAACCAGTGAGAATGTAGCTTTTGAATTTAAGAAAATTTCATCCACAGCTTAAGTAGGTTCCTGTTTCAACCATTTCATCTAAGGTAAACAGTTAGAATAAGCAGGTGAAAGTTCTTGGTAATACAATAAATACTTTTCCTGTCTATCCTTTGTTTCCAAAATAAATGTTTTTTACTGCCTGTAAAAATACAGACAATTGACGAGGGTAAAATTTTACCACCAGCTTTGTAAAACATGGATGCATGACATCAGTTGAAACAATTCATTTTCTAAAGAGAACCACTGATCTTGATATCCTAGAAAGCAGATAGCATTGGAAAAATAAAATCTGATTTGGTAAAATGGACCCCGAACCACTTTCACGAAATATGCACCCATCTCAGCACCAAGTCTTCAATATTCAGCTTCAGCTGTACAATTGAAATAATTCAGAAAGTGAATATTATTGAACATCTGCTCATTTTTTGTTTACTGTCTTTTATACTGCATTTATTATAACTTAAGTTATCAATATATTATGCCATAAAATCATAAAGCTGACCCTTGCCGTCTCATGAACTTCATCTGTTTTATTATCTGTATTATTATCTCTTCTAATGATGCATTAGTCATTTTTGCAGGGTAATTATAAATAAGCATTAATGGCTAAAATAATACTTTTTTTTTTTAAAAAAAGTACTTATCCTTAGCAAAGACACCCCTAATAATGTTCATACAAATTATTTCGGAATGAGCCTCAGAACCGTAAGAAATGCACCGTTGCAGATAAAGCTCTAAACTGCTTAATAAGGGAAGAATTCAAAATAATTATTTGGCCAAATATTAAACCTAAAATCTATCAAACATCTCATTGAAATGCAGATTTCTTTGAGCTTATTCCTTATTCATGTACTATTTGACTTAAAAAAAAAAAGTCCTCTTTTCTTCCATAATTTGATCCTAAACTGAAACCATTGTTCAAAGGATAAAACTCATAATCCGCTTCTGCAAATGAGTTTGAACATTAAAATAAGAAACTAAAGGATGTTTGTTGGGGGGGGGGGGGAGAGATTGGGAACCGCGGGTTGTAAAAGTGGTCTTCGGTGCCACCTAGAGGATTTACAGCAACATGACTGCTTTTGCCACATGGTGGAAAATTAAATACAGCTGAATAATTGAACAAGAGGGCAAGTTCAAACAGGGGTCACCATCTGCTTGACTAGAACTCTTGGCAGATTTCAGCTAAGCCTCACGCGCATCATAAACATGCTTGCAGATATCAGATCACACACTGCCTTAAAAATAAAAGAAAATCATCCCTACAACATCATTGAGCTAATTATATGTATTCTGTCATGTATCGTCATGAATACAAAAAATAAATGGAAGGTCAAGAAGATTCTTTGGCTGGTAAGCGTCCTATCGGCAGAAAACAAAGAGCAGCTCTGTCTTCGGAGCCGAAAGGTTGATACAAAACCAGGTTCCATGGGGCCTTGTCGTAGGTTGCCTCTGCGTTTTGGCATTTAAATGCATATTGGAGGGTTCCAATATGTGTGTGTGGTGGTTGTGGTTGTTTGCAGAACTGGGGGTAGCGAACAAAATGAAAGTTTGGGAAGTCAAATGCTTTCAATATATTCATAGGACACCATAGGGTTTCAAAAGTTTTATGACACTTTCACTGCAGTGGTGTAACGTCAATTTTAGCTCCGTCTGTGGGCATTTAAGTGAGGGAACCCTACAGGATTCTAGGGCATTCCCCCCCCCCCACCATGTTTCTGGGCATCTGCAGGAAGCAGCTGGATCAGTGCAGGTTTGGACCAGTCTGTTTATCATGCAAGAATGTGGAGCAGATTGGAGGAGGCTGGTGGGCAGTATGAAAACCAGTGGGAGGGAAACAAAAAACAGTGGCACGTATTGTCCTGGGTGGAGACAGATCTCTTTTCCTTAAGATATTTAGATGCCCATCTGCCAGTGGACACACCACGGTGAATAGAACATTGGGCTAGATGACCACTGATGACCTTTCAATGACCTAAATTTATGATTCAGTCCTGAGAAAATGGAGCTCCTGTTAGCTCCTGATTGCACAATGCATTTAATTGGATCACAGAGAGGGTGAATGTGCCAAGGAAGACCATCACCCAGTTGGGTTTTAGCCCCAAGCTTACATGGCATGACTTTGAGCTATATTGATCTTCCCTGCTAGCAGAGAAATAAAATCTCAGAGCAGCCCTGCTTCTTTGTTCCTTTCATTGCTTTACTTTTAGCTCAACTATGATCCTCGGGAGGGGATGTAACAGTTCAGAAAAGGATGAGGATAAACAAAAAGGATAGGTAGTCCCCACTTACCGACTGCCTCATTTAGTGACCATTTGAAGTTACAATGGTATAGACAAACCAGCTTTGTGACCAATTCTCGCATTGACAATGGTTGCAGCATCCCATGGTCATGTGATCACCATTCGCATACTTTCCAACTAGCTTGCAACAAGCAGAGTTAATGGAGAATATGAAAGTAAAATTGCAAGTTGTGGTCATGTGATATTTTGCTTAATGACCATGGTGACTCCTTAAAGACCAAATGGGAAGCGACATCATAACCCCTCATGGTCACATGATGTTTCTCTTAGTGACCGTGGCACTTCAAGATAGAGTTGCTGGTCCCAACTGTGATCACTAAGCAAGGGCTACCTGTAGCCTGATTCTAATGTTTTTTCCTATTTTTGTTTTTTAAAAATGGTGAGAATTACCGGCTTCTCAATTGCCAGAGGACATGATCTCTATTAGGTCAGCTGTTGTCCAAACCCAGTCTTACTCTGCTAATATTAGTCATGCTGAGTCCTGATTTGTAGACTCTTGCACACCTAAAACATCAGTTTCACAATTTAAAGGTGCTCCTAGATCTAATACTCCCACTGAAGTGGCAATCAGGCCCTTGATGCATGGGACTTTCTATCAGCCAGTGGGGTAGCCTACTTTTTTAGTTGCTTGTCCTCCAGCCATGTGCTGTTTGGATTATCACAATGCACTGTAAGTAGGGCTCCGTTTGAAAAGGACCAAGACATTTCAGAGGAAGAGCTGCAAGATTATTTGGGCCTGTAATTCTGGAAATTGATATCAATCTGATATGAAACAGTTTCCTCTGACTGCAGTAATAAAGTGTTATTTCTTATGCATAGCATTTTCTTTTAGAGTTCAAAGTGCTTCCCAACTTTTGTGGCATTGACCTTCTCTAAGAATGATGGAAAAATTGCAAGAGAATAGAAAGAAAGCTTAATGTTACACTGTTCCCACAGGAGGATCTTTTACATAAGTACAGGTAGTCCCTGTTTAGTGACTGTCTTGGACAGTGACTGTTCGCAGTTAGAACAGTGATGAAAAAGTAACTTTGCAGCCAGTCCTTGCATTTATGACCTTCCCAGGTCTGTAAAGCAAAGAAATAAGACTGTAAGCACAGTTGCAATTTCACTTAGCAACCACTTTGCTTAACAACCAAGTTGCCGGTCCCAATTGTGGTTGCTAAATGAGGACTACCTGTAGTTAAATGCCCAAGAAAAAGCTCTCAGACAGGGAACATTTACTCTCCCAGATATTGGATTACAAGTCCCATTATTTATATATCAAATTTGTATTTATATATCAAATCTGTCACCACCCATCTTGTTAAAAAATGACTCTGGGCAGTTTACAAAGCAATTAAATTCTATTAAAAATACAGTATAAAATGATCCTGAACAAATAGAAAATAAATATAATCCAAGAATAGATGTTAAACTGGCATGAGCTCAGGGAGCATCATCAAGGTGCCAGCCACCCCCAGGATTAGGTAAGATTCTTGTCACCCCACACAAGCATTATCTTTATCCCTTACAACTGACATGCTGGCTAGATTTAACAGAGTTGGAATTCAACCATAACTGGAAGACATTGTGTCACCTTTGCTCTAATCAATGGCATTAGTCCTCTTAATTCAACTTCTCCTGCTTTATCCTAGATGAAGAATTGCTTCCTACCATATAAATGAAGAATACTGCAAATTAAGAGAGCCAGTTTGGTGTCCTGGTTAAGGCACCAGACTAGAAACTGGGAAACTGTGAGTTCTAGTTCTGCCTTAGGCACAAAACCAATTGGGTGACCTTGGGAAGTCCCTCTCTCTCAGCTCTAGTAGGGGGCAAGGGCAAAGTACTCCTGAAATCTTGCCAGGAAAACTGCAGTGACTAGTCCAGGCAGTTGCCAGGAGCCAAGACTGACTAGAATGCTGCATCATCATCATCATCATCATCATCATCATCATCATCATCATATTATTATTATTATTATTATTATTATTATTATTATTATTATTATTATTATTTACCTTTAACACCTTCAAACAACAACATCTGCCTATCCCAGGTCCTTGGGAAGGACTCAATAGGTAGCTAAAAATGCCAAATCCAGTCTAAACATCTGGCTGATTGTGCAACCAACAATAATAATAATTAAAAGGTGAGTTCATAAGAGTGTGTGGTTACCTCTGAGGAAGTGTAAGTCAAGCAGAGCCTATAAAGTTTCTATCTGGTGGGCCCTGACTGCTTTTGTTGCCACATTTTCTTTCATTCCTCCAGATTATCCAGGGGAGCTAATCATGTTGCTTTTTCACTGTAGATGAATTGCAGCCTTAGTGTTTCGCTACTAAGAATAGATGCTCTGCTAAGAAGCTGGAGGTACCTTATCCCTCAAATAATTTGAGGAAAGTCCTTGTGGAAAAGATCTAGGAAGGAGTTCTGCATGTGTTTCCTTGCAGTATGCATTAAACATGGATCCTTTTCATACATATGCCTCTCTAACAAGCTCATGCATTCCTAATGTAAGAGCAGGGTTACCTCTCTTCCTTCCTTCAAATAATCTTTTCCATGCTTTTCTTCCTTTCTTTATGTTTTTATCTTTGATTATCTCCCCATTACTTAGCTTAGACTGGAAGCTCCTTGAAACCTTTTCAAGTTTCCTATGTAGTTCTGTTTAAAAAAATGCAGAGAGAGCGGGAGAGAATTATTGAAATAGGAAATCTGGGGACATCTCAATGCACATTTATAGGTGTTTAAATTGTTTACATATTCAATGGCTTCTCTGTGCATTTTGAATTTTGGAAGTAAGGCTCTGACTCCCATTCTGGTTTTTCCTCTTTCCTTTACAAGATTAAAGGTTGTTTTTTATTAAAGCACACTGAGCAGGCCCCGATCAGTCCTGATTTACAGCTGCACTATGAGACATTATACCACAAGGACACCAACTTAAATATGTTTATTTGAAGGTGACCACAATATGGAACGTAAAGTTTTATTAAAAAAAAATGGGTTGCATTATTCTATCGCTAGTAAGTTTAGCACAATGTCAGGGAACATTTGTAAACACGACAAGGTAATAACGGCATCTCACAAGAGAACTGGACACTTCCTTAGGGAAATCCATCATTCCTGTCTGCAAATATAGTATCCTCGGGACTATACAGATGCAAGTTCAAGGCGTAATATTTATTGACCCCATCAGCTGCATCTAATTCCAATGTTCGTGCAAATAACCCAGTGGCCTTTTTTTTCAGTGCCACAAGAAAAAAAAAAGAAAGAAAGAAAGAAAAACAGCATAGTAACATGTTTTACTGTATGGTCAGTGGAGATTTGGGCATGCATTAAGGGGGAGAACAGGGACAAGGATTTGATTATACTCCTTACCCTGTAATTTTTGTGTGACAGGGCCAGTTCAGGCCTTTGGCTGCCTAGGGCATAAGATAAGATGGTGCCTCCTTCCTGCCATGTACACCCAGACCAAGAGTTGAAGCCAGTGGTAGTAACCGAGTAATATCTCCTATTGCACCTGAAAATGCCAGTCTAAGTTTAGGGGTGAAAGCTAGCTCTGTCCATCTACTGTCCAAGTGAGTTGTTGTTAGTCCTTTTGGTGTCTGTTTGAACTAAAAACTTTTCCAAGCATGTTTCCCACTGATTCTGTTTAACAAGATTTATTGAGAGGAAAGAGATGGGTTACAAGAATACTGGCAACTAAGCTACATGCTATCTAAAAAATATCTCCTGAAGTGCATGAGTTCAATGACTTCTTTTTCTTCTGCCTTATGGTGAACCAACAAAGTGGCCAGTTTCTTCACTAATAACACAGAAATTTGCAGGTAGCTGTTTATATAACGGTCTCCTGAGTCTTTATCATTCTGGAAACCAACTATTACAGCCTATGAGTCATATCACATTATTAAAGTGATCCTTTTCCTTGACCCTGCAAGTTTATATTGATCATAATATTTATTTTAATAATCCTAGTAACAGTAGTAGTAGAAATGGTCCTATAATAAGAAGATTACATGAATATTCTTGCAGCATATTGACCATGGACTATTTCGCTCCTTCAGTTATTTTGCTTGATTTTTGCTTGACTTTCCTTTAGGAGCTCAAGGCAGCATTATTTTATCTCAACAACAATCCCATGAGATAGGTCCTAAGATATCTAATCAGTTATCTGGTCTAGTAAGGGTTGAAATTTAAGTCCCATCAACTCTTACTCTAGTACTTTAATGACCATGCTATATTAGCTCAGATCTGATCCAACATTAGGCTCTTTTACAGTTGTTCATTGTCTCTACCAAATGTATCATTTCACCAAAAATAACCACTATGGATATCATAGATAGCCTTCTGCAGAGCCCATACAGCAAAGGTTGCCGCATAATTGGAAGCAGCTGTTTGGGTCATGGTTTGTTGTAATGTTACTGATAACAATGCTATTTATAAGTGTTACTTTAATGTATAGTTTTATATTTTTAATGAAATGTAAGCTGCCTAGAATCTTTGATGAGGCGGCATACAAAAGCTTATAATAAATAAGTGAAGTAAAGTAGTGAAGGTCACATTAACATCTGTACGAACAGAAACTTTTGTAATCAAGATGCAGCTCAGAATCCCACTTTTTTCTAAAAAGAAAAAAAAGCATTATTTGCAATAAAGTCTCCCAAAATATTAAAAATCATATTTAAAGCATTCTCATAAAATGTGTATAAGGAAGAGACAAGCTTAATTCTCAAAGGCTCCATTATCAGAGCAAAAATTAATATTTGTACTGTTTCCAAATTGGAATAAAATTGCAAAGATGCAAACGCCCTCCTATATCATAATCTATAAAGCAGTCGCAAATGTTAAATCAGCTGTAAAAATGATTTAAAATCTATGTGAATAATTTTATTAAACTGATTTAAAACCACATTTTATGCTACCTTCATTTATTAACAGTATCTCAGGCAACAATGCATTTAAAAAGAGATTTGCATGAATATAGCACATATAATAATACAGCAGTGATCTTTAGGCTAAAGGTGCCTATAGAAAAAAAGTCACTCCCCAAAGGACTCAACAGGGGAAACCAACCTTTGTGACAATAGTGAATTCAATGATCCTAATCCATAATAGGTCTATAAAACTATAACTGGGATAGCAAAAGTGGAAAGATGTCTCTTTCTTTCATTCATAAAGTTAGAACCAGAAGGCAGGGAGCTGACAACAATAGGTACCTGACTGATAGGAGATGAACCTGTTAGTCCTTCCTAATAATGAAGATGATGAATGAAAGGAATAGTAACTGGCCTAGGAGAAATGTGTACAAAAGCGTGCAGATTTTCCACAAACAGATGGGGAAGTGAGAAGGCTGGAATGGGGTGAAAAGAATAGAATGAAAAGATCAGAAAAACAAGAAAAGAAGCAAACTCAAAGTTGACAATTTCTTCCATTGCTGCTAGGGCAGGTAACAAGACATGGGGACTGATCATGGTCAGCTCAGGTAGTTGAAATATGATTTTATGGAGTTAGAATGGTATGAACGTGAGGTTTATTAGTCCTTGGTGGGCTGTAGTAAATGTTGGTAACTAGTTATATGAGATTGTTCTGCAAAAAACAATATATTTGGATGGGAAATACAGCAGAGGTTGTCTAAATGCCACGTTTTTCACTCTTTTGACTCATACCATATGACTCAAGCATACAAATAAGTGGCCATAAAGTACCTTGGTGTTCTTAAATTAGCCGCTTACATTTGCCTTTCTTTACACCCTCAACCTCCTGCCAACACAGTGACCATGGAGATGACAATACCAACAGCATGGTCTCTGTAGAGTAATATTCATATCCTTTTTGTTTCTGTGCATAGATGAATGCAAGGGAAGAGAGCAGAGAACAGACTGAGCTCACCCAAGATCTTGATCTTTAGCATCGTTTTCCCTAAAAGTTAATTTTTGTGATTAATGCAATATACTACAACCCATAAATTTGATCATCTGAAAGATTAAAATTAGGAATTATTGACAGCTGATAGAACAGAAGTGCTGACAGGAGGCAGATTTTCTCAGATGTCCATCTAAATGTTGGAATATATATTGATTATGATATGACAAGGTAAAGAACCTGCCATAAATCTAAACTCTATTAGATTAACACAGGCATTCAATTAACATGGAAATGACAGTCCAAGAGAAAGGCTCTGAATGAACATCTATTCTCCATTTCAAAAGTTTGAGCCAGTTTTCATCTGAAATAACCATTCAGGATTTTAGAATGGGCAAGCAAAATCAAAAATAAAAACAAAGGCAGCCCTTTGGCATTTTCTGTTCAGAATAATTGTTATTTCTGACTTAAAGACATCTCAGAGAGGGGGTTTTCACACAGGCCCAGATGGTGTACAATAATGTACAGCAAGTGGAGCGGGACTGCATCCACCAGCTTGATTTCCAGCCTCTGGTATTTGCTGCCTTGGTTTTCAGAACCTCTGTGTGTGTGTGTGTGTGCGTGTGCACACACACACACATGCGCCTTCAAGTCAGTTTTTGACTTCTGGTGACTGCCTGGACTAGTCCCTGCAGTTTTCTTTGCAAGTTGTTTTGAAAGTGGTTTGCCATTACCTCTTTCCTAGGGCTGAGAGAGAGGGACTGGCCCAGGATCACCCAACTGGCTTTGTGCCCAAGGTGTGACTAGAACTCATGATCTCTGGGTGCCTTAACCACTACACCAAACTGGCTACTCTTTTCAGAACCTATATGTATATATATGGTATGAATGGTTTTTATACTTCCTCCTGTAAAAGAATCTCTGTGTGTTCAGAGTACTTTTGATTGTAAATAAGAGATCCTGGGGGAAAAAAGGGATTTCTGATAAAGCTGAAAAAAATGTGGTATAAGTTTTATAAATGAATGAATTAATGAATTGGATAGTAAAATGATTGTAATGTCCACATCACTTGTGAATCTGGGATGTGAGGTGCATGAGTAGTTTGGTAGTGTTCAACAATAGCCTTATTGTTACTTTACAGCCTCTCTCTTCCCATTTGGTGGAGTTTCAATTGATGTTCTTAAGGAAGAGGCACATGGAAATAGTGACCAGCACACTTTGAGTATTTGATCAGGGAGTTTCTTGAATTTCAGTTGATATTCTGGAGAACAAATTAGAAACCATGAAACATTTACATGAAATGTAATGGCCTTTATATATACAGGTAGTCCTCGGGTTATAACCACTCGTTCAGCAACCATTCAAAGTTATGGCAACACTGAAAAATTAGACTTATGACCGGTCCTTGAAGTTCTGGCTATTCAGCATCCCCATGGTCATGTGATCACAATCTGGGCATTTGGCAACCAGCTCATGATTATGACATTGTAGTGAGCCACAGTCACATGATCACGATTTCCAACATTCCCTGCTGGCTTCCCACAAGCAAAGTCAACGAGGAAGCCAGCAGGAAGTCAGAAGTCACAGTCACATGAGGTCCTTGCTTAACGACCCGCACAGTCCTTATTTAACGACAGCAACTGGGACTGCTGGAATTGCTGTCGCTAAGTGATATGGTCATGTGATGTCATGCTTGATTACTACATCACTTAGTGATGGAGTTTCTGGTCCCTGTTGCCATCATAACCTGAGGACCACCTGTGTATAAAAATACAATTGAACCTTTTCATCCCAGCTGCAGTTGAAAATGAAATCACTTACTGGGAATTAATATTTGCCGGGATGGGGGAGGAATCTCCCCACTAGTGTCACATTAGTATTCTGCATCAACTTGCTAGGCCATCCCAACCACACCTAGAAGTATTTTAGCTTCTTCTCAGAAAACAAAAGGCTCTTGAGTGTGAACGCAAAGCCGAGTGTTTTATGAACTGATAGGATATAGAAACCTGAACATGTCTGGTATATGAAGACAGTTTTACGAGAAGACCAGAGTCTAGGATACACAGGCAATTCCATGGGGCACCTGATGTGGCTCAGTACATTCGAAGAGAGAATCTGAAATGAGTCACTTTAATTATGAGTAGATAAGCTTGAAGCAAAAGGTTTTTAATAAGAGTGGGAACCCTGCTGCTTCTGTACAAAGGTGGTGCCACTTCACCATGTCAAATGATGGGTGAGAGACACTTTAGATCTCCATATAGGAAAATCAATTTCAATGTCTTAAAAATGGAAAAAAATGTAGTTCCAAAGGTTATTGCACATCACCAGATAATCTCCAGCACTAAGTAGTTAATTTAAAAAGTGAAATATGGAGTATTTAAAATGTTCTACACCAGCATTTGAGAGGTTTGAAAAGACAATGTTAAATCATTCCTACACACACACACACACACACACTGTATGTGTGTTACACGTATATCACACAAATTCCACTGATTATTCCAGTAAGTAGATGCAAACTGTTCAGTAATTAAAAAGTCAAAACTGTTAAACAGTCTTAACATTATTTATTGCACTTACAAACTACGAAATTATCTGGGTGGCCCGACAACTGAAGACAAACTTAAATAAAATATTAAAATGTAAAATTTAATAATTATTATAAACAATAAAACAACAACAAAACAGCCTTAGAAGGCACTTATGAGAGAATATGATTTTTCAGATAACTTGGTCCTAGAATGTGAAATCAATTTGGAATGTTTTTGGCCCTGATTCCCCCACTATCAATTTTGATTGGGAATCTTGAAAAAGAAAGGTTCTTCTTTGGGGCTATCTTCTGATCTTTAACTGAACTTGGAAGAACAGTCTTAGGGATTTATATCATGGCATATAAATCTGAAGGACCTTTCAGATCATTTTTATAAAACAGGTTTTAGAAAACCAAACATCTTTTGACTTGTCTAATTCAATACTCTTTACAACATAAATCAGTGGGCCAGAAGTTTTAGAACCACGATTCCCAGCAGCCCAGCCCAACATGGGCAACGTTGAGGGATGTCAGAGGTATTAGTTCAGCAATATTAGAGGGCCACATAACTCTCACCTCTATAATATAATTAACTTCCAGATTTTTGTCAGGGATTTTTCCCATTCCTACTTGGAAATGCAAACATTATTCTTGGATGTACTTTATACAAAGCAGGTGCTTTCTCTGACCTCTTCCATAAATGTCAACACTAGCTCCAGAAAGTCCAGTGTGTTGTCCCTGGATTCAGAAATCAAGGGTTCTAGCAGAATTCAGACTTTTCCCAAGGTAAGATGATTTTCAGTGACTTACCTCTGATAGATTTGTCAAAACTTAGTATTTAATTAAAACCATACTAGAAATCTGAATGGGTAGTAAACAAGGAAACTGTATGTCTGCTAATTTCCAAATAGGTTTCATGGAATACTTATTTTCTACATTTGAGATCCACAGAGGATAATCCACTTTCTGCAAAAGAAAACTCTTTTCTGGTAGGTAATTCATGTGGATTAAACTCCCACAAAAAAGGCTACTAACAAAAAAAAAAAATTGCTTTTGAGAATCAAACAGAAATAAGTCAGGGAGAGCAGCTGGGAAGGAGGAAAAGATAACCCTGAAGAAAAGATGACATTGACTGTATTGAAGTTATTTTGGCATAATGGCAGCGTAAATGAGCACCATCTGGTCAAAAGTGAGAAAGGAAGAACAGATGACTGGAAGCAGAGAGGAAGAGAAGCATAAGGAAATGAGGGCAGGGATTAATTTGCAGAGTTGAACATTTGGAGGCACTTTACTGTCAGGAATCCCCTGCCCCCTATGCCCCAAACTCACTGGTGTACCAAAATTGACCCTGTGCTACTATGTCCTAAAGCATGCTGCCACCTTCTTTTTCCTTCCACCCATGTTCCCTCCTTCGGACCCATGGCAGCTCTTTGCTGTCACATAGCAGGTTGCAATCAGTTGCAAGGCAGAATTGCCAGAGAGACTAAGAACAGGACCGTAAGATCAAACATGCAAACATTCTTTTTTATCCTATTAAATTATTTCAAAGAGCTATATGGGGTGTGCAATGGATTGGCGGGTGGGCGGCATGTATAGTACAGTCCAATAGATACCGCATGGATACAATTCTTATTAAATTTGATGGGGCTTATTTTCAGGCAATGAAGAGGGTGTTGGCATTGGACTGAAGTTTTCACCTATGTCCCATATGACTTCCTTTGAATAAGACTGGCTGAATCTTAATTCTGAAAATATGTGTTTAGGACTGCAATGCAAGTGTTCCAGTACACCACCGGGTTTTATTTCTTTGTTTATTTAAAAAAAAATATCCAGAATGCTGCTAATTAGCCCCAGTTATATCCATGGATGTGTTGAGTCAGGATCTGCTCTCCCACTCCACCTTCTTCATAGAAGAATTCACAAATACCAATTTCAAGGATGTTTATTTCTAGATAATTATGATCAACGTCTTTGAGTTTCATAAAACAGAGGAGAGGAAGCAAGATTCCCATCAAGTGGTTATGACAGATATGAGAGAAAAACTGGATCAAACAAACATGCTGTCCTGGGCTCTGTGCCATGTATTCACTGACAAGTCAGAATAGGGTACTTGTAAAATGAAAGGAGGGTCTGTACTGTTCTAGAGCACTGCAGCCCATGTGTTAACTGCCACCTGATGTTGGCAGGCTATAACGCCGATTCTGTGGGTCCTGAACTGGTTACCAGTTCAATTCAGGGTATAATTTAAAGCACCGGTTTTAATCTACAGAGACTTGATGGCTTAGCGCTCGAGTACCTGCAGCACTCCCTTCTCCAATCTGTATCAGCCTGACCAACTACAGCAATGAAAGAGAAAATCCTCATCGTCCTACACTTCCGGGGAACTATTTATTTATTTTTGTTTTAATCATACCATAGATGTTTTCATTTTAATTTTTGAAAACCCCCAAATTGCAATATTTCAGTAAGATATAAATTCAATAAACAAACGAATAAATGGTACAGGCCAATAACAGTAAATCATAAACTACATTACTTCTGATCTTCAAAAATGTGTGACAAATTTGGAAGTGGATGGTAGGTTAAATAAACAGACTAGAACATCTTTGTTCAGAAAGAGTATCCAAATGCAATTAGGTAATGATAAATCTGTTGACAAGACAGAGTTCCATATTATTTCTCCCATGAATCCTTTCATAGTTTTTGCAAGAAGATGTCTTGTAAATATCATAAACCAAAGTTAAATGACATCCCAAGGCTAGCTGTACATCTTCCTGGGAGTGTCAGGACCCTGTTTTCTTGCAGTCAAAATTATATTCCTCAAATTAACTTTATCCACCCAATGCTTCTTGAGCTAGATCTGGCTATTTCATGTTACAAATCCTGGAATCCAGAGTGCTAAAATAGAGGTGTGGGATTATAGAGTTTATTTATGCAGAAAGTTACAATTTATAGGACTGGTTGATACATGAAAATACATCACTCAATTTGCATCAAATTAATTGTTGGTTCATGGTTGAAGATGTAAATATACTGATTTCACCAAGAAGAACTTTCAGACTACAGAGGTGAAAAAAAAAAATGCTTCATTTCTGGTGTTAACTCTGAGATAGTTCAACTGCACAATGCAAGCCATTAATGCCATGACCATCAATTAATGACTACCCATGAATAAACCAGTCCACATGTATAGGCCTACATTTACAATATGGGGATACATTGGATTTGGAAGAGCAGAATGAACCCATGACAATTTGTTTTTCAGCCTAGAAGGTGCATTTGGAATAGGAAACAAAGATTAACCCATAGGCCAGCAAATATTTGATCCAGGTTGCTCCATCTGTAGCCCAATCCTATGCCCATTTATTCAGAGACCAGCTGAATACATAGGTCTGCATAGGATTAGAGTGTTTCACAGTTGTTTTTACCTTACAAATTTATAGGTAACTTAATGGTGACAAATGATGCCTCCAAAGTTAACAAGTATAGACCCATTCCCAGCATATTTTTCCTGCCCTTTCTCCTTTCAAAATTCTAGTTCCGGTCATCCAATCCTTGCTCCTCAATGTTATACATTATCTAACCTTTTCCCACTAAAACTATATTGATGAGTCAGCTACTGGATTCAGTGCTGTATCATGAAAAGCAAAGGGCAGCCCCATCTTTTTCTCACAGAAAAAGCATACCTAAAATTATGGAATTGGCTGCCAAATTAATGCCACGTAGCCAGGACTTGACTTGACTTGACTTGACTTGACTTGACTTGACTTGACTTGACTTCCCTTGACTTCCCTTGACTTCCCTTCCCTTCCCTTTTTTTTTTTTTTTTTGCAAAAAAGAGAACTGCATTTTAACATCCACTACACAATTTAATTTAGTTTTATTTTTTTATGTAACTTCCAGAAAAATAATTCCTATTCCTCCCACCCACAGAGACCTTTAAGCTATTTTATTTTCAGAAAAACCTTCCTCTTTTGCTTGTTTTCAAGTAATGAGCTCCCCCGTGTGGCTGTATGAGGATTTCCAGCTGCTATTAAAAGCCATCGAAAGCATTTCTACCTCTGTACGTTCATCCCATTGCATTCATTTGGATGGAACCCTTGCCCAAAGCAAGGCATGCTAGGAAAACAGAAATATAAATGTCTTATATAAAGCTATCTTTTGTTTTGTCCTAATTTTATTTCGCTAAGGCCTGCAGACAGATTTCCATTTGTAATGGCAAACAATATGTAAGAAATCCTATATACAGAGAGATGCAGAATGGCAATAATTTGTCATGACTAAACAAATGAAGAACAGAGAAGTATATTCATCTCAGTGGCAAACAAAACAGCAATAGTGAGGGGGGGAAACCCTCATTTCAGGGGGAAGAGACTTTGAAATATTTCCTACTATTCACTAGATTATTTAGTCTTCCTCCCTAACAGTTGTCCAATTCACTGAAAATTCTCATCAAGCATTGTGGCCTTTTGAGTCACCCTTTCTGACTGTGTCCAAACAAAAAAGTTGGATTCCCACCCAAGGGTTTCAGCTATCTCTTTCTTTCTCTTCCTGTCCAATTTTTCCAGACAAAGATGAGATTAGGGGAAAGGGTGATTATCATCTTTTGATACTCTACCCATTGGATTTTTACTGAATATATGAAATGCCAGTGACTTGTCACAACAGTCATTAAGATTTTATTGGCATCAAATATAGTATATTAAATATGATTCTAATATTATATTAACTTAATAGGTAGCAGTTTAGTGTTTTAGCATTTAAGCATATTTCAGTAACAGTTCATTACTGACATCAGTAATTTAGCTCTTATTTTTTCTTAACATTGTAATGTCTGTATTCATATTATTCTTAGACTATTTTATTTGTACATTTATGTTTACATTTAGTAATGTCTTCTTTCTCCTCCTTTTAATCTTTCTTTGTGTTGTATAGTCTTTCATAGGAAGTTGCACAATATGCTGGTCAGCAGCCATAAAAAAGGATTTATTTTTTGTGTTGTTTTGTTGTTCCAATTCTGTTTAAGGATTTTGAGGGGGGAAGCACAGTACATTCATGTATGATACAAAAGGCAGAATTTTTTCCCTGGAATTATGAGGATACTTCAGGGACTTTTTGTTCTTTTTTCCTTTTCAAGCATGTTACCCTTATTGTAGGACAGCTCTTGATGCTGTGTTTCCTGCCTCAAAATGGCAAGAAATCATGCAGCCAATTTTCAGCCTTGAGTCTTCAGAGATGGCTCCACTGTACCCAAAATGGTATGGTGGCCTGGAATTAACCTTTCCCTGTTGCTAATGAAGTGTGAAACATCAATGCTGGGGACAAAATGGTGCCTTCAGTTAGAAGATAACCAATCCCACAATATTATGCAATCTGTCATCTACAAATGAGAAGACAATCTTGTGGAACTCTTGTATATTTCAGCTTTGTGGGTTAGGCTATGGGGAGAGGAAGTGAGCCTGACACTCCAGAAAGGGGATTTTCAAGGATTTATCACCAATAATTAGGAAAAGCCTGGTGGGGTTGCCTTGTTCTGCACCATTGGCAGACTGGGAGTGTCTCTGTTTTGGTATACACCAGTGAGGATGTGTTAGGATCTAATGGTTGATACTGATAAGTGTGGAGATGAGTCAAATATTCCATTCACCCAAGTTGAACAGATCCTCTCAGCTGCTCCTTCTAGAAATAGGTTGCTTGAGTCTTCTAAATGTCAGACCGTTGGGATGGAAATAGAACACTTTCTAAAAAGGCCTCTGCATAAATGAAGTGTTCCAGCAAGATTCACATCAAGGTCCAAAGACAAAAGCTTATAAAGTGTGAGACAGGTCAGTAGCCTGCAGTGCAAACCTTTGGGAGAACTCCTTTCATCTCACCAGGGTTGTATTTTCCCTAGATGAAACTGCTTAAGGTAACCTACACTAACAAAATGGACATATTTTCCAATGGGGAATAGAGAATGGAAGGTTTCATTGATCCACATAATCAATAGGGTCCAGTTTGTTTGTTTAAAAGATTTTTATAGCCACCCATCTTAAACACAACTCACAACAATAAAAGCAGTAACTATAACATCATAAACCATAAAACCATAAAATAAAAAAATAAAAACCTGGCTCCTCAATCATCCCCTTGGGATGCCCCACAACCAGCTCCAGATATCCTCATTCTAGCCCAGCACCTGGGTAAAAAGCCAGGGCTTAATGGCCTTCCGAAAGGATAAAAGGGTGAGGGTCTGCCAAATCAGCTGGGGAAGGGTGTTCCATAAGGTAGGGGCAATCATGGAAAAAGCACGCTTCCAAGATCCCACCAGATGGCAAAATTTCAGGGAAGGGACCTGAAGCGTGACCATTCTATCCGATCTGGTATGATGGGCAGACAGTCTCGGGGAGAGGTAGTCCCGGAGATGGCTCTTCTTAACTCAGGTGCCAAGGAAATCAGTGCAGAAAAGAATACTACCAGAATTCACTTCATCCTCTAGAAATCTATGATCCAGGCCATATTTCTATCAAAGAGGGTGTGATGGCACATTTCCTACCCTCCAATTACCACTTGTTTACTAGCACTTGGGAACAATCTCAACAAATCTTCCTGCCTAGGGAAAAACCAAAAATTGCACCCATCATTCCACTTGCAAAAGCTTTCAGCTGAAACTGATTTCAGCACAAGTTTCCTCCACCGCTTCTGAAGGTAGACAGCTAGTTTAGGAGGGGCAGAGCACCTTTTCTCAGGAAGAATGTGATGGCCATGTGACCCTCAAGCATTCTCTCTTTGAAGTAGCTGTTCCTTCTGCGTTAGGTTCAGGCTAGTACTTCCAGTACTCATGGGTTAATTTGGTATATTCCCTCTACTACTTCTGTCTGGGATGGTTGTCCTCTTCCAATGAGCATGCAGCTTTGGGAGGGACACACATGGAGCAGTAAGAGAGGAAGAGGACATTTGCCTAGGAAGCCAGATCAGCCAAATCATCCTAGTGGTTAATGGGATGACAGATGTCACAGTCAGGTTGCCCAAACATCACATTCAGGGATATCTTGCATGAGGTTTCACCACTATCAGGAGCCACCAATGATATGGAGTACATGTGGCCAAGCTACCTGGTAAGTGCTGCTAAAAATCATACAGAAGACTTTCCATGGGAATCTGAGCCCTATGGTAAATAAAACATGTAGCCTGTGCTCCATTTAATACCCAGCAGTGCCTAACCCAAACATTAAGGGTGCAGTGCTTGGTTCTGAAGTGAGTACTATCAGATTAAGGTAAATAAGTCCCTTTCTTGAACTTATTTCTTAGGGAGCCTTATGCCGGTGATAGTCAGATGGCTCAACTATGGTGAACCATGGAATTAGGCAAAACAAATAAAGCTTGACATGAGTCCATGACAATAATGTTTTAACCTTTACTAGGCATGCGCTGGTCTGTGATTATGGATGAGATGATGCTCAGGTTGTATAATATTTTGTGTGTCCATGTGGAAGCAATTACTTAAGAAAATGGAATTTCTGACTGCAGAATTATGGTCTGTATCTCTAGCATTAAATTGCTTCACATCAGTAATGTTTTGCAATGTTTCTGCAAGGAAGGCCAATATTAAAATGTTCCTGGTAATAATGGGACTGAGTTAAAGTAGCTTGTGGACTTTTGGATGAGTTGAGGTCTAAATCAAAGGACATTCAATTTACAACTCCAAGATCCTACCTAGACATTCTATGAAGACAGTGTTACATGGTGGGAAGAAGACAACTCTACTTCTAGAGATTTCATGAACATCTTGTTCTTAGCAAGAATATTGAAGCACTTGCCATTGCCATCTTCCAGGCAATGCTTTTTCAACTGCCCAATCTGCCTTGCTGCCCGGGGATATCTTGGTAGTTTTCTATCTAAACACTAAACAAATCCAAGCCTGCTTAGGTTTTCAGATCAGCTAGATTTGGCAAGGTGATGAACACATGGAGGAGAGGATGCATCTAACTATGGTAAATCACATTTCCCATATAAACCAAACAGTGGGCAAAGTGGTGCACCATTTTCTACCTGACTGGGTAGAAATCTTGGGCAAACCTTTGAATCAAGGTGTCAGGGGAGTTGCTAAAGATGAACATTCCCACCAGTTTTATTGAACAATCCTTGGGAGATTCCTGCATACTTCTCATACCTACTAAGAATTCCTTGCTATTGAAAGGGCTGTGACTTTGCAGCTCCTAAACTGCAGGGTTGCACCAGACATATGGTAGGAACACAACATTCAGTTATATTAATCAACTTATTAAGCAATCACTGAAACAGAACACATCTGATTACATGGGAAGCAGGATATATATTTGTGTGTGTGTGTGTGTGTGTGTGTACACACACACACACACACACACCAAATACATCTGGACATATCCAGACTTTTCCATCTTTTCTTTAGGAATTTCTCCAGGGCTGTAACTTTTTACAATGGCCCTTAATGATTTGGGTAATGTATTAGGGCTCTGTTATGCTGGGCAGGGCAGGGGAGATATTAAAAACGTAAAATTATTCATTCACAGCCCCAAAGAGTTTGCACACAGAGAGAAGCTTTGGACAGTGCTAATACTGTTCAACATTCCAATTTAATGGGACCAACGTGCTTAACTATGCTTGGAGAAGAACTACTCTGGAGCCTCCATGAATAGGACTGCTTTTATGATCTCTGCCTAGAGAAAGGGTCCACCCCTCATGATTTAATACTCAATCTGTGAATTTTAATAACTGCCACTACTTATCGGCCCCATCTATCATCTTACTGCATTTGCAGCTGTTGATGCTTTTAAAGCAGCCTCATCATAGATTCAAAAAGTCTAACGCACACAAAAAATTGGCAGACAAAAAGAACCATATGCTTACTTGACCTAGGATTACATAAACCTGTTATTCAACATAGAGAGAGGGATTACAGCATTACTTTTTACTAAGTTGCTTTTCATATGGAAATTTCTTTTCACAGCCGAGAGCTGCATTTAATGGCATCAACAGGAGAAAAAAAAATCTCTATTTTTAGCTCCCTGATCATGGACATATAGATTTTTATAGTGTCTGCAAGCATGCATTAATGTTAATTTCACAGTTCTCCTTTGTATTTTGTTAATGTCACAATCTGCTGTAAAACCTTGCCAAGTTTCTTAACTGTCATGTTAATTCCGAGACCTATTCTGCACTCTTTGACATTTCAGGACAGAACATGGCAGTAAAAATAGATTAAAAACAGCTTATAAGTATTATAAAATCAGGAACTTTGCAGATGGTGGAATTAGATCTGCTCAGTTGAAATCCAGCAATTCAAAGCACTTTAAAAAAAAAAGTGTGTGTATTCATTTGGAAGATAAACATTTTTGCCACAATAGCCTGCTGCTCTCTAAATGGAGAAAGGGAAATGAACACACAGCAAAATGTAAGAAAGTTATTTTTTTTAAAGCATTACTCTGAATGTATACACTATATCCATGTCAGTATTTAGTTTCAAACAGTTTCAGTACTGTATAAATAAGGGTGTAATAACAGCAAGACTTCTACTGAGTTCAAAGTTCACACAAATTATTTCACACAAGGGATTTCTTTTGAGGGTTTTTTCCCCCTGTGTCAAAAGAAATACATTAATGTTCTTTAGGTATTAAATGACAATGTCGCACGGTAAGAAATTTGCAGAAATGGACAGGAAATGAGACTCTTTTTTCCCCCCACTGATTGCGAAAGAATGTACTTTTTTCCCCTCCTTCCTTATAGCAGGCGATCCATTTCAAAGGGACCCTTTTGCTTTTCTGCTTCTGTTGATTTCAGGAAGTTGAAAAGGGGCTCCTCCAAAAGTTTTCCAAAGTTGAGAATGAAATATTCTTTTTAGAAATCTGTATCATAAAAAAAAAGGGGGGGGGCTTTCCTTTTTCCTTTAAGGGGCTCTTATTATTTCCATCATCCTTCTTGAGTTGCTGATGAATAGCCACATCCTTTGCCAAACTCCACCCATTCTCTTTTTTCCAAAGCTTTTCTTCATTATTTACTCAGCCTTTTTCCCACAGCCTAGACAGCCGTCAAAGACGGCTTAAAGAAAACACTGTATTAACATGAAAAGGGGGGGAAGCATTCCACTCCAAATTGATCTCCTAATACTTTATGTTGAAATGATAATTGGTGCAGCCTGTATTGAAAAAAAAATAAAATAAAATAAAGTAAAATCAAAGCAGGAGGGAAACAAAAAACTCATTTCTCTCTCTCTTTCTCAGTCCCTGCAAGGTATTATCTCAGTTGGGGCATTCAGAGAAACCAAACAGACACATTAAAAAAAAAAATGGGGGGGAGCACAGCCTCCTCCCCCATCTGCTAGAGATTGCTGTCCACAATTCTTTTCAACTGACATAATCCAGATTGATTTGTTCAGCAGATAAAATTCTGGCCACTTTGCCCTTTGCAGGAGCAACATAATATCACTCTGTATTCAGTAACAATGTAACATAATGGGATCGGAATGCGCAAAATGACGGTTCTTATGTTACGGAGACATCCAAGCGAGCTGAGTCTTAATGCAAAAAATCATTACACACAGATTACTGAATTTCCCTGCATTCCTGCAAGCCTGGGTTTGGTTGTTCTGAAAGGACAGAAAAGACACCCAGTGGTCCCACCCTTTTACTCCACCACCACAAAACCCGGCTCACGAATAACTCGATTACAGTTCTGTGTTCAAAGGGGAGCGAGGGGGAGGGAGAAGGGGAAGGGGGGTCACAACAGAAGAAGAGCCAGTTTATTCCTACCAAGGCTAACAGTTAAAGACCGGGGACTGTTGAACTCTATTCTGCCATATATGGTGGAAATCTAAATTTCAAAGGTTATCATGTAAATGGCCATTTTTCTTTGTTTGCGGTTCCCCGCTATGCCAAATGAATTTGAAAGACGTCCAAAGATAAGACCTTATGGCATCTTTCTTCTTTTGATCAAGCTATGGATGCAGAACTGTAGATGTAACTGCTACGGCAAGACGAGGTGCCATTTCTCTTTCTGTTCCATTGAACTATATCTTGCTTGCACCAACGTAGGATTTTTATAGCACTTTTTGTTAATTCCTGGATGGGAGATCACCAGAAAATTCCAAGGTCGCAGGTTATATTTCTGTACTGCTGTCAAGAAGACTGCATGAACATGGCCTTAGGTCAGTGTTGTCCAAACTTGGCCACTTTAAGATGGGTGGACTTCAACTCCCAGAATTCCCCAGCCAGCCATGAATTCTGGGAGTTGAAGTCCACTCATCTTAAAGTGGCCAAGTTTGGACAACACTGCCTTAGGTCATCAGGAAAGAAGCTTAACTTGAGGAAGCTTTTTAATTTTTTATTGCATGAATAAAAGCTGAGAATGAAAGACTGAGATTTACACGATGGCAACTCAGAACAAGCTACCTCCATGTTCTTCTGTTGTTGACCATTTGGGGGCACCTAATTAATTAAGAAGATAATTCACACATCACCCCAATTCAGTGTGTGCTTAACCATGGTTTGCTGCATAAGCTATAATTGCCTAAAAGAGACTAAACCATAAACTGTGAATCCTGGTACTGTGTGGGGTTATAGAGATATAGCAGATAAATAAATAAGTAATCAATCTAGGGTCGACATATCTGGTCAAGAAGAGAAGGTTCAGGAGTTTTGGAGGATTTAAGCTGTGAAAAATGTTTCTAGTATTCATTTTGCCTTTTGTTTTGTTTGTTTGTTTGTTTGTTTGTTTATTTATTAGTTTTATTTGGCCAACTGTCCCAAATACAAGACTCTGCTCAGCTAGTGTTTTGCCCAAGACATTAGAAAAACTGCACTGTCAATCTGAATGTTACTGTAGCTTCAGAAATTGAAGTGGGGGATAGAGAAACCGTGAGTGACTTTTGCTCAACTCTGGCTTAGTGTGATATGTAAATTTAACCAGTATTTGGATTATATGGACTCTTGATTTGACTTGATCATACGGTTCTACCCTGATTCTCTAACAAACCACTGCACTGCAGCAGTAGAAAAAGGAGTGATCCTAACACACTGGAAATTTGTTTGAATCTTATGAGGATAACTAACCAACAGGGTCACAGCAATCATAGGAAACCAGAATAAAATTAAATTTGATTGCATCTGAACTACTGAAATACTTTTGTGTGTTTTAGATACCTGATTATCCAAAGACAACATGGATTATTAGGAAATCAAGCTCCTAAATTATGAGTTATCTTTTACTGACTGTGGTAGCTTTTCATGTTCAGCACATGGAGGGCAATTGAAATATGAAAAGGGAGGGGCTGGGTGACTTGTCCTGGCACCCCTTCCCATGTGTAGATTTACAGTATATTCATTTACAGTGTTTGAAGAGGGCCATTCATTCTCTGTCATGCTTAAATTTGCAAAAGCTTGAGAGAACCAGGACTTGGCATTATGGCAGAAGAGCCATGAATGTTGAATCCCTACAACCTTGCTAAGCCCATCACTGGAATTAATGCCACTGGAAATAATAGCTTTTCCAATTCACAGAAGAACTGTTGCCTATAATAGTGAGTGGTACAAAGGACAATACAAGCTAAATTTTAGAAAAGACACTTCAGTCACCCTGAATGCAACACTCTCACATCAGGGGCAATTCCACACAATGGAGATAAAGAAAACAAACCCTAATTGGCAGGGCGGGGGTGGGGGCGAAATCAGCTCTTATTTGATGGTGCTTCAGATTACAAGATGTGTTGATTGATAATGATGAATATAAAACTTCCCCAAGTTCATTGAACAATCAAATCTTTCTTCCTTCCTTCCTTCCTTCCTTTCTTTTTTATGTGATTGCTATCTTATAATTAAGCATTAAGAAATTAGTGCAGCAACTTATCATCACAAATCAGGTATACTCTGAGGCACACAGAGGAAGCTGAAAGAGAAATGGATATTAAAAACAAAACACGCACAGATGCGCACACACACAAAACCCCAAGTCAACGAGCGATTATGCTCTACGTTATTAGGTTACCTTCAAAAACTTTTAGTAGTATCAAGAAAATTGGAACAACGACAACAACAACAAACATGGCCTAATAATTATGACAAATGATGATTAGTACCAAATAACACAATCTACTTATATTTCATAAACGTACAATAGATATCTACAATGGGGACCATCCAAACATCACAGAAGAGGCTTAAATTTACTACAGAAGACTTCATCAGGCACAATATTAAAGGTGCTGAGAAAGTGACAACAGGAAAGCCCAAAACCCAGTATGATGGTTCAACTACATAACTTGCAGTTCAAACACAGATTCAAAATGGATTTTGTAGATTAAATGCAGCTAGAAGTGGTATGCTTCCATGCCACACCATGGATATGGGATTATGGGGTTATTATTACTTTTTCTGCAGGCATCTTATTTTGCTACAGGAAAGGAAGATATTGTTTTCATTTAAGAACAACAGTTTGTTCTGGAGTGACTTTGTTGGAAACTTGTTAATGCACAATTGTTGGGCTGAGTTCACACAACAAGTTCAGGCAATTCTTGTTCTTCCCAATAATGCAAAAGGGCTTTTAAAGTCCTCTGCAACTCTATGATTTGAGCATAAGTGGATGGCCATAACAGGTGGTTTATCCCACATGCTAAGCCACAGCTGAACCATGTTATACGTTAGGGTGATCATCTCAGCCCAGAAACATTTGCATACATACTATAATATGAGGTTCCACGCCTCTTCTAGTTAAAATATATGTATCAGATGATCGGTGTTTGTTATATCACTCCAATCACAGATTTCTAGTCTTGTATAATGACTAGAGGCATATTTTCCTCAATAGATGAAGAGGAATGGGTCACAAAAAGATGCTCATGCAAATACACGAGTAAAAATGATATTGCTCAATTTTGATAACCCAGATTTCTTATTAATAACTCAGAATTCCATAAGAGGGCTGATCAACTTATTTTTTGCATCACTTTTCTACTGATGCCACATGAAGTAGCTGTTAAGTCTCCTAACAAAATGACAGGAATTGCTATCCAATGACAAAGCCACCTAACATCCAAGTGTTACATGCTGGCATTAAAGATGTATCATCGCTCCACCACTTAGACAGGAGCGTCATCTTCCAAATCTCAAGAGATAGCACTGCAGACATACTAACCTGAGTGTGCCAGATGCACACTTAAAAATCTTGACAGTCAACAATTCTGCAGAGATCAGGAGCAAAGAGATGCTAAGGATTATACAAAGATGCTCTTTCTAGATCAAAGACTACAGCAAGGAATTAAAGATGGCAGAATAAAATGATGGAATTCATCAAACATTACTCTTTGCCTTGAGAAAAAATAAGAATTGATGTGTTGCAGACTGAGGTCAATAGCCTCAAAAACACCTATTGATATTAGATTGTCCTTATTAAAAAATTGTGATACAATATGCATTTTTATTTAAAGTACTGTAATGTCTTACAGAGAGCCAGTTTGGTGTAGTGGTGAAGGCACCAGGCCAGAAACTGGGAGACCATGAGTTCTAGTCCCACCTTAGGCACAAAGCCAGCTGGGTGATCTTGGGCCAGTCACTCTCTCAGCCCTAAGAAGGAGGCAATGGCAAACCACTTCTGAAATTTTGCCAAGAAAACTGCAGACTAGTCCAGGCAGTTGCCAGGAGTCAACACTGACTCAAAGGCACAACACATACACAGTGTCTTACAAGCTGAATCTAACAACAGATTGTAGTGACTGCCTGCACAATTTTTCAGCAGAAATCCCATCCCATGGCTGTAAAAGTTTTGTAAAACACACACACACACACACACACAGAGAGAGAGAGAGAGAGAGAGAGAGGCTTGCATGAGAATAAATCAAAATTAGGTCTTAGCAAAATCAAAGTTTTTAATTTAGTATTTTTAAGCTACAGTTTAACTGAAGTCCCCTGTATTTTAACAAGAGTTAAATTCAATAACTAAATCCAATCTGTCTTGAACAATTCCATGGAAACCTAATCTCATTCAACAGCACAAACTCTCAGGCAGATGAAAATCCCTGACTCTGATCTTGAGGCTGGAGGGAAAGCATGTATTTAACTTCCTGAAACAGCGGTATTCTCATTTGCTATAATATTAGATACAGCATATTTCTACGAAAGTGAATAAAGATGTCTCTGTTTGCATCAGAGGTATAAGCATCAATGGTTGCTGTCTACCCAGAGATAGGTTTGAATACTCCAGCTGTCTTTCTCAGATAGTTCTCTTCATGCCACCCTAATCCTTAAGATAGTGGGGAGAAAATAGCCTGCTTCTTATGCCAAGCCACTACACAAAACTGGCTACAGAAAAAAACCTTAAGAGAACTTCACTTGAAAACCGTGACTTAAGCACTGGGCCAAGACTGATGATGAACAATTTGCTTATGGCTGGGAGGGCCATACTTCTAATTTGTTTTAGTTGCCAATCATGGCAGGGGTTCTAGTGGGTGATGCTATGAGGCCAAGATTTTGGGGTCTTTAGGGGATGGGATTTGGGGAAGGCTGGGTAGTTCTGAAGGGGTTCAAAGTACAAAATTAAAGCTTGCAAAAACTAGGAAAAATAAGCCTGATTTGTAGGAGTTCAGAGGGCGCATTTCAGGAATAAAGTGGTGATTTAGGTTTTTGCAAAGCTTACGGTATTAATTTCACTGCTTGTACAACATCTAATGCTTCTGGAATAAAGCAGTTCATAAATCTTATGACTAAATAGTTAAATGACCCCACAATCTTCCTGAATTATGAGAATAAATGAGGGCCACAAAAGGAGTATTGGGGTGATTGAAAGAGCCAAACAAAGTCCCACAAATATTGAACTTTGAGTTCAAAAGATCTCCTTGCTTGTAGAAGAGTGAGGTGAAATTCCAGTCCATGAGGAGCTCTTCTTATTCACTGGAATTACTTGACTGCCACATATCAAGTAATCCAGAAAAAGTCACACTTTCTTATGCTACCCCTCTTTTATTCTCTGAAAACAGGAAATACTTTACATTTTGTGTAGAAACTGTATGTTTGCATATAGTTTCATATAATTCTATATAACTGTTTTTATTTTACCTATTTTTTTTTTATCATGGACAGGTTATGATCTTGTATTGATGGCTGTTGTAAACTGCCAAGAGTCTTCTTGACTGTGGTGGATATAAATCCAATTAAGTAATTAAGCAAACAAACAACTCAAATTAACTACATTTAATGAAAGGCCTATATATTTTCTTACACACATCTTTGGCACATCCTGCATCTATCACCCCTTTCACTGTGTCATTAGTCACAGTGTATTTTTCAGCCAGGAAAAGCATAGCTAAGTAATCTCACTTCAGTGCATTAGTGTGGTGTAATTCAAACTGAAACCCTGTTTTTAATTTTCAGTGCAAAGAACGGTGCTGTAACCCACCAAAAAGAATCAGTGTGAAATAAAATACCTACTGTAACTTCTTTCCTCACATTAAAAGGGCTGAGCATAACAGATCCAGTCTTCCCTCTTGCTCAGCTTGGCTTACTTATCCTTTAGTTGACTGAGTTATCAAAATAATATTTGTGCATTACATTTTTATGGTAGCTGAAATGTATCCTAGGGCTTCTGGATATGAAGCAAGTAAAGACTCCTATACGTGAAGGCTGGGTATGATTAAAGAAGACTTTCGGCCAAAGGGAAACTATCTGCTTCCTTCTTCATCATTGCTGCACGCTTCTGTGTGCTTACCCAACTCCCTTGTTGCAGCGCTACATCATCCCCTTGGATTGTAGGTTAGGCATATTTACAGTAGGAGATCACAGCTTTATTTCAGTTAAAGAGACAAAAGTTGCAGTGGAAGTAGCAGTGGGGCTTTCTTGGACAAACAGAACATTTATGCATTCCCTTCTATGGTACCTTTTGCCCAGATGCTAATAATGACTGGCTTTTACTACCTCAAACATGTTGCAATATATAACTTCCTTTCTGAAAGGAATATGTCTGTTTAGCTCTTCCCTCCTAGCAGGCCCATTCTACTCTTTCCATTTTCCTGTTTTTGTTTTACATTTTTCTTTTCCTATAGACATTTGAGACTGTGGTTACCAAATTTTAGGGTTCAGATGGAATGTGAAACAGTGATTAATTTAAAGAGCTCATTTTTTTTAATGGACATGTAGGAAGAAAAGGAAGAGGAGTAATAGAAATCCAAGGCCATTGTGCTTCATCTTCATAACAAATCATGATTTGGTGTTACACTCAAACTGGGCCATTGCACAAATCTCAGCCTTACTATTCAATTCCCTTCTCCATTTGGTCCATCCTCAGTAGAATATGGAATCATTAAACTAACAACATTTCCTATTCTTACATATCTGCTCTAATTACAATCTGAACTCAAAAAGTAGGAAATGGTATTGAGTGACCTAGAGAAGTTTGAAGAGATTGAATTAGGGCTGAGATTGGGACCTACAGCACATCCAGAGGTGAAGGCACTTTGTGGGCTCGGTTCTCTCTCCCCTCTTATTTAACATCTACATGAGGCCACTGGGTAAGGTGATCCGACAGTTTGGGGTGGGGTATCATCAGTATGTGCTGATGATACCCAGCTTTATATCTCTACCCCAGGCTGCCTGAGTGATGCTGTGGATGTCCTGTCTCAGTGCCTAGAGGCTGTAGGGGCCTGGATGGGGTGCAATGGCCTTCGGCTCAACCTAAGCAAGACTGAGTGGCTTGGGGTGCTTGGGCCTTCGAGAACCAAGGTTTTTCCCACCTCTGGTCCAGACTCATGGCTCCTGCTGAAAAAGCAGGTGTTAGCTGTGGCTAAGAGGGCCTTTGCACACCTTCAGGTTTTGCGCGCCAACAGCGCCCATTCCTGGACTGGGAGGCTTTGCTCACTGCCACTCATGACCTTGTGACCTCCCATTTGGACTACTGCAACGTGCTGTACTTGAGGCTGCCCTTGAAGATCATTCAGAAGCTTCAGCTGGTACAAAATGCAGCTGCATGGGTTGTAAATGATGTTGGCTATTTGGCACATGTAACACCACTGCTTTGGGGGCTGCATTGGTTGCCAGTGTGTTTGCAGGTGCAATTCAAGGTACTGGTTGTCATCTTTAAAGCCCTTCGTGGTTTGGGACTGGGTTACCTGAGGGACCATCTTCTCCCAGTTGCCTCTACCTGTCCAATCTGGTCCAGCAGTAAAACTTTAATTTTTTTGTATTGTGTTTTAACTGTTTTAATTGTTTTTATGATTGTTCACTAGCCAGAGTCACCAGTTTGAGATGGGCGGCTATACAAATTGAATGAATTAATGAATGAATGAATTAATTAATTAATTAATTAATTAATTTTGAGACTCAGCCCAGGAAAACTTCTGTGATCAAGGTATCTCCCTTCCCTGGTAAGTAACATGTTTAATCCAAATCATGAAACCACAGAGACCACTAGAATTGCCATAAGCTTTCACCTAAAGCCTTATTACAAAATAATTTGAGGTCCCGGCTCATTTGAGGCAGCAAAAAGATATGTTTTCTTGAAAGTTCAGTAGTGTAAGTTTTCACTCATAGCAGGAGCAGGCATCATGTAGCCCTAGAAATTCATGGCCCTTGGCTTAATGTAAAAACTGTACAAGAGTGGTGGACCATTTTTATGGGACAGAGGGAGAAAGGAGAAATCTTTGTTACTAAGAAATTAAGAAACTACACCTCACCTTTGAGAATTTTGCTGGGTTTTTTTCCCTTTGGGGAACAACAGCAACAAGAATAACGAAAGCAACCATTTGATTCAACAAGAACATTTGTGGGGAACAGGATGGAGATGAAGAAGATATCTGTAGGTTATTATTACTATTTCCTCCCAAAGGAAATTGTACTTATTTCCACTCTTAACATCCGACTTTAATTACCTGGGGAATTTGAATGGCAAAATAGTCCCTGAGATAAACATTGACCCACATAGGGAGTGTATATTCTCCTAACTCCATGTCAATATTAAGTCAGTTTGGGGGGTGGTCATTTATTTAGCTATTGGCTAGATGAACAGCCCACCTTCTCTAGAAGCTTCTTGTAGGTTACTTGGGGATATCCCTTCTCTTGATCCCACCAGAAGATCCCTGTGAGTTAGGTTGGGCTGAGAGAGAATGGCTAGCCAACCATCCATCCACAGAATTGTGATGTCTGATGGTAGATTTGAGCTTATGCATCTTAGCCCAGCACCTTTATCATTATATCACACTGGCTTTCCAATGTGGGATAGATACTGATGTGGGAATTAACCCTGTCATCCTCTGGCTACAACTTAAGAAATCTCATTGCTGCTAGAGGATTATCAGAAAGGGAATCTACACTTACACATTCCTCTGTCTGTCTCCCCTTCTGCAATCCTTTTTTTCCCTGGTCAGTTTTCACTAGGCCCTCCAGTAAATTATGGGGCCATCTAGGTACAATATAAATTGCATGTGATGAGCAAATGAGAAATACCTAAAGGAACAAACTGATTGTAAATATTTCATTTCCTCTGTCTACTTGAGTTTTGTGCAAAATATAGTGGTATATTGTATATGTAAATATAGATACACACACACACACACAAACACAAATCTTCTCTATACATACACCATTTATTAGTGTCACTCTAATCATAAATACAATTATTCTTGAATACTCTGTTGCAAAAACCAATAAACTAGGCCTCAGCAGAGATTCCAAAATTGTTTAACTTTTCTCTAGAAGAAATATTAAAATACTATTATCTCATCAATGAAAGGGAAAGACAAGAAGATAATAAAGTTATGTTAAACCTCCCTGCATGTGCTCATGTGTGAAACAGTTATGTCTGGTCACATAATTGCAATGGTTCTGAGAAATATTTCATATTTTATAATGAACATTAAAAGAGTTTGTGGATCATTACTTTATATGAGCTCCAAAGTTATTACATAAAACCCAACAGGAATGATGATAAATGATTGGATCCTCCAGTCTAGCCTTGGTAAACATAACATGAAAGCTAAATTATCACAGAGTTGGCAGACAAGTCTCACATCATATTTCTAGGAGAGAAGAACAAAATGGAAGTATATAGCCAATGGAAAACGTTTTTCTCTTTCCTGTGACATTTGAATCTGAAATTAATTTGGTGCTAATTTCCTCCTAATAAATACGCCGCAGACTAGCACTCAGTAGAGCAGCCATGAAGGCCTTGGAAAAGATATTCAAATGCTGTGATGTGTCTATACCTACAAAGAAGAGAATCATGCAAGCCATGGTGTTCCCTGTGACGCTCTACGGAAGCGAAAGTTGGACTTTGAAGAAGCAGGATAGGAAGAGTATTGATGCTTTTGAACATTTTGGAGAAGCCTCCTGAGAATATTGTGGACAGCCAAGGAAACAAACCGATGGATCATTGAACAAATCAACCCAGAGTTCATCAACCCAGTTAAGGATGGTTAAGATTGCAGCCTAACATCAACTCCTAAAGTGATGCTTTAGTGCACATAATGCACAGCAACATGGAACAATCTGGCTTTGTTGTGGTGAATGCAACTGGGACAGCCCAGTTTTATTCCCCCTAAGGTATCTTAAAAGTACAGAAGTTCTTTAACAAGACTGCCACTCTGTTACAAAATGCTATTACAATACTATGCAGTCTGAAGAAATATGTATTACGCCTTCTTCGAATTACTGAAGCTAGCCAATGTAAAGGGAGCCAGATAATTGATCCATTTAGCCCAGGATTATTGATAGGCCAGGGCAGATCAAACTATGGCCATAAAATGTAACAGAAGCAAGATACTTCAAGGTGGTATTTTCCAGGTGAGCTACAACAATGACTCTTGCTCTGTATACTTCAGAACCTAGAGCTGTAGTATGCATAGCAAGAGTCATTGCTCTAGCTCATCTGGAGAACATCTGGAGAACATCAAATTGGAGTATCTTGCTTAGAACTGCCTTCCGTAAATAAATGTTGGGCACCAAGTCAGGGAATGTTGATCTTCCCATATTTGAGTTTAATTTGTAGCAAGTGGTCCACTGTACCTTGCCCCCTTTCCCCCCTCATTTCTCCCAAGGATTAAAATAATTATTAAACATTAGCAGAAAAGAATGAGGTGCACTCTTTTTTAAATGATTGAGGCAACCTGATGACTGAAGACTGACATACGCCAGAATGATCATACTCTACACTGCCACATTTTCCTCTCACTTTTAACTATTTTTGTGTGAGTAAAAACACATAGATTGCAACATAAATGGACATCGGAGAGAAGATGAAGCCCATTCGTAAGATCTTATTCGTAGTGGCAAACTTGCTTTTTTTGTAGCACTGCTAGGCTAGGATTGTTACTAACTATTCCAAAATCACACTTGGAACATATGCAAACTCATTTGTGTTTATTTCTGTCTATGTGTGTGTATTCCTACTGCTTTGATATTATTATAACCATAACCCTAAAGTCGTTGTCATTATTCTTAAATTTACACTCCAGTGCATGCCTAACCTAAGATGCTGTATTTAGTGAGAAAATAACATTGCCCACAATTTATCTGTTTTTTTTCCAAAAGGATCGTGGAAAAACATTGCATTGAAATATGAAAAACCCAGTGTACTAACAAAAAATATGCACTTGACACAATTAATATAGTTTTTTTTGTCTTCCTACCATAGTTAGCAGACAGCATTTTAAGGAATAAATGATTGTTTGTATTGAGATAAATGTAATTCTAGATGTGTTCCATGAGAATTGCAGCTTGTTCATCACACTATGAGCCCATTCCATTTTGTATCAAAATGCTTCACAAAGGGATTATTGCTTTCTTTCTCATAAAAGAAACCAAACTCAAAATTCTACTTACCCAAGAAGAAACGAGATAAAATATTGGGCTATATAGATCTAAATGTTTACTATGGCCAATAATCAGTGGAACTCCCTAATATAGGAAGTATGTGGGTTGAGAAGTTTTATGGAACAGTTAGCCATTTAAAAGTTTTAGAGAGTTTTATGCTGTTTTTCAACTGTTATACTATGGCTTAAAAAAAAAAAAGCCTGGTGATTCACCTTAATAAAAAAAAAAAAGATCATATTGATAAAATCAGCAGGAACAACTACTTTCTGCAAAATAAGTAATCAAAGGCTGATGTTGAAAGATTTTTAATTGCATTTGAAGGAGAAGGAGAAGGAGAAGGAGAAGGAGAAGGAGAAGGAGAAGGAGAAGGAGAAGGAGAAGGAGAAGGAGAAGGAGAAGGAGAAGGAGAAGGAGAGTATTGGCTCTAGAGAATGTCAAAGTTGAGAATTTGCCAAGGACCTAACACCAGCAGAGGGCCTACCATTCTAACAATGATTCTATTTCCTTTATTCACTATCCACAATGAGACCAGTTTCCACATTCCAGTTTTCACATTGTACCTGCCCTCTGTGGTAGAATATTTTTCTGACTTCAGAGACCTTTTCCTGAATTAAAAAAAAACTCACATTCAGTTCCTGGGTAAGAATATTTACAATTTAAAAAACATATTTGGCAAAAGAAACTTAGTCTGAGAGTCACTCCGAAGTGGGATTAGTTGAGATGTTCAGTCTACCAGTCAATTAGGTAAATGCAACAATTGTAGATCTGCTACTGAATATATAGAAGTTGGTACTTCCACAAGCATGTCCAAAACTGCAATTTTCAGAATATAGTGGTGTGGTTTATGCTTCAATGTTGTGCAGTAAAAGGCAAATGTTAAGGAAATGTGCTTATTAACTAAAAGTATATAAAATGATTACTCCAGTGAAATGAATGCTGACAAAAATATACTTTAAGAAAAATATAAATGAAAATATGCATACATGATGAGAAGGAAACACAAAAATGCATAAGGCTATTTCTGTCAAATTCACAAATTGCATGGCCAGATAGACCTTGTAATCTTTAAGGAGAGAAATTAAGCAAAAATGAAATGGAAAGGATTGGTCACTTTTCCTGGAAGAGCTTCTGCCTGATGGGCATAAACAAGACGGATCCAAACTCTGACAGAAAAAAAACTTCCTCCAAATTTTACTTTAGAAATGTAAAAGTTTTCAGATAGAATCTTTCTGAATGACTGACATAGTCGTACATGACACACAAGGAACAGTAGAGTATATGTTTCTCATCCTTGCATGTAATTTATTCATCACTTTCTTTCCTCAAAATTTCTGGGAGGGAATGTATGGGGGAATCATACCTTCTTTCAAGGATAAATTCATGCCTTTTCTCATTAGCTGAGGAGTGTAAGTTTTCTATTCTGCACTTCTGCATCACACAGAAGAGCTGATTCCCTCATTTGTACCTCTCATGGCAAGGCCATCTTGGTATTATTTTAGCTCATCAGTTTCATGACAAGTAGTTTATCTGTGTGTGTGTGTGTGTGTGTGTGTGGTGTGTGCAGCTCTCCTCAATATGATGACAAGTGGTTTTTAGCACATCAGGGAGCCTGTTAGATCCCAAACTGTCCACCTGATGTGGTAAATACCAGTTGTCAGGAATTGTGCTTTCTTTCACAAGAGAATTTTTTTCCCTGTGAAAAATGCTGATCTAAAAAAATGTCAGGCTACTTGAACCATGGGACAATGGACATTGGATTTAGCTGATATGTGCTGTTGAGAATTTGTAAACGCATTTCCTTGTGTTGGCTTGAATAAAATGGGAATTTTTAGTTGCTGTTTTAAAAAATCTGTTAGTAGTATTATTTTAAATCCTTTATCTAACCTGCATCCCAACTTTCATGCATGTCACTGCCCCTATTATAGAACCCATTTCTCCCTCTGGATCAAAACGTCAACAAAACTTTCATGCCATTTCACTGACTCAAGCAACTGTTTCTTAGACTAAGGCATAGTTTGAGAATTTCTAACCTTGATATAGAAAGCATTCAAGGAAGATACAGTACAGATCTTCAAGGCTTATCTTTTTCCTGCAGCAATTTTGAAAAATGCCAGCTTGATCCCACACATGCTGAATAGCATTCTCAGAATTCTCTAAGTTTAAACAACTCTAAAATCTTTTTGTCAAAGAATGGAGGAGATCACAACGCCAATATTGAAGCATAACCCAACCTTACGTAAGAGTTGAGATGTATGACAATTCCCAAACTCTGCAGTCGAACTATTGTCTACCTGAAGCAATTTAATTGTGTAAATCAACATATATGCATATATACCAATCATGCTATTCCCTTTCAAGGAAAGCAGAGAACAGGAAAGGATTAAGATATGGTGAACCAAAGAAATTAAAAATGTGAGTTAAAAGAAAGGAAACAGCTGAAACCAGTTTACACCAACATCATTCACTATGCTTTTCCCTACCTTTATATCCTTGCAAACCATCCTTTCTTCCACCATGTCTAGGTGCAAATTTCATAAACTTCTTACCTCTTTTTCTTTTGGGTTCTTATTAATTTTGTCCAGTCATAACTTTCTTGGCCTTACTCTCAAGCCCTTCACTCTTCCTTCATATATATTTGTAATTTGCAGTTTGTTTCTCATTCATTGTCTCTACATGACCAGACCACCTCAACATACTTCTCCTCTACTAATCACCCACATTCATATGCAGTTTACATATGTTCAGCATGTCTCTTCTTGTTTTGCTACATAAACACCTTAAGTACGTCACTCCATTTTATTCAGCTTACCCTAATGTTTCTCTCAATATATCCAGTTCTCATTTCCATATAATAAGTTGTCAGAACCATGCTGTTATATGTAACAATTTTGCTTTTTCTGACAAACATTCCATCTTCACAAGAGACAATACCACCTACTACCTTTCTGACTTTATGTTGTAGCCTTTCATTCGTAATTAAATCTTAACTTTCACTTTCTTGCATATATTCATCAATAACAGTTCACAAGATCAGGCTACTTTTGTTCAGATCTATTATGTCCCCCTTTTCTGAATTTCATACACACATAACATATCTATTTTGTTTTCATTTAATTTCATTCATACAGTTTACCATTTATCCCTCTTACAGTACAAGTCACAATCTTCCACTGCTGAGGTCACCACCAGAAGGGTGCATAGATGTTGACCTCCACCACTTATTATGGCCTTGGTCAGTCAAGGCTTCAATATGAAACTTTGTAGTAAAATAGAGAAGGTGTAGACTATGATACCAGCCATACTTGTATCTGTGAGGTGTCTTGATCTCACTAAGAATGTTTTCGCTAAAACATAGGTTGTTGTTATTGATGGTGATGGGGGTGATGCTGATAAAAAGACGACACATACAGAATTCAGCAATTAAAATGAAATGGCTATGGTCATAATTATAAGATAAAAACTATTACAATCTTAATTAAATAATAGAGACTTTACTGCCTGTCTAAAACCCAGCAAGGATGGAATAATTTTGGTTTTTCTAGGAAGAATCTTCCATTCTGAATGACCACCAACCTAATCTCTTTAGATAGCAATCATATGTAAGAGGCCTTCACTGCCCGTAGGCATGTGGCAGGGACCATTCTTTTAATTCTTTTATCTGCAAACGATATGGTGTTTCATGGGTAAGAATCAGCACATTGAATAGGTCTAAAAAACTAACCAAAGGAGAAATTTCATATGCATCTAGGGGTATAAAGGCTAAGACTGAGGGTCTCCTATACAGCATCACTTCCATTTGAATTAGTTTCACAGTAAGTAACATGTAAGTAGCTTAAGAAATACAGTTGGATCAAAGTCAAGAGGTTGGTGAAAGAGGAATCTATCATGTCCTCTAAGTCAAGAAAAATCAAGGATTTCTAAGTAAACATCATACCCAGGTCACTTTAGCTCATGTGCAACTCCAAGCAATGCCAGTACATTGTTGTTGTTGTTCATAGTGTCCTTTTATTTCACAAATAAATCAAAGGGGAACATTGACATATGATGTTCTCCCCCTAAATAAAGCAAAACAGAAACAAGGTGCTTTTTGTACATCCCATATGATTGAAATAAGTCTCTGATATAATAATAGGCTTTCTGAACGAGCAGGGTTTTAGGTCAGTGATTCATCTTGCCTATATATTAAATTTGGGGTCAACCCTATGCCCACAGGATTATTCTGCTGTTGTGTTTTAATGCACATGAACATACTTTGGTACAACACTGACCTTTCCGGAATAAAACTTCCAAATTTCAACTTTGCCTAGTTGGGCTTAGCATGGATCGTGTACGCATTGGGACAATGTGGTAAGTTTGGGTTTTGGAGTGTGATCCATTCAGGACCGTCGGAAAGCTGGGTAAAAATTCTCTTACCACTGGAAGCCATTCCAGTGGATCCAAGATCGGTGTTCGTAAAACAGACATCAGACAACAGTTTTGCCACCAATTTACACTAGCTGTGTCTCCCAAATCCATTACAATGGCAGCCCCACACCAAGTGCTTTATCACAATTTAAGAAAAGGGGGTTCAAGGCATGGAACCTCCTACAGCTAATCTGTTCATCCTTGTTTCCTTCTACATGGAAATAGGTTTGCATAGCTTTATTGAAGTATTTTAGGAATGGCCTCTAGGTGGTGCTAATACTGCATCGCTTTGGTGTTTCCGCACAATGAAAACATTAATTTGCTATGAGATAATTTTTGACGTAAATGTAAAATGGTGCCCATTCGAACTCAGTAATGAAGCATAGTGCATTTCTACAGCTCCTAATTTGACTAGTTAAATGACTCCATTACGTGTCTAACAGACAGAAGCAAATAATTTCTGGTCAGTTGACGCTCACTTATCCGTATCATTTTACCCTGAAAATAAAGTCTCTAATCTACAGTTTCTTTGTCTTAGTTTTTAATATTATTAAAGCACACATTCTTGAGTAATAAGCAATGAAAACAGCACCAACTAACAGTTAATGGGGGAACAGATTTGGAATGCACATATTAAATGCACAGAGCATTAAGAAACAGGAAGGGAAAAAGGACAATTATGTTATTTTGTTGATATTATTGGAGATTAGTGCAATTTTTTGTTAAAAAGAACACGAGGACTGGATCATCTATCTAGGTGCAGATAAAGATACAGACGTGGTATCTATGAGGGAAAAAAGGAGAGTGATCTCTCCAAACTTTTCAGTCTAAGTCTGAAAAGAATTCTACAGATCTCATGTATTAATAGAGTAAATAGGGCAGCCATCTTAATAAATATCAGGTGATGAATAATTTTGCCTCAAGGAACAAAAATGGTTAATGCCAGATCTTTATGTTCCTTCTGGAAATGTCTTTCTTCCTGCTGAAAATAAGTTTAGAATTAAAGCCTATCGCTTTACACATAGCACAGGCATATTAGTGAGACACAGCTGTTCGTGCCCCACTCTTAAGAGCCATATGATTAAGTTATGGGATATCAGATAATCCAAAGTCTCTCTCTATTGGTCACCTTCCCCAGCCAAAGGCTTTTTAGTTTTAAGTTCATTTAATGACAGAATGGCCAATTCAGCAAATGTGTGAGTAATTCCAGTGAACACCTGTGGCTCCCTGGGCTACTCTATGGAATAGAAGATATAAAATGTCATTACAGCAGCACCCAACTGAACAGAAAAAAAAGGAGAAAATATTCTGTCTGTTAAAGTGGCTGTAACAGGGAGGTGTTCAAGACTGTAGGGATTCCAAAGAACTGAAGGTTGCCTCAGTTTCAAATGTGTACCCTGTATTTTTATTTTTTGCACAACATGGTGAGATAAAGGCCAAACTATCTGACTATACATATGTTTCTTAAAATCACCATATCAATTAATTTCACAGTCACATGCAAGCATCTTAGTACCTAACCCAAAGACCAACTGGTGATTAATCTGAAGATCTTGGAATTAAGCCAGTTGAATCCTTCTAAAGTCTGTAGATCTGTCAATCATCAGTCCAAACTCTTCACCTTAACTGGGCAGCGGATGGGCAATACCTCTGTTTGCTGATATCTATCTATGCATCCCTTAATCTACTCACAGCATTTAACAATAATTGTCACTGCTTTTAACAAACTATGCTGAATCCATAATAAATGCAGTCTTTATATCAGGAAAGTACAGACAGATTTAGCATCTGCAGAGTACCCAGAACAGAAAGGAATGGAAGGAATTTTGCTACAGATGTCTTATGAGCCCTTTAAACTGATGCAACCAGGGATATTTCCTTCACTTCTGAGTGCTCCTTCAAAGACTTAAGATTAAGTTTTTCAGACATAATCTAAATTCAGGTGTGTGTTTGCATGTATGAGTGTGCGTATATATTCTGAAGGAGTAGAGCTGTGGGTTCTAAAAAAGTAAAGGTAAAAGCAAGTTGCAGTGGAAGGGGCAACTGATGTAACATGCTTAATAACAGCTCAAGGGAAGATCAAGGAAATTAAACACCAGTAAGCTCAACTTCAGCAGTGGGGAAGATATTGGAAACACTAATCAGGGACAAAACAGGGAAAGTTATGATTTAATTAAAGATATTCAGCATGGATTCACAAAAAGGAGATCATACGTAACAAAAACTAATAGAATATTTTTTGGGGGAAAAAGAGAGACCCACACATGCTAAAAAGAAATGAAGACGGATGCTGTGAGCATGATTAATAGCCCTCTGCATTTCATTACCACCTGAAACATCTACCCGCTATCCACCTCCTTGTTCAGGGCAACAAGAAAATTGCACTGATCTGTTAAGGATTTGATTCCCTCTTCTCTATCTATCATCTATCTATCTATCTTCCTGTTTTCCATATTATCCATCTATACATCCACCCATCTATCAAAAGCAATCCTAGACGATTTATCTACATTTTTTTCTTAAACAGATAAAAATGAGAAGTGTATGATGGATACAACTCTCTGGTAGTTCCCAAAGGGTTCTGATGCCCAGTAGACTTGATGCTATGAAGAACAGATAGAGTGGCTGATATACAGTCACGGCTGTAGTGACAAGTCAGTGACTCCTAGCTCATTGGGCGGGTAAGAGAAATTTGAAGGACCATGACATGACTTTACTACTGAAGCTAGCTAGTAGTAAGAGAGAAGAAACCTACACAATGAGCACTCCCACAGACCAAAGTCAAAGTGAAGTTACATGATGCAAAACTGAAATTTCAAAAAGAAATGGGGGAAAAAATCAGAAGTTACAATTATGAATGCTGATACAGACATATAAGGGCACTCTGAAATCAGTGGGACTAACCTAAGGCAGATATGATAGTGCAACAAATTATATTATGGGTATGGTATATGTACAAGTATGCATGTTTTAGGCTTTCAGAAGAGAAAGTCTGGATTGTTTGCAAGCTGAATATTAGAATTACTAAATGTATTGGGAATCATCTATTTTGTTGTTTCATCTTGCAAAAGTTGAGCAAAGTTTATATAGGAACAACAAAATCTCACTTTTTCCCCACAAACACTCATGGGAAATTTGAAGCAGCTAATGGCATCTTAAGCGTCCTATCAACAAGTGGGTATGAACTGATGTTAAGAAGAAACAGACAGTTAAGGAATTTAGATGGAATTTCTTGACACAGACATGACAGGGAAAGGCACCAGAACTGTCAATATGTAAAAAGTTAATGAGAAGCACTTGCTCAAAATAAAGAAATCCTGATTACACACCAAAACCTAAATGGAGATTTTAGAAAGCATGAACTTTTCATAAAGAGATGATATTCAGCTTTTCATAAAATTATAGAGGCTATGGAGGAAGTTTTAAAGAAAAAGAAATATATAATGCCATGACATAGAGTATTACAATTATCTTTTTCAAAAATCCTCATAATGATAGCTAAATCTATAGATATATGAAAATCTTTTGGATTTCCATTAAAATTCTTATGAAATTCAGCTGAGCGTGAAACTCCAAATCTGTCTGACGTTTACCTTCCGCAATAAGGTAACTATGGATACACATACATCAATTCGTAGGCATCCATGGACAGATACACAATATAATTTTATAAGACTTAGCAATTGACTTCCTTTAAAAATCCTCAAAATTAAGTCACTATCTTTTCTGCATTTCTTACCATTTTAACAACTGAGGTCATAAAACAGCCTTAGTGTTGGCAAACCATGTTAATTGCTTAGTGAGATGGATGAACCCAGTCAATTATGACGTATTCAGTAACACTGACAGAAAAGTTAGTCTTGTACTCATATATATTTTTAACCATAACCTTTCAGATCAAAGTTCATCATGGCTTCTCACTCTTCAGAAGTGTGGTTAACACAATTGTTGAAGATTTAAATCAGAGGGTGGGGAATCTCAGTTGTTGCTAAACCATCATTCCTAGATGTTCCAGTTATCCTGACCAGTGATAAGAAATGCTGGGAGTTGTTCCTCAGCAGTGTTTGAGGAGGTAAAATGTTCCTCAGTCCTGGCTTAGATTCTATACAGGCCAGGGCCTACCTACAGATTACTATGTAATCCTCAGTGGATAGTCTTGCTATTGCTGATTGCTGAAATTGTGGCAAAGAATGCAATAAAGCATTTTTTAATATTCTTAAGACAAAGTGCATATTAGAATTACTTAATACTTATCCACTATATCTTAACTGTTAGGGCAGTCTGGGTATATTACATAGGTTTTATGGATGTAAAATATAGCTCCATTTTGGACAGATGTGATTTTACATATTAATTTTGTTCTGAAAGACTCACTGGTTTTGCAGATACGTACGTTCTTTTGAACTATATGCCAATGGGTTGGAAACTAACAAGAGGACAACAGTAGTGAATATTGTGCACATGCCTTTACAATTACAAAATCACAAATACTATACAGCTGGAAGGATATACCCATTAGCCATCAATTATAAAATGTTCTGAACAACTCATCTTTGTTTCTATATTTGAATAAGTATTTTACCATCAGAAGTCCTGTTTGAAGGACTGCTTAAAAATTTGGACTTCATATCCTATTTAATATGCTTAATGTCCCATTTTCATTCTATTGTTAAATAAATGGATTTAAATGTTAACTTAATGGTAAAACATGACATGAATATGTATATTAGGTGAGTTTTATTTCATTCACAAGAAATATATGCTTTTGTGAGTTAGTTTCTTTTTATCTTTTTTCATATACTAATTTTTTTAAAATGCAAAATGTATTAGCTGGCTATTTTGCATTTTAGTAGTATTTTCTATTAAAATATAGAAAGGAAACTAGAGCAAAATTTATTAGACATTGTCCTGAAATTTGTTCCAGAACATTAAGCTCATCAGAAGTAGTACTTTACTTCTTTCAAAATAAAAAGCTATGCATATCTTTCCTACTGCTCAAAATCTCAATATTATTTTTAAATCATCAGTGCCATTGTATCTTTCAGATAAGGCTTTTCAGATAATATTTTGAGGTAGTACTTTCTTTAAGCACAATATTAAAGCAATCAACCCTTCATTTCCTTAAATAAACTTGTGCCATGTAGAAAAATTCTCCTGCATTTTTTTCCTATCAGTCTGCATTCAGTTTGCTGAAAAAAAATTTGTTTCCAAAATGTCTTGCAACGGAAAAGAGGATTTTCATGAAAATCTCCAGGATGGAGTGTGTGGTTCTTGCATTAACTTAGTTCCAAGTGGTCAACAAGTGTCTTTCACTGCATTGTCATCTTTCCAGAGGTCTCAAATTTCCCTGGCTTCCCATACTTCAATGGGAAAGAGACACAACAGAAAGCAGTGCCAGTAGGACCACCTTCACTGATGCCTTCACTGATGAAGGAAAAGAAGACAATGAGGATGAAGTTGGAGGAGAAAGAAATAAAAAAAAAGAATAAAATATGAGAAGAGAAGCTTCTTTCAAAAGGGAATATTATTTTTGAGAAACTGCAAGCCAGAAAAGCGGGAGGGGAGGAGAGGAGAGGAGAGGAGAGGAGAGGGGAGGGGAGGGGAGGGGAGGGGAGGGGAGGGGAGGGGAGAAAAAAGAAAAGAAAAGACAAGGTCAGAAAGGCCAATCAAAACTGCATGTTATCCTTTCCTGCATACATATACACAATAACAGATTACACTTTAGTATACCATGTGGCATTAAGACTAAATGATGCTTCAGATCTATCAAGGACTCAAGGATATACTCAAGTGCACTATCCATTTAGTCACCATGGGGAAAACAGTAAAGTACTAAAAATATTTGTCCCTAGATCAGTAGGTGGGATTTTCAGAGAGATTCTATATAAAAGCCCAAGTGCCAGCACTGGAAAGTTAAGATATACTCGTATATTCCGATCCGCGTCTAAATAAAAATATGAAATGTCAGCATCAGTGCAATATTTCACACTGAGGAATTAATGGCCTATAATTAATAACCTTGGAATTATAAGATTAATTCCAAGGTTGTTTCCTTCAATTTTGTAATTTTCTCTAGCTACCCAAAAAAGGTAAGCTCTTTTATTGAGCTATCCCAACAGCAGTTGTTTCTTTCCCCAGTTCACTGACCTTTTGACAATTTTTAAATTTTTTTCAATTAATAGCCCTGCCTCTCATCACCCAAAGTTTGAGGGCCCCCTGTTTCTAAAGTTCTTTTGAATTGACTTAATAGTTTGACCTGTCCTGTGCCATTAAAACTGGGTTCACACATCACATCAGCTACTTAAGATTATTCAGTAAATCATAATAAGGCAAACCATGTCTTATCTATCAAGTGAACCCAGTTATAGTATCCAAGATGGGATGAAACAAAGTACTATAATTATTGGAAGATCCCCCGGTTTGTAGACAAACAGGAACAAGTAGACTAATGCAGAGCAAAAAGGTTTATTCGTATCTTGGCTTTCTAATCCAAATTATAACTGCTCCAACTCTGCAGTATAAAATCAAGATTGAACAGGAACCCAGCAAAGATAAAATGGAAAATTTCCTCAGCACCTTCGCTAAAAGAAAGATCAAAGGGGAACTCATTCTGCAACCTGGGAAGTAACTAATGCCACAGTCTTGCTTCCAGCTCTGACTGTTTGCACTTCACACATGAAACAAGCCCAGAGTGTAGAAGCTAATCAGAAGCATAACTGCAAAGCAGGAACAGATAGACATGACCAATGCTGTCTGTTTCAGTTAAGGGGACAAAAAGACATATGGGGGGAGGAGGGAGAGTGATTGGAAAAAGCTAAATATGAACTAGAGCGCCCAGGAGCAAAAGACATGAAAGGAAAACTCATAGCAATCCTACATGAAGACAGATTTCATTTTCACAACTTTCCTGGGGTAGAGCTTGTCCCAGAGAGTACAGGCTTGAGATAGCAGGTTGGAAGACATGCTATTCCTTTCCTTGCTGATTTCAGGAGAGGATACAAGGCACATCTTCCCTGGTCATCTCCTCTATGTAAAAGAAAACCAACACTTCTCTTCATGCAGAACGCTAGCCTATCATAGAGTTTGGAAAGTGGCAGAGCATTTACACATGCCATGTTTGAAACGCCATTCAGGAAGGGCTGTGTCCTCAGCCTTTGTAGTGGCTTTATTTTAGGGTTTCTCCAATAATGAAAGCCCGGGAAAAGATTAATTCAATTCCTGATCTGTACAAATAACGCTTTCCCAATATTCATAAGGAGGGTGACCAAACACAGATTCATGCATTTTCTAATACCCAGATCCAGGTACATCTTGGAGCAAGTGCATTGTTCAAAGCAGCACGGCATTTTACTTGCATCTCCCACCTCCCCTTGGCAGAGTTTCACACGATTAACTATCAGAGATTTATTAACGGTAATGAGAATTCACCGTGCCACCTGAATAGTTGCCCCCTTCCCCGTAATGAAAACAAAACCCCCACAAATACAAGCCATCTTGAATGAAAGCAAAATGTTAAAAAAATACCTGTCTGGATTTTCTCTTGAAAATCAGTCATTGAGAATCATCTGTCAGTAAGACAAAATTAATTACTACATGTAAAATGGAGGAAATCAACATAAATTTAAATATTGCATAATATTACAAAGGTTAAAGTAAATCTATTATCTCTTAGTCATACATGCTTATTGTCTAAAAATCCCTTCTTCTCCACCCCCTCCAGATACCAAATAGATTTAACAACAACAACAACAAAATATTGTCAGGTGTTTAAATTTGGATTTGGAAGGGGGGGCACAAAAGTGTGTGCAAAACATAGTAACTTGCAAAATTCACAGCGCAATCCTGCTGTGTCTGCTCAGAAAGCAATCGCAGCAAGACTTATTCCCAGCTACGTGGGTACAGCATGGCAGCCTAAGATAATTTTTGTAATATTCTTTTGTTGTAACAGAAGAAAGCAGCTTGATTGTGAATACCTTAACATCTATAGCCCATGCATATGCAGTCCTTTCTTTCCCCACCTCTGATAGCATCATGCACATGTGAACAGTTCACTGACTCATCCACATCCACATGTGGAATTTGCAATTCAGCCTGCTGGCATGACTTATCAGCCTGGAAGATTTGAGATGCCATTCAGAAACCATGGCTTGGTGGATTTAATGAAGAAACTATGTAGTACATATGTAGAATATTCCAGGAAGAGATACAGGGGGAGGGAGGGAGGGAGGGAGGGAGGGAGGGAGGAAGGAAGGAAGGAAGGAAGGAAGGAAGGAAGGAAGGAAGGAAGGAAGGAAGGAAGGAAGGAAGGAAGGAAGGAAGGAAGGAAGGAAGGAAGGAAGGAAGGAAGGAAGGAAATTATACAGTAATTGCACAAACTGATCTGCATCTAAACTTGTATATTGCCTCAATCACAGATAGAGGCAGATTAAGAATAGACAGCTCTGCACATCATCCTAAACCACATTTTCTAGAATCTTTATCCACTGAACAAGCCACAGTGGCTTAATTCAGAGGTAAGGTTACAGGACAATGGATTGGTTCACCCTTAGCCAAGAATGAAACAAACTGCATTATGGCTTAGTATGATGCATGAAGCCAGCCACTCTTTTCCAAAGTCAGATGACTTCGTGGTATCTCCCAGGATCCTTAAAATGTCTCAGAAGGCATTAAAAAGTTATGTATAGAGTTTCTTGTCAGAAATGGTCAAAGGTGCTGCTACTGTATACATATCTAAGACTATCACTCAGATTCTCTGTGTGGTGGGACTGTTTCTCATCACCACCATACCTGGCAAGGATCTATCTTATAAAAGTGGAAGAGCAGTGTATTTGCAAGTATTTCCAAGTAGACATTTTTCAGAACTGAAAAGGTCAACACTGCTAAACCAAAGGGTTAACAGATACCATATATCACCACTGTGAAGTACATGGTGCTTTTAAGCTCAAAAATCCCAAAATAATAAAATAAAAAATAAAATGGAAATTCAAGCCGAGAAGTTGTAGAAACTCAGTCCTATTCCAGTTCTCTTTGGCCTGCTAGACTGTACCATCCCCAACCCTGGGCCCCCTCCAAATGGACAGACTTCAACTCCCAGAATTCTAAGCAATGGACAAACTGGTTGGGGAATTCTGGGAGCTGATTCACATAACAGGAGGACAGATATATTGTATTGGTATTAATGTTCATTATGCAAATGTGATTAGTTTCCATCCAAAGCTGGGGATATAATTAAATCAGCTGTTGCAAATACACTCAACCGGCTTTTCGATGGAACTGGTAAATTTAGCCCTGAGGGTTAAATCAACCCATAGGCAGACTGAAACAGATCTCAGGAAATGTATATGAGAGGGAGAATTATGATTAGGACATTGTCCCATTTTACAACCTACAAACTCCAGACAAGAGACTGTATGGCTAGGTTTGCATACTACACTAAGTAGACAAAAATAGAGTTGGATAGACTGTGGGTCAGTGCATTATAGGAACTCCACCACTGGTTAGCATGCTGTTTGAACATGCTACCAGGATTAAACCATAATATGGTTTGTTCAACAAATCATGGCTAAAACCATAGTTTAGAGTGACTTGTACATTTGCTATGTCATCAGGAACTCTGTCTCTTGCATGATTCTGATTCTCCCAGAGAAACCATACTTACTGTACACGTAACATGAATTGAGAAGTTTGCTTGGAAGTCAGGAAGAACTTAAAGCTTGACCCTCATCCTCCCTTTACCCATGTTTACAAAAACTTCCTAGAGTGCTATCTAGTTAGCTTCCAACTGGCAGCTTTGTTCTGGAGCACCAGTTAATCCTGATTCTCTCCACTTTAGTGTGTTTATCCCACTCTATATAACAGAAGGTACCAGAGAGTTGATTCATGATTGCACAAACTATAGCCATATATTGGCTCTGCTTGAGCTTTAAGATCCTTCAGTTTCCAAGCTTTTCCTTTTTCAGCTATTATCCTCTCCTCAGCTTTGTTCATATGCCTGATAAGGCTCAATACAATTAGGAATTTACACCAGTAGCTTCCCTATTTCCTTTGATGTTCCTTTTTTTCCACTGCCAATGGAGCAGGACCAGTCTAAAGTAAAAATGCTCACTTCCAAGTGTAGGTTTTAAATGCCTGTAAAATTAGATATGAAGAATGAAGGATAGTCCAATGATTTCCCATTTCTAGCACCAAAATGTCTTTGGATAGGGCAAATAGCTTGGATAAGGGGATAGAAGAATACAAAGGCAAGAGATGAGCAAGATGTGTCCTTTCTTTTTTTGGATCTTGAGAAGAAATGGTTAATGGGATATCCTCAATGAAACAAGGGCTCCACATGCTCTGCCTGAAGATAGTTTTGGGTTCAATCTTCAGTTAAAAAGTGGTGGGTAAGTAAAATTCTGGAAAAATATGAGCAATCAAATGAATGGGCAAGATGGACAAAATAGTTTAACCTGGGGTAAGGACTTACTTTTTCATGTTTCTCTGGTACCCAAATGTACATCTTTGCAGTGAATTTCTGCCACTTCCCCAAACAACCATTTGAAGCACCAGGTGGTCAAATAATTGGGGGCACAAGTCCTTCATCCTAAATCTGAGTTTGCATCTGATCATCAAAATTGTACTCCTGAGCAACTGCTATGCATTTTTTCAATTTAATGCTGATAAATTTATAGATGCTTACTAGATGGATAGATACATCTTAAGTATGTCTTTACAGACACCATATGCAAACTTTTTTTTTTTTTTTTTTACTAACATGAATCTCTAATAGTTGCCAAGCTTGAAAATTCCCACATTCTGCATATGTTCCATTTTAAATTTCTTATATTTGGAAAAGAAAGAAAGAAAGAAAGAAAGAAAGAAAGAAAGAAAGAAAGAAAGAAAGAAAGAAAGAAAGAAAGAAAGAAAGAAAGAAAGAAAGAAAAAGCCAAAAACATTTTTAAGCTTAATAACAGTCAAAGAATATTCAGCAGATGGCACCATCTAAACTCAACCAATTTTTGGCCGAGCAATGCAAATCCCAGTTGCAGACAAGGATGCATAAACAAAATTTGATATCGATGAATAGGGAGAGTGGTGACAAATAAGAGAAACTGAGGATGGCATCTGTCTCGGCTGTAATTATATTAGTGCTTGTGAATAAGGCTAATGCACAAATTCATAAGAGGCTAGGTTCAGATTTCTCAAAACAGATTTCTCAAAACTATTGATCCTATTGTGCTCCTGATACTAAAAGACCAAAGAGAGAAAGTAGAAATGACTTAACACCATTGGTTTATGATATAAGTAGTTCACTCAGCTGTAATACTAAATCACAGCTAGTAAAAGCCTGCTTTCTCTCTCAATTCTCCTGGGCAGCTGAGATAAGATCACAGGCATCTAGTCTGTCTTTCAACTGTGTCCACATATGACACTAAGCCATGTTTTGTTGGACAAGATGTAGTGGCCTTGCTAAGTGTGATCAGATGTTGGGTTGACTCAGAGAAGTGGAAGGAGAATGTCAAACTGTTTCAGAATAGTTATTTGCATCCTAGGAAAAAGAAAAGTATGAAGAAGAAACTCAAAACCATCCTGCCTTGATTGTACAAGGTATAACTTCAAGTAGGAAGGGCTGTGATGGGCTTTCAGGATTCTGTTAGTACCCCAAATGTATTAAAGTACATTCTAAGCCTCCTAGAAATTCCTGTTTACTGTTCTTGCTTGCTTCAAAAAGCTGACCCTACGCCAGAGATCATGGTTTCCAAACTACAACATGGCCATTAAAACAATGAAAATATGGGATATACATTTTGTAAGTAAATAAACAATGGCTATGTTCCCTTATTACATTAAGTCAGAACTTAACAAACAATATTAGGGTTTAATATAATACGTAAACCCAGCCTTAGTGTAATTATATCATAGACAGGAACTGTGAAAGATTTAGCCATGGTTTATCCAAACTAGTCAGATAAAATTAATCCCAGAGTATCCTTCCCCAATTTGGTCATAATTAGAAATCATGATTAGTTGAAAAAGAAACACATTTTCCCCAATGTCTTCCATACAGTTGTACATGGGACCATAATTTAGTGTTTCGTTTAACATAGCCAGAATTTCCCACAGCTGATATTAATGGATAAATTGCTCTCATGTATCTTGGAATAAAATCAAAAGGGGTCCAGTAGCACCTTTTCTGACTAGCAAATTTTATTAAAAGGCATATGCTTTGGTGAGCTGCAGCTCCTTCTGATTTTTTTCTTTTGCCACCGTAGACCAACACAGCTCTCCTCCTACAATATCTTGAGATAGTTTCAGTGGCCCACATGCATCACTATTTCCTGAACTGGGCTCTCCCCAGATCTGTCCAGAAGCTGAAGAAACCTCTCAAGGAGTGGAAACTAAGATTCAGGATTGGCAGAAGCATCTAAACACAGCTACGGGGATGATGGGTTGGTCACGAAGACTTGGGCAATTATAATAAAGGGCCCTCTTTACCAATCTTCTTACTGCTACCCTTTCCTCATCTTCATTATTACCTATCATGCAGTACTGGGGCAAAAGAAAGATCTGGATGGACAAAAAGATTCTTAGCATACATTCTTCTCTCCCCTGCTTTTTAACATTCATATGAAACCACTAAGGGAGGTCATCTGATGGTTTGAGGTGAGGTATCATTAATATGCTGATGATACCCAATGATAATATGCTTCATCAGCCTTTGGGAGGATACTGTTGATGTTTTAGTCTGGTGCTTGAAGACTGTAAGGGTCTGGATGGGACAGAACAGGCTGAAATTGAACCCAAGGAAGATGGAGTTGCTGTTAGTTCATTGGGGTTTTCTATGAACACCAGTATTCTCTCTGGATGGACAAGGAAGGAACAGATCTGCAGTTTGGTGGTCCTTCTAGATCCATGGCTCCTACTTGAGCAGCAGGTAGAAACAATGGCTAGAGGGATCTTTGCTCAGCTTCATTTGCTTCACCACTTGTGAACTTCCTTGGGGGAGGAAGACCTGGCAATAATAACTCATGCTCTTATTACTGCCAGATAGACTACTGCAATGCACTTTACACGGGGCTGTCTTTAAAGACTACTCAGAAATTATAACTGGTCTAGAGCACAGCAGCCTATGGGTTTACTGGCACCCATGCTGGTAATATGTAATACCCATAATATGGGCCCTGTACTGGTTACAAATTACAGTTTAAAGTGCTGGTTTTAACCAATAAAGCCTTTATGATTTGGCACCTGGGTTACCTGTAGGACCACCCACTCGAATATAAATCAGCCCAACCTAATAGATTGTTTAGGGAGAAACCTCTTGTTGTACAACACTCCAGGCCATGAAGGGAGCTGAAGCCAGGAGGTGTTGTTTCTCAGTGGCTGCACCAGTGCTTGGGAACAGCATTCCAGACAAGCTCAGACTGACCCCTTCCTTGATAGCTCTCGGCAAGACGTTAAAAACAACTATTTCAGAGTGTTCCAATGATGCTTATGTACTGCACCATCTTTTATATTTTTACATATTTTTATTTTTGTTAATCTTATCCATTCACATTGTATATGCATTTTCTGATGTCCCATATATATTTGTGGATAAGCCAAGAATTTTAGGTTCCAAAATACACCCCCAGAATTGAATTTGACTTATCAGCAGACCAGAGCTCAGATATTTTAAAGTCCATCACGGCCTTAAAATTGTGCAGTTCTATAAACGGTAACATAACTGTTCGTAGTTTCCTGCCTGTCACAGTGATAAAAATTCGAAGGTCGACTTATCAGTGGGTGATGCATTTTTCATGGTATTTTCGTTGAAATTTTGAGGACCAGCTTATATGCAGCTGGGCTTAACCGCGATTACATAAGGTAGTTATTTAATTGTAATTTTAAATATACCATGGATCTTTTAAGATTTTTCTTATACCATGTGAGCCACTGAGAGTTGCCAGATTGCAGTGAGATATAAATGGAAGCAATGAATAAATAAATAAATAATAAACAAACAAATAAGATTTCATCACGAGCAAGCTACATGTTCAGCGGTATTTGTGGGGGTGTCAAAATTGGTGAGATGACAGACAGTGTTGTGATGCACGCCCCACCCGTTTTGTACATGTGTTGATGTTTCACACATGTTCAAAAGGAGCAGGACTTGCACTGCTATCTTCTGTTCACCATTTTGCCAATTTTCACCCCCACACAATGCAGACACCGCTCTATGCGCTAGCCATATTTAATGCTCAAGTGTGAACATGCTTTCAGGAGCAGAACTATCTGCCTTTGTTCAACAAAAATCTCACAGCAGAATTCAAGAAATGCAGTATAATCTTATATTCTACCTCTTTATATATGCACCTATATCTTGTTTTTGTAAACTTAATATTTGCCAGGTTTATTTACACACAGATAGAAATGCCCAGACATATCCAATCAATAAATGTCTATTTTACTAGCTCTTCCATTTATCCTGTCTTCAGATCACCATAAACTTTTTCAGCATATTAAGCTGTGTTATGTAGGACTATATATGCACTGATCTATATAACACAATAGGTTTTCTTTTTCACTTATAATGGAGGTAGCTGTTTAATTAGAAAACTAGCGCGCCATGTAAACACCTGCTGAGAAAGGTCATTTAAGTTACCTAAGTTCAGCCTATACTTTCCATATTGTTCAAACATGATCATTGTTAATTGTCAACCATACATGTAAGTAAATTAAAATTAGCTCAATGCTAATAAAACATGGCAAATTGAGACAGAATTGGGTGAGATTTTTGTTTGAACAGCCTCTCTGAATTTCTTGGTGGGTTTATTATTTATGTACAGTATAAATGAAAAAATAAAAAATCACCTTTGCTAATATGAAATATTTGCATGTTTTGTGTTCATGATCATGAGTTTAAAATGGCAAATATTTGTCCTTTTCTTGAAGGACTGTGTCGTTCAACTACTAACACCTATTCACAAATACTAACTCCTCCTCCTCCTTCTATCTTTCATAATGTTACTACCAGGCTGGGTTCACCCAACATGCTAAATCAAATTCTAATCCTAGACTAAGAAAACACAATCCCTGTCATTCTTATATGCCCTTCAAAATAAAATTTATTATGGTTTGTCATAATAAGACCACATGCTAAGGTTATGGCTGTTCTCTCACAACTCACTGAACACAACCAACCTATTTTACCCCAGCACTATGCAAATACACCCTTTCATTCTTCAACCCTTGTATGGCAAAACACATACATTTTTATGGAGGGAATTAGCTTGTAAGCATCAATAAATGCACAAACTCTGACTAAAGCAATCTGAACCAATGAATCAACTCCTTTACAATTAAAACAAAGCAAAACAAAAAAGCAAACAATAGGCATATCGTAATCTGAACCAGTATAAATCTGCACATTATTGTCTGTTCTCTGCACGACAAACCAACTAACCAAAAGCCTAGGCTACCTTTCCTCAGAGCAACCCAGCATTTCATATGAAGTTTGCTATTGATTGATATCATAAGCTTGTCAAGCACTCATAAGGAGTGTTCCAAGGAAAGTTTGTAATTAAGCATATGGTAAACACATCCGGTCCATATGACTGGTTGAATGTCGACCACTTCTGCTGGTACAATCTTCCTTCAATATTGTGACAGCGATTGTCAATGGGACTTAAATTGCTGTCAAACGTATCCAACTGACTTACAGCACAACAGTCAGGGGAAGCCAGCTTAGCGACTCACGCCAATAAGACCCTTTCCCCCCTTTCTGAAATGCTCATTCATTTTACCCACTTGTGAAAAAGGTCCCTCACGAGGGGCTGTGAGCGTATTCAGCTTCAGCAATTAACCATATGAGCATTCCGTTTCTGTTATGCATAGGTAGGATAAATCAACAATTTTGCAGTGCAATGTATGTGAAATTGCGCATGATTTCTGTCAGGCCAATTTTTCAGCATCTTACCTTGATTACTGCATTTCGGTTTGATAAGCACGGCCACTCAATATATTCACAAGTATGTCTGCCAACTGGATGAGCAAAATAACCCACATGCCTACTGCAGACACTCATATGCAGGATTCAGACAGTGTGAACCCTTTATAATCAACATAATGATGAAGGGAGGGCCTGTTTCAAATTCCCGTGGGAATCTCTAGATCTCCCATTGTATGTTTGGAACATTCCCAACTCACCAAACAAGAACTAGGTGATATCTACTTATACCACATCCTGAATCTACAAGGAGTCATCAACCCTATTACATTGGTTTTAATTTTCAGTAACATAAGTGGAACTCAATTTTGAGAGCGCATGGCTTAAGTGACAAATGACACATAATTTGACACTGAAATTGTGCAGACTTTTACTTGGAATACTTTTATTTATTTTTTATTTTAATCAAATGTTCTGTCACTAAATATATGTATGGTGACAAATATACTTATGTATATAAATGGCAAATATACTTATTTTACCAAGAGTTACACATAGTTCTTCCACTCAGTATTACAGCTACTAACATGGGACCATATATCTGTAACTGAGGGGGTGAAACATGTAAGTAAGTGTTCTCAGAACTGTGCTAATAATTCAGGACACAACGATGAGGATTTCTACAGGATTACAGAAGAGAGTCTTTTTGGAATTCCTACCCAAAATCACAAACTTGGTAGGATCAAGGACAATTTCATTTGTTTTGTGACTTATACATGGATTGTATATGCTTCTCTTCTTAAAAACAATATGAAATTAATTGTTCCTTAATTTAGAAATGAGAGCCAGTTTGGTGTAGTGGTTAAAGGTATCAGTCCAGAAACTGGGAGACTGTGAGTTCTGGTCTTGCCTTAGGCACGAAGTCTCTGAGTGACTTTGGGCCAGTCACTCTCTGTAAGCCCTAGGAAGAAGAAGGCACATTCAAACCACTTCTGAAAACATTGCCAAGAAAACAGCAGGGACTTGTCTGTGCAGTCACCGGGACTCATGACTGACTTGAAGGCACCAAAATAATGAGGAGGAGGAGGACGACGACAGCAACGACGATGACACTTGGCTATAAACCAGTCAGTCCCTGCTTAGTTGCCTTGCATAGCAGATCACCTAACCTCTGAAGATGCCAGCCACAGTTACTGGCGAAACATCAGGAAATCTGTTGTCTAAACCACAGTCACTAAACCCTAAAGCCCAACACTGCCCAAATATCTATCTATCTATCTATCTATCTATCTATCTATCTATCTATCTATCTATCTATCTATCTATCTATCTATCTATCTATCTATCTGTTGCGTATTGCTGCCCATCTCACATGACTCTGGGCAGTGTACAAACACAGCAACAACTAAAACAACATAGCCAATCTTAAATCACTGAATATAAATCAAAATAAAAACATGTAAAAGCCAAGATTTCGAAAGAATAATAATCACCTAATATCATACAATGACCTCACAGGCTCCCCATGGGATCCCCAAGGTTGCTGGAAAAACCATGTTTTAAGGGCTTTCCGAAAGGCTAACTGGGATGGATTAATAATACATATTTCTACGAAAATACTTGGGCAGACACCAACACAACTGTTTTTTCAGCTGAGTTGATATTGTTCTTTTGTTTGATTCAGTTGAGAAAAAATGGTATCTTCAGCACTGTGTGTGTACATGTGTGTTCATCCCCAAATCCACTTCCAGGAAATAACTCCAGCAAAAAGTAACAAGTACTATTTGTTCGTAACCTTCCCTTTTTCATGAGTTACCTCACCTAGTTTTGCATATCGTTTAAATAACTTAACAGACTGGTATTGAAGGACACCTGCTTGATCATCTTATACCTGCCATGAATTTCTCAGTTAGAATGAAATGCAGCAGATTGAAACTTGGTTTTTTTTTTTGGTCATCAGATCAATTTTCAGTATTTGAACAAGCAGGAATGATCAAAAACAGCCCAACCAACCATCACTCAATCTGTCTTAGTTTTAAGGAATGCAGCCAGAGTACTGGATGAACTCAATATCAGCACCTCTGTCCTAGAAATTTGGATCAGCATTGAGTATCTGCTTCCTGTACCCACAGCATACCTAGAATACTAGGTATATTAAATGTTAGCATGTTGCACAGGCAGAGTGGTACGTAATATTCAAGCACACAGATATACAAAATGACTTTGAATTCTATACAGTATGCAGAATGCACTTCATTTTATAAGTCAGGACATCTTACTGAAAAAGAGTATCAGTTGTAGTGTAACACTAGATGACCTCATACTGACAAAGCACTGATCCAAGTCTTTCTTGGGAACAGATATGATGTAGTACAGTGTGCATTCAGAAGATATGCACCAGATGGGTATGGGACCTTATAGATCTCCATGCATACGCAAACTGTATATTCTAGCATAGCCAGGAATGGTGTGAAGAAACGAAGAATGCAGCAGGCTAAGCGCCCATTAATTTGGCCAGGACAAATAGTTGCCAAGATGCAAGGATCTCACAGGAGATAGGCATATTAGCCCTGTAAACTAGGAGAGATGAGTTGCTTGATAATATTCTGTTGAGGAGAGGTTGAAGACCAAAATACACATTATTCCTAGGCTAGTGGGAACTTTCATCCCCAAAGTGTTTGGATGTTTTTGAACTGAAAAGGAAATGCAGGAGACAACAGTCAAGAGGAAATGACAGGGCAGGTAGGGATGGATGTATATTCTACTAGACTGTAACATGATGCTTAAGCAATTGATGCATCTAACGTAGTAATTGTCTATACCAATTGTCTATGATCTCAGGTCTGACCAACAACAGCAACCTACTGTTCTCAGCTGAAAAGGCTAGGAATCAAATATGGACATTCTCACTGAATTATGGCTTCTCCTCTTTCTCTGTCAACTTATTTTCCTCTCAGAATGAATGTTTCAACTCTTTTGACAGGAAAAGATATCTTAACTTGGGTGTATTATGCATCTGAATATACAATTTCAGCTTTGGAATCCTACGGAGAAACAACCTGGACTTCAGCCCTCTGAATGAAACAAATAAAAGACATTTCTAGGGTTCTGTCATGCACCTTATCGCTCCTTTAAAAAGGGGCATAAGCATTATGTTAACAAACTAGACTTCCCACCTTAACTTTCTAATATATGCATAACTGGCCAAAGGCACATTTCAGAAAGTTTGTAAATATATTTAAGAATGACTATGCTATGTAGGTACAGTTGAATGGAATGTGATGATGATGATGATGATGATGATGACGATGATTGTGCTGGTGGCAATTATTTTGACTTCTTTGGTACATTCAAAGATATGCACAAAGGACGTCTAAAATATGAAAAACCCTCTTCTCAAATATCCATGCATATAATAGATGCACACAAAAATTGTTGGCTTATTCAGAGGATGGAACTGATGCATGAATTTCATACATGACAGGTGGTTACTTACAGTCCTTATACAGGCCTATTGCTTTTTTTTTTTTTTTTGGTGGAAAATCTATACATTCTTGTCAGAAAAACAGATGAGATAGACATGGTAGAGGAAAAATTAATACGGTATCTATAGTGGAGAAGGAAACAAACAAACAAACCAGAAAATGGATAAATTAGATCTCTGGCAGGAGATGATAATGACACCCCAGCCATCACAATTTCAGCACACTGATGGTGGAATTCTCAGTCCCAGTCTGTTATCCAATTCACAAAGAGGTGCATACTGGCAGTGTAACAAAAGCCAATGTGGGTGGCAAGGTAGCTGCAAATTTAAGCATGAATGCTCTGTATGTGGGGGCTTGCACCTGATTACCAGATGCTCCAAGCAGATGGCCAGGGAGGAAAGTGAACAGGGCTCCTAGTAGCTTCGATAGGGTTACGGAAAGTACCAATTCTTCTGAGAGTAGCAATAATCCATCCCTGGCTGTGAAGACACCATAGCAGGATACTGTACAGATCGCTTACATTACATCCTGCTGATCTTAGCATCTTCGGATAGAAAAGAGAGAAAACAAATACATATAACATCCTTAATTTTGGCTGAAAGAAGTTCTGTTGTTCATGGAAAATTATACTGATGTTTCTCTATTCAGTCTATTCTGTTATTAGAGTGCAGAATGATTCCAAAGTAAGAATTGCATATCTAAGTGGAGTTGCCTCACTGGAGATCAGGGTTATTCGGGGCTCATGTGCAGCTGCCATCAGTTAAGCATTGCAATAACAATGAAGGATTCTAGGCCATAAGAATGATTACATTGTAAATAGTTAATAGATAATGCACAACAATTACATTTTTAACGTATCTACCAGCCATGAGATTGCATACATTTCTCTACCATTTTTCTGTTTACTCATGTTTAATAAGCATACCCTTGGTGATGAAATGAAAATAAATCAAAGCATGCTGTTTTGTTGTATTTAAAAATATAAGGCACTATGGACGAATTACATGAAGAAGTTGCATAAAGCAGAGTTAGAAGGACTTGAATCTCATAATAATTATGCTTAAGAACATATGATGTTAGACAACAGGAAGTCTAAATCCTTACTAATCTATTGCAGATCACCCAGATAGTTACCACTACTCTGGATCTTCCTTCTGACCATTTGTTTCCAAGTTTCTGTGGGTATGACACTGATTTTACTACTTCTTTGAAGGCCAACCTAATGTAGGACTCAAGCTACAGGTCCAACTGGAAATCACAGTTCCTCGCCCCCCCCCCCCTCAAAAATATGGGAAAATATGATGAGGTCCTACTTCCTCATACAGAAAGTATGGGGATAACACATTGGGAATTTTCAAAACCTCCTTCATATAAGGTTTGAATGCTGATGTTATTTCTATTTTTCCACCATGTATTTATGAATTTGGGACTAGGCTCGCAAAGTTTGCCACGGCTTTTAGATTCTTCCATCCATTTATTCATCCATGAGCTGGATGAAGGATATATAATGCAGGATGCTCTTCCAGCACCACGATGGGTGGCCTTCTACATGGAGTTCAATATCATAAACTTGTCAAACACTCAAAAGACTTGGAAAACATTCCCAATGATTCCATATACCTCTATCTTATCCTTAAATAATCATACCGGTGACAGAGAACCTACCCTCCCATAAGGCCATCCCTGTACTAATCTTTAGCTGAAATCTTCCTTGAAATTTCACAGAATCATAGGGTTCTTGCCCAGTAAAGGAACCCATCACTACAGCATCCCTGACATATGATAATCCAGCCTCTGTTTAAACACCTCCAATGAGTCCACCACCTCCCAAAGCTGTCTCTTCCATCATGAAATACCTCTTACTAAAATACTTCATGTAATTGTTTCTTCTTCTGCTCCTTGGCACAACTCTAAACTATATATATCCAAGTCCAGATGGGAGATTCCACAGAAGGTTGTGGAGAATAACAGGGCTAAGATCCTGTGGGACTTCCAGATCCAGATGGACAGGCAGGTACCAGCCAGTCAACCAGACGTTGTGGTAGTAGACAAAGACAAAGAAGATAGTGGTGGTGATAGATGTAGCAGTGCCAAGAGACAGCAACATCAGGAAGAAGGAGTACGAGAAGTTGGAGAAGTATCAGGGCCTGAAGGAGGAACTAGAGTGGATGTGGAAGGTACAAAGTGGTCCCAGTGGTGGTAGGAGCACTCAGGGCTGTGACTCCTAAGCTGGGAGAGTGGCTCCAACAGATCCCAGGAATGATATCACAGCTCTCTGTCCAGAAGAGTGCAGTGTTAGGAACAGCTAAGATACTGGGCAGAATCCTCAAACTCCGAGGCCTCTGGTAGACGACCTGAGATTGAGGAAGACACATACTATGTATGGAGGTGAGAGGGGATCTCTCTCTCTCTCTCTCTCTCTCATGTGCATGAAATGAAATACTTGAAATGAAATATTTGGTGAATGACCAGCAAATTTACCATGTGCATGATTTCCTAATCTGCAAGTATGCAAAAATAAAATAATGCCCAGGATTCCTTAGACAATCATGTGACATACCCAAAACTGATGCCATCTGAATAGAATTTCTCCCTCCCCTGGTAAAAGTATTAAATTCTTTCCTGAAATTGTATAAGTGTATCATTGTATCTGGATTGGTTTGTTGCACTGAGTGGATGAAGAACTTATGGAAAGAAGGTAGAGATGCAGAGACCTAAACGGAATGTACATGAATAAACTAAAAGCTGTAGGAAATGACAGATGCCCCTCTTCAGAATTGTTTATTTAATATAAATGGGGGTTCAGAAGGAACAGAACCAAAGAACCAATGAAGAGTCAAAACTGGGGGAACCTGCCCATCCATATACATCATTAATCAAAAGGCAGCAACAAAACTCCTGCTTATTGCACTGATATTCAGTTTAGCTACTTACTTAGCCTTCTGGACAAGTAATTTCTTTCATTCATTAGGGAAGGCAGCATTTAAAGAAAGCAACCATGAAACCTTGGATCTTTCAATATAACTGTAGCATCCCTTCCCAGGGTTTGGGAGATGGTGGGGGAGCAGATATTTTTTTTCAAAGGCAGTGTGGAAAAAAGGAAGTACCTGTTTTGTTTTTTTGTTTAATAAATGAACGGGAGCGACAGCCTAATTCAGTCTTAATGTGAATGTGTTTCAAAATGGCTGTTGCCCTGTAGAACTTTGAAACCAGAACTCCTGGAGGTGATCTTGTGCCAGCCCATGAGATTCTGCCAATTTTGTCACAAGCGAACAGCTTGTATCTCCATGAAAACCAATGGATGGAACAAATTGTATTAAATTATGTAAAATGATACTAAAAAGCACCATCGAGTAGTTAAGGCAAAATATTTAAAAATGGGGGTTGGAGAGAAAACTGGTTTACTAAATACAGTTGATTGTTGCTTTTGCTGAAATCAAATTTATGGAAATGGTGGAGAGGCCCCTTTTTTATTGGACTGCTGAAAAAGAAGGAAACTAGGGTTCCTGATATTGCCAACCAGAAATCTGATTTATCTCATGGGGCAGACTAGCATATTTCTTTCATGAATCTGGCACCTGTGAATTATTTAGCCTTTCTGAAACTTTAAGAAATCCTGTTGACATGCATCCAAGCATAACCCTGTCTTCATCCCACTGTCCCTCCCCATGTCTCTGTAGGAGCTGTCACTGTGCAACCTACATCCGAATGCCCTCCCATTTCATTTTTCTCTGACTTTTTTTTAAAGGTAAGAAGGTTTATAAATAACTGCAATTAGCAACAGCATTATGCTTAAGTACACTGTGGATGCATCCTTGTGAAAAATATTGTTGTTCTTATTTGTGGATTGCTCCAATAAATTTGGTTACAGGTTTTTGAATTGTCGGTTTTCCATATCAGAGGCAAATCATCATGGACCAAAAATAGAACCATTTCTGCTTCTTGGGTGGTATTAAAATGTTTGCGTGTTGGAGGGGGGAATAAAATATCTAGATGTCTTTATGTTTTTAAGTGTCACAAAATTGGCTGACAACATGAAGTCTTAATTCATACCTTCATCAAGATATGAAAATGTCTAGATAGAGATATCCCCACCACCCACCCCATCTTTAACAATTCAACATCCAGGTCATGTCTCAGATGACCAACTAGGTTCAGTTCTACAATACTTGGAGATAAATAAATGATTAGATAGATAGATAGATAGATAGATAGATAGATAGATAGATAGATAGATGGGAGGGAGGGAGGGAGGGAGGGAGGGAGGGAGATGTGTTCAGATATTAATTCCGCAAGCTTTCATGTCCCTCCTGCTTGGAGAATTCAGGAAAATAGCCCCTGGATTATATATATCATATACTCCTCTGTAAATAAGCACAAGTGGCACATCCCAACTTTTTCTACCTTGAAGGAAAGGATGGAATTGTGTCCACAATTACCAACCTCAGATACGAATGCATTCTCATCCAGTGATACAAATATACGTTGTGTGCCTCAGTGATATCACAACTTTCTGAATTCTGCCCTATCTCTTGGAATTGGGCAAACTTCTTTTCTTTTTCTTGCTTAGATTCAAATAGGTTATACTTTTTCAGCAGGGAATAGCACAGCCTGACCTGGGCACTAAACATCTGTATAAGTAATATTCACAGAGGAGAGGGAAAGAGAAGTAATGGTTTTATGCCTGTGATTGACCACATGGGTATCCTCAGAGCGCCTTTGCCAGGGCTAAAGATCTAAACTTCAAGCTTTTGTTTGGGCTCAGCTCTTTCCAAAGTTGGCTCCCTAATTCTCCAAAACCAAAGTAAGGGTTTTGGCTTAGAGTAAGGAAGGGTAGCTTTTGGTGGTTGGGACTCGGCTTCCTACAAGGTGGAGTGGGGTAGGTGGAGCTCTTTTGCTTTTTGTTTTTACTATATATTTACTATTACTTCTTCTTTCAGAACACTACATTACAGTTTTGTACCAAATAACCAGAAACTGACACTGATTGCTTCAGTTTGCCCATTACTGCCAAGCTCCAGGAATGGATGAAGTATACCTTTTGAGTATGACAATTCCTTCTCCCCATTTTCTACGAAGTCATCTCATGATCCCGTGACCCAAGGAAGTGTGTGTGTGTGTGTGTGTGTGTGTGTAATTGGCTTCTATGGCCTTGCAAACAGGATGCTCAGCTGTAACTAATACTCCTTGGACAGAGAACTGTGTAATGGAACACTGGACTTAATGCTTCTCGGGGTGAAATCTGGAAGAATGTGCTTCAATAATTCTGAATAACTCTACAACCTGGTGCTCTCCAGATGTGGGTGTTCCATCTTCCACTATCCCCTAGACAGCCCTGCTTAGCAATGAGGGAGTTGTTGGGGGGGGGGGGAAGTGAACCTCTATCATTGCAAAATTGTATGAAAAGTACTTGGTTTTATTTCACCCTCCTGCCTTTATAGTATAGTCAATTGATTAAACCATTTGGACCTTAAAACAGAAAACACCACAAACTATTCCTACAGCAATCTAGCAATGCTATGTGAAAATATCCTTGGGCCAAGCTTTACCCGGTGAAAACGGAGAGCTAACAATGGAGAAAGAAGTAGAATGTGGCATGTTACACACTCAGTGTAACATACATCTAGAAAATAATTTTGAATGCAGCTAAGGTGTTTCCAAAGAAGAGGAATAAACTGAAAAAAGACACGCTTACCTTCTATTACAACGTTATACCTGTAAGCTGGTTCTCCTTTCTCTCTCATATTGGCACAACAAGCTAAAGAATCTGCGTCACAAAGGCCTGCTCTGTATTCTAAAGTAGTAGTAATAATAATAGTAATAGTAATAATAATAATGCATCCAAGTGATATACATTTTTTCCCTATCTGATTTCTATGCAGGGGACCAGGTTTTGCATATTATACACGATTCAGAAAGAATAATTAAAGTCCTACATGGACACACATTTGCCTGAGGGCAAACCTTTCATGTTGTTTTGCATTCTGCATGTCACTCAAAAATTTGCAACCGAGAAATGATGCTGAACTAAAATAAGGCAAGGACGCATTGACTAAAAAGAAAAAAAGAAAGAAATTATACCTTGTCCAATTTGCTGACACCCCTTTCAACATCTCACCATGGCTGCTGTGGTAGAACAGCTGAGCTACGTATAGGTGAGATTCAGACAAGTGAAAAACCACAGGTTGTACTTAAAGAAAGATGTTTTTGGAGGGGCAGGGCATTTGTTGTTGAAACATAAAACCACTTCATTTTCTTCAGTCAGTAGAAGCTCTTCTTGTCTGCCAGCTTTCATGGCAAAGATTTTGGGAGATGGCAACCATGCAGCAATTCTGTGCACTTAATATTTTTGAGTAGGACCAGCTAAGACAGAAGAAATAACACTGACTGGATTCATACAATAACTCTTGGTCTGCTTAACCATGGTTCATTGAATAAAGAAGAATTGGCTAGGTTGACACATTAAGCTAAATCAAAACCAACCAACCATCACACGATGGCTTAGTATGACACATGAGAATCCAGCCATCGTAGTGAGTGTGTTCCTCTAGGCAGTGTGAAAATTGTATACAATATGCATCAAAGGATTAGTGGTAAATGGGCCACTGATGTGAAGTTCAAGTTTGACAATTGATGGTTATGTAATCAATTATTGCTGAAATGACCTGTGATCATTTATGACTGTTTGGGATGGGCAGAATTGGTTCCAGATTAAAAGCAAAGTACTTTGGATGTTACTCCTGCTTATTCACATGGAGTGATCTGACTGAAGAGCTTTGTTTAAGACAGCAGCATCCTCAGGGGGTTCAAAACCTGCAAGACAGCAGGCCCAATATTATGATGCAAACTCTGTCCCTTGGATGTACCACCATTTTGCAGGTTAAACCCCCACAGATGCTTCTGGTTTATGGAGCCATATTACAAGGGGCGAGAAAAAAAAGTAATACTTTTCATGGGGAAAGTGCATGAGATTTGCTACATGGTGATAGAAAAAGATATGGAACCACCATCTCCAAACCTTAAAAGGGTTGTGAAATAAATTTGTGTCCCACATGGCCAAGTCACAACAGTCTTAGTTCTAGACAGCTGTCTGGTGCTACGAATTAAATCAGTTCAACCAATAGCTTGATGAAATCCTTATAGGTGAGATTTAAGTTTCTTATACTTCATATACTTATCCTAGTTATAAGGTCACCTAAACGTATACACCAATATCCTCTCTTTCCCATTCTTCAATTAAATTTCAGAGAAAGACAGCATGAGAACTCCTCTCATTTGTTTATTTTTTTGAATTGGGAATCAGGAGCACCCAGGGAGACTGTAAGGAATGTTTAGCAAGAAAAAACACAACGTGCCATGTGCTCTACTGCTAGACATCAATATATTTATTTTCCTATTTTCCTGAGAATCAGATTTCCTGTGAAGGATTTGATATATGACTTCTTGGTAATGAAAGAGTAACATACCTGACTTCCATATTATATATGAAATGTTTAAGTTTTAACATTAATGTATAATGGGTTGCTAACCAAAGAGGATTCTGTGGAAAATGTTTAAATGGGAAGAAGGGGTAAGAGCTCATTTCTTAAACTCATGATAACTAAGTTGTAATTATTTTTTTTTCTCTTCTTATTTAAACAGGAGAAACACTTCACTCTTTGGAACGATTGCTCTTTTAAACTGTTATTTAACTTTTCCTTATAAAAGGCCAAAGTAGCATATGTGCTCTCACACCAAATTTTAGGTAGGGCTGCTACAATTTAGGTTGAGTTGGCCAAAATTCAATCAAGAATAGTTACTTGGAGGATGGGGATAGTAGTTCTAACTGAAGAAGCAGGACCCTGGATAGCTCCATCTGCAGCTGGGGAGACACGATTGGGTAGTAGGAATCAGACAAAGGGAGAGAAAGTATGGTCCTCTGGATCTTGTTGGATTCTGACTTCTGTCAGTCCTACTAAACATGGCCAATAGTCAGGTTAATCCACCGGCATGATTGTCACCGTTGAAAACAGATTAAATGATCCTCTGATAAAAATAAAGCAATGACTTAATGCTAGCAAGGTTAGCTGGCTCCATCATCACCACCTCTTTTTTCTCACTTATGGCAGGAAGACAGTTCCATTTAAAAAAAATCCTTATCCACTTTTGCAGACATCACTTCTGGTGAACCTCTAAGGACTATGTTGCAACAATATGTTGCAAGGCCAAGAGACCATGATGCACTGCCCAAAATGTCTTCTAGCCAATATATAATTAAAAAAAACCTATTATTTTTTTTAAAATTCTTAAAAAGGTGAAGTGCCAGCCCAAGACATTCTCTTAGAATTATTGACATGGCTAAGACATCAATGCTAAGCAATCAAAAAGCAATTTCATAAACATTGCTATTAAAGGGTAGGGTAATCGCTTTAAGCATTCTAGGAATCATCAGGGTCATGAACAAACTCTGTTGTTCACATCCTGATGGGGGATTCAATGGATCAATGACACTGGGCATCTCTGTTCTTAAATATGACCCATCTCACCAATCTAGAAACGAATCCTTCCCTGCACAAACTGCCCTGTATTTATAAAGAAATAATTTCAGAATTCATTCCATTCACTAAGCATGCTGAAATGCAAGAGTCGAAGCTCTTTACACATAAAAGTGTGGAAGTAATTAGGGATTATGTAGTAAATGTACAAACATAGTTTATATTACTGGGTATTAGAAAGGACCCCTTTTATAGCTGCCTTTGTCAATTTGTCAGAGCAAAGGGTTTTAATGTACTATAATAAGGAATGTAAGAGAGGGCAAAGGACAGTCTGAATGGGATGCCTGAGCAATCTAAAGGTCTCCTTACTCCTCTGCAGCCTTCAGCTCCATACTTATTCTCTGGTCTTATCCATTTTAACTGAATTAATAGCAATCCAATGAGAGAACACTCCTTCAGATGTCAGTTGTCAAATCATTGGCAGAGTTCAAAGCAAGGCCAATGTTACAGCAGATCTGTGTGCTATGATCCTATTTAAAAGACAGCATGGCCCATCATTCTCCATACACTAATAAAAAAGGATTCCACCAGGTTTTTGTAAGACTAATCAAGGTTTTTTTCAGACTAATCAAAATCCAACAATGGGGTAGGTTGATTTAATCCTTGTAGGATTGTCTTTGTTTTTAACTAGAAGACTGAGGTCCTCCAAAGGGAGGCAAGCTCAGAAAGATGGTTCAGGTGAGTGAACACAAGCTAAGAATGGAAAAAACCAGGAGACTTCATATTGCATACTCAGATCATGCCTTTGTGATCAACAACAGAATTAACCACATCAATACTATTACACAAAACTTGATTCTTATTTTTCAACCAAGCAAATTACGGGAAGAAATTCCTTTAGATCTTGCTGTTGTTAGACAATCAGAAATCAGAAAACCTCACCAACCTCTAAACTCAGGTTTAGCAGTAGATCCCAATTGACCTCCTGTCCATTCATAATGTTTACAAAAATGATAGCCAGCCAAGTACTTTACATCCAAGCATGGCAGAATTCAATAAATAAAATTCAATGCAAGAATTATTTGACATTTCATTATCAGGCTAGGTAACACCATCAGTGCAGAGGGGAGTTGAGTTTGCTGGCTGTTTATATATGGTAATTTGTCTTATCAACCTTGATTGAGGTATTGTTCTTTGATTGCTGATCAAAGGTCAAGGAAAGAGGCAAATTAATCTAACCACATCCTTCCTCATTACTTACCTATTAACCAACACCCAAATAAGTAAAACCAGGATTAGATAAACAAAAACAATCATATGTTACCTAGCCTGATTAAGAAATGTCTACAGGAAGAGAAGCAAGCTCAAAGAACACCAAGAACCCAAACTACATATATTCTCCCCTATGAGAGTTATTGGAAGTAAGTAATTGTGTGTCTGTAGGCAACTGCAAAGTTTATCTTCCTAGTAATGGAGGTGGGGATAATGCAGTATGCCACTTATTTCTTCTGCGTCATTTTTACAGTACCAGAGAGAAGATTGGTAAATTCCCACCCTCATTTCTATTGAATTGGCGGACTCTATCAGCATTAAACCAGCCTTGAATCCTTAAAAATATTACTTCTTGGTTCAAATATTCTTTCAATATTGTTTTTACAGCTTTTATATGCCATCTCTTGTCATTATTTTGATGGGCTTAATGGAAACCAGCATATAAAAAAAACTGTAAATAAATGATAAAATGAGTGAAAATAATATAATCACTCATAGCTCCCCTCTCTCTTTTTGATTAATAGGGCTGTGCAGCAGATTCAAAGGCAAAAAAGTGGGTTGGAACACTTGAAGTGTGCACATAGCATCTGTCTGCAATCCCTTAAATCAAATGAAAATGTTAATGTAGTAGGTTCATGCTGCAGCCATGCTGTCCTGAGAAAAGACACAGTTGCTTTAAGAAGTGGTAGGCTGATACTATGTAAGTCTGCATATCCCAGATTTTTGCCTTCAAATATGGAGCCCTATTGATTAATACTATGTAACTCAGAACGTGTGCTTCCCAAATTGAATTAGTTTGCCAGTTTGGTGTAATGGTTAAGGTATCAGGCTAGAAACCAAGAGACTGTGAGTTCTAGTCCCACCTTAGGCACAAAGCCATCTGGGTGACCTTGGGCCAGACCCTCTTTCTCAGCCCAAAGGGCAGCGTGGTCTAGGGGGGGAGAAGCTGGTCTAGAAATTGGGAGAGTGTGAGTTCTGGTCCTGCCTTAGGCCCGAAGCCAGCTGGGTGAACTTGGGACAGTTCCTCTCTCCTTGCCTAGGAAGGAGGCAATGGCAAACCACTTCCAAAATCCTGCCAAGAAAATTGCAGGGACTTGTCCTGGCAGTCACCAGGAATCAAGACTGACTCAAAGGAAAAAAGAATGTATTATCTTACCTCGGACAGCACCTTTGTTTAATTGTTACATTCTTGCTGAATTATGAACACTGCCATTACATGTGCCTCATGACCATCAAATAAACCAGGAAGGTTTTACAAATAGCAAAACCACAATTATGGAATCTTAGAAATCAGAAAGCAACATAATAGATACTCATTCAGTTTGGCTTTCAGATAGAATTCAATTTTGTGCAATAAACTCAAGAATATCTGAAGTTTCAAGTCCTACAAAGTCCACCCTTTTCTTTTAAACCAACAAGAAACTACAATGGTATAATCAGTAGGCAAAAAAGCAAATGAATAAATAAATAAATAAAAACCAACCAACCAACCAACCAACCAACCAACCAACCAAAACAAAACAAAACCTCTTTAATTTATTCTGATGTTTTAACAGAGATATCGTAATCAGACATCAATATTCAACAGTTTTTTAAAACTTTAATATTCCACTGTCTCCAACTGTGAAAGGTAAAATGGTAGGAATTTAGGGAAGGCAGATTCTACAAGCAAGTTTTAGTGATGATGACAGGTCTAGGGAAATCCCATTCACAAACCTGTTTTGACTAGGAAGAAATCACGCAGCAGCTCTATAGCCACTCTTCAGTCTTTAACGGCTTCATTAGGCATTTTCCCCAGTCAAAATATTGTCCCTGTGCATCTGTGTTCGCCCTCCTAATTTCATTTCATAACACAATTACTTTACAGCTAGTGACTGGCACAGAATGGAGAGATGAAGTAAATAAAAACTAACCAATGGGGGGAAAATAAAATAAAATCTGGCAATTTTGACAGCCTGAAATATGAAACTTCTAATATTTTGACTTTATATAAGGATGTTCACAGCAACAGTGGCTTCTGCCAGTCCTTACTTGTCTCAGAGACAAAGACTAAGAGGACTCTGGATCTTCTGCCAGGTTCAGCCCAGCAGATCACTTCCAACTCTTTGTTGATCAGAATCAGGACAGCAAATGATCTGAGGTATTTGTACTCTTGAATTTATCTTGGCTTCTGATACTTATTTATTCATTTCTTTTCATTCCCTTATGGCTGTACTAAAAAGTGCTTTTGCCTTGTGTGTGTGTGTCTTTCAATTTGATGATCAAGAAAACACTTCCATTAATTATTTTCCCCAAAAGGCAAGAATATTTTAGTGAAATCTTCATGGCTAGGCCAGGAGATCCTTCTACACCCTATAGGGAAAAGCGGTCTATGTGAACATCCTGTCTTTCATTAGACAGTCACTTATCATCCATCTGCATCCTTCATAGCTTCCCACACTTCCATCAAATCCCAAGACATGGCCTTGTGAAGAAATTCTGCTTCCAAGCCTTTTTATATTAAGAAAGAAGGGAAGCCAGGGAGGTTGCAGGGAATGGAGAAAAAAACGCCAGCACTCTTCATCCACTCATGACAATAAAATAAGCCCTAAAAACACTACTAAAACAAATCCTAAAGTGCCCTGAGGTAGAAAAGCAGAAACCTCATTCAAGGAAAAACAGGCTTTAGAACATTGGAGGACAAATTCAGCACAGAAGTATTTTGAGGCCATTTGCCACCCAGATTCTGCTCAAGGAACCCCTTGACTATCCCTTGTTTTAGAGGATCCAAGCAGGAATCACGATAGGAAACCTCCATTTTGTGTTTGTTTTAATTGCTAACAGCAAAGCATCTGAGCTGATCTACAGCTTAAAATGGATCTACAGCTAGGGACCTTCTGACACTCCCAGTAAAGAAGAATCTCCCAGAAGCTAATTCTCCTGTGGTTAAGGACTCATTGACACAGACCACAGATCCATGCAGGGGCTTTTTAAAAAGATGATAGATAATAGACAAAGATAGAGTCTGTGTTTGTGTGTGTTTGCTTACCAGCATAGAACAAATAACATAATCATTCCCAAATAAAAGTAGGAGTAAAATATTGTGTTAATATTTTTTTTTATTTTAATCATTTTTATTTTATTTTATTAATACAATATTTTACTCCTACTTCTATTTTGGAATGATTGTTTTTACACACACACACACACACACACACAGTGGTGAGAGAGAGAGAAAATTAGTGGTAATTGTGAGATGATGATGATGATGATGATGATGATGATTCTTCCTGTCCTTTTCAGTATATCTGCAATATTATCCTACTAATACTGAAAGGGAAATGTAAAATGGGAAAGTTACAAAATGCTATTTCAAAAATCTAAACACTTTTTCCATGTTTCCAATGGCACTTCCATTAATTACATTATGGGTCATGTCCTTGGAATTACAGAGGACTATATTCACTGTTCCTTACATTCCAATGTATTTCAAATGGATGCTTCTTAGTAGGTGAGCTGATTGTTTGGGTACCATTATTTATAGGAGATGGAGCAAAGAAGATCCAGAAAAGCTCTAAGGTTAGACAGAACTCCAGAAAAGCACATCAAAGAGAAAGGAAAAGAAAGGGAAATAAGTACCATGAGGACATACAATCAAAACCAACTTTAAAGATAAAGTCTGACAGGTAAAAAGCAAAATTCAAAAGTACCTTAAATGGAAACACCCCACTGTTTTAATTTAATGCAGTATTTTTGATGCTAACATCTAATTATTCCTGCAGTATTTTATCTCCACATTTGTAGTATCACTAGTTTGGTGTGTGTGTGTGTTTAATTGGCACATCTTTTATTAATGATTTCAACACCTACCTTTAAGGAACTAAATGAGTTTTCTTTCTGTTTTGGTGCTACAGAAAGAACTGAAATAAACCAGTTCCCTGAAAAACGATGGCTGCAGAAGAGCTTAGATTCCTAAAATTACAGTTGTACATTTTGTGGATTTCATGAAATCACTGGATATTAACAACACACACATACTTAAAAACGAAAGGCTGAGGATGGGAGGAGGAAACTGTGTAAAATGTACAGAGACATACCAGAGCAGCTCTGTGTGTGTGTGTGTGTGTGTGTGTGTGTGTAAAAATGTCAGAATGGTGATGGCAACCATGCAATTGAAGCCCCACCCCTTTTTTGTGTGTCTCTCTTTGTCTCTTCTTTCTAAGCTAAGGGAACTTAGCCAGACAGAACTTCTGTCCAAAGCAATGAACACAGAGAGTCTTTCTGAAAATGAAGCTTTCATGGACCACATTAAAAAAGCTATCCGTAGGCAGAGTGAATGAGTCACCCCTAATGACAAATGCTAGGAAATACCTTATACGTCCTCCACCTTTCCTCTACACATTCAGACGCAGCAAAAGTTGCACATGGTTGAAAAAAGATTCAGTTCTCAATCCAGTCAGCTTTGGATATAGAACAGGAGAGGACATCTCTGACAGAAAAGGCATCAGCGTTGTACATTTCTCTTGCTTCAGTGAAAACATTAATGCTGTGGGCCCACACCCACTTCCTGAAACCAAGTTCCATTGAACTGAAGCTGGGTTATGAAGGAAAGAGGCAAAACTCAGAGACATATCCACCACCTTCTAGTGTGATTTTGCTCAGTCCTTAGCTCTGAAAGGGCAACTGTTTCCTGCATGTGCTCTAGATATTTACATCTCTCATTTTAAACAGTGTCCTTCCAAAAATGACTGAGTGAGGTTTGAGCTTGATGGACTACAGCTTAATCATGCAGACATGATGGCAGACTGGGAGCATGTAATTGTTATCCTAGCATCCCATGCAAGATGAATTCCGTCAAAAAGGGGAATAAAAGCAAGACCTTGGAGGATGATGGGATCATTCCAATGCTAGCCTCCCATCTACTTTTTCACATTGTTTATTCACCATGCAGAAAAGCCAATTCACAGCAGTGTACCCAACTGCAACTAAAACTCTAGCCAAATGCCAGACATTTTCACACCCAAATGAAGCTGGCAAGTTGCCTAAAATGCACTGGGTTTCACTTTGAATGCAAAAATCTTTCATTCGGCCCTCAAATATCCTAGTTGTCTTTATCTTGAGATATAATTAAGAATTATAGAAGGCTATTCTCCCCAAATACTCACTTCACAATCAAAAGAAGAGCATTCCCCATTTTAAAATAGGCATTAAAAGAACAGATGTCTGAGTTGCTAAAAAAATGTGATTCATTAGATTACAAAGGAGTGCATACATATAATCTTGTTGACCTTATGAATGGACATAATTTGATGATGAATTATGGAAATATTTTTCTCTTCCACCCACATGTGCAAATGTATCCTGAGATGGTCTCAGGAGGAAGACATTTGCTTGGGAACATGTGGCTATCAAAAATAAAAATAATAATCAGATGGGATCTGTTAGGAAAGTTTACGTCTCAAATGTAAAGTTGCAGGAACTTCCAGAAAGCATGCTGAAGTGTCCAAAAGTGCTGGGATTCTTCAGTTATGCGGGTTGAAAGAGAAACTCTAGATAACCTGAAAATGAGTTCAGGCTGCCTCATTATTAGACTAATTTCAGCCCATTTTGGGGAAGCAAGGGATCTCTAAAGAAGGGATTGATGAAAATATTTAGAATGAGCTAATTTACTAAATGAGACTGTCAGGAAAAGTATTGTTATGTTTATAGAATCTCTCTCTCTTTAATCTTCTGTCCTTCCACTGTTTCCAGGACCTAGTCCCTTGGAACTACATCATTTTCACATGTGATTAAAGTGATCTAAATTTACTGCTTTGTTTCACATAAACATAAAAGGCTAGATTGTGATTACAGAATTCATTTGGTCAGCAAATCAAATGTATTGCTCACAGTCTGCTGAGTTCATGTTAAAAAAAAAAAAGCACAGCAGCTCCATAGTATCTATTCAACGTTACACAAAGTGTATCATTATTTTAAAGGATCAGGTAATAAAACAGGCCCCATGGTACTTGCATTGTTAGGCCTCTCTGAGTCATACTACTTCTAACCTGAAAGCCTACAATATGGTTTGGGAGGGAAAGGACCCCAAAGGCTGTTATATCTTTGAACAGGCCATGTTGGCTTTTGCATATGCAGCATGTGAATGAAGACTAACAAGGAGTACTTTTGAGAATATGCAGAGCAAATTTAACTCAAAAATCAATAGCTATAAACTCTTAGACCTGAGGATTAAGGAGGGCTGTGTGCAGGGGTATCTGCAGAGGGTGGCCCAAAAGGTCAAGCTGATGGCTGCAATGGTGTGATCAAAGCTCCACCTGTTTATTATGTGCATCATGTGTGCAACACACCTATAAAACAGGTGGAGCTTCAATTGTGGTTGCCATCTTAACTGTTTTGACCATACTTTGCGGACACTCTGGGTTCATTTGTTTCTTTGATTGTATTTTTGATTGTATTTTTAAAATCTTTGCAAGGTTTGCAATGTTGGAATGTTTTCACCTTACACTGCATCATGTTAATTGTTTAAATGAAGAGGAGATTTTGCTAGGAAGATTACAAACACCCAAGCTGGCACTTCTCATTTATAATAACTGGCCTAGCCTTATTCGTTGAATTCAATAGGGTGAACTCCCAGTAATTGTGCGTAGAATTGCAGCCAAGTTGTGCAAATCCATGAACGTCTGTGTGAAAGCAACCCCCATTAAGTTCCTTGGGTCTTACTCCCAGCTAGGATTGCAGTTCAGTTTTACCTAAATGATGTCTACAACGTTCTCTTCTTTCATGGAGAAATATAGCAGTGTTTTTCTAATTCTCAACATTTCTTCTTAGAATGTGTTTTATTATAACTAAGGGAGAAACTTTTCCTTCCTAATATACTGATGCAGGCAGGACAGTGTTTTCTTCCCTGAACATATGGGAAAAACTTTTTTTTTTTTGGTCCTCATACAGATCATACAGAGTTCTTCATCCAATCTTTATGCACAACTTTTCTTGCAAAGCTAGGTGAAGTGTGGGTGGGGGCGCACGAACGTATTTTTAGTGAATTTCAGCAAAACAGTTCAAATTCATCTAGCAGCACCAGTATAATTTACTATTCCTTCTGACTTCTTGTTTTGACTAGCTCTAGATTGATGATTAAAGTGGTAAACAGTAACAATTTTTATAAAATGGCTGACTCTGCCAATGGCAGCAGAATGGGGAATCTGCTGAAATAGCGTTGTCGTTATTGTGACTGCATTCAAGGCTGTCAACAAAGAATATACGTACTTGACAAGGTGTTATCTCATTGTGTTTGTGTGCATGTGGGTTTTATTTTTCAAAAAGCTACGATACATACATCTTTGGCGATGTCATTTTACGCAGCAAGATAATTTCTTTTATTAAAAGGCACAAAGACGAACAATAATATTTTTTTTAAAAATTGAATGCTTTGCATCTTTCATATTCCTTTCTCCTAAGCTCTGCCCTTTCACCATAATTTGGTACAGTGGAATTGCTCTATAGTCAAATTGGCCTTTATTTAAATGCTTACCTAAAATAACTTTACAATATTAGGTGTGTATGAAGATAGAACACAGAGTACCATAGAAATGCTTGATTTGACCCTGGCGGGAATATGCTTCTCAAAAGAGAAAGCTAATAATAAAATCTTTTTGACACATGGGATTATTAAAATAATGTATACATTTATGGAAAAGTTCTTCTTAGTTGGAAGAGATGGTTTAAGAAAAAAATGCACTGTTGAGTAGGATAGTCTTTCACAAATACATTTTAGCCTGAAGTTATATTTTTACAAGAAGCTCAGATTCTTCCACCAAAGAAAGTTTTTATCTAGAAGACAAGTTGGTTAAGTATGTATTAGTGGGAATTAAAAAAGTGATGTGATTGTAGGAACATTGATTAACAGGTCTTCAAAATGCATAGATGAATAAGAAATAAGTGATTGAGAAGGATTTTTTAAAATATTGATGATTAAATGTTTTAATAGTTTTAGTCCATTCATTAATTACTGTGGCCCTACTAAAGGTATTCTGAAGGTCTCTTGAATTTAGTTGTGGATTTTTTTTTTTAGTAATGTTTTGTACAGTTTTTGTGTTTTATGTGATTGTATATATATTTATTGTTTTAATGGTTTACTGTATGTGAGCCGCCCAGAGTGCCCCATCAGGGGAGATGGGCAGAAATAAATTTAATAAATAAATAGATAGATAGTAAACCTCAAGCCATAATTATCTATCTATCTCTGTTAGATAGTAATATTGTTCCCATCAAATATAGGTTTTTAATTGTATATTTATTTGTTTTTAACAAGTTGTGAACCGCCCAGAGTCCCCCATTGGAGGGAGATGGGCGGGGATAAATAAATACAAAAATAAATCTAAATACGTAAGCTTGTATTTGGCAGATATATGACAACTTTTAAATCCTTCACAAGATTATGGGTGACTTTGGGCAAGTCATTCCCTCTTAGCCCGAGCCACCTCAAACCCTCATATGGTTGTTGTGGGAGAAACAGGTCGCAGGAGTATTGGGTATGTTTGCAGCCTTGAGTTGACATACATACGTACATACATACACATAAATAAATGATAGGATAAAATAATACTTTATTTCATAATAATAAATAAAATCATATTAAATAATAATAAATAAAATCATATTAAATAATAATAAATAAAATAATAAATAATAAAATAGTAATTTAATTGTATTTTAATTAATAATTATGCTTGTTTCACTGTAAACCACTCAGAGTTGCTCGAGTGAGATGAGTGGTGACTAAATTTGAAACATAAATAAATAAACAATTATTGTTATTATTATTGTTATTATTATTATTATTTCTTTTCAGTCGCACATATTTTGTTCTCAATTGATTATTTTTCTAGTGTTCTGATCCTTTGTTGTGATGGAAGGCATGAACAGGGAAGGTTCTGGAATGGAGGTTCAAGGTTGCTGGGAGGGGGAAGAGACATTCCAGGGGAAGCACCTCCTCAGTCCCCAGCCGGAGTGTGGGAAAGCCAAGAGAATAAGACTGGCCCCTACCTAGGCCATCATGGTTATAGTTACTGTTGTTGTGGTATAGATTTAGTCTGGCGAGATTCTGTCTATTAGGTGTAAGCTAATAAAGGAGCCAAACTGTTCTGGACTGTCTCGCTGTTGTTCTTGGGCTGAACCTGACATTTGTTCATCATATAGATAATTTTATTTATGTATTTCTCTAATTCATATAGCTGCCCATTTCCCAAAGCAAGCAGCTCTGGATGGCATACAACATAGTAAATATCCAATTATGTTTAAATAACAATGTCAATGATTAGAAGAAAAAAATGCCCTATTTTCTCAAGATGATACTTAAATACATATTTATTAAACTTTTTTACCCACAGGGAAACTAAGGGACAGTGCATGAACTTAACTGTTGTTTGGGATATTTTAAAGGTATATATGTGATTATATTATTGAATATTTCTAATGAAAAAATTAAAATAAAAAATTAAATAACCAGATTTGGAAAATAAAGTTAAGTAGCTACTGATGCAAGATGATGTACACTGGAATTATATAAAGAATTTATGTCTGCTAAAATGGAACTTAATTCTCTTTAGGCATTTGATTTAGAAGATTCATTGAGTTGCATAACACAAGGATATTTGGAGCAAGGAAAAACATAGCAAATTACTGACCTCTCAGTTGAAACTGGAACAATTAATATCACTTCTACTATTAAGGATGCTGAGGAGAAAGTATATAATGTCTCAGATTTACTAAATCATCTTCTAAAAAATTGTTATATTCTGTAATACTGAGTCACAGGTTTCTAAGAAATAATTATTTTTTTAAACCAATATGGGTCACAACCAAGTTTATCTAGCTGTACCTTTATCTTTTCATGGAATAAGTGATGTTATTAAATTTCTTGAAAACAGGAAAAGCTTTTATTCTTACATACTAAAGGGGAGAGAGAAAGAGAGAGAGAGAATCCATTTCACCCTGAGCCAGAAAGGTTTGGCTCAACCTTTCCAAAATAATTTCTAAGAGTTTTCTCTGAGTCTAACCTAGCCCTTAAAAAATGGATAACTTTGAACATCTTTTCCCATGCACCGGCCCTCAAGCTTTGCAGCACCTCCCTGTTGGTATTTTGCAATGGAGTGAAGACTGAATTGGGAATCTAATGGAGGATTTGGTGGAGGATTTTTTATGGATTTATGGACTTATTACTGATGGGATGCTATGCGATTGTTATTTATATGTATTGCCATCTTTTAGCTTGAAGGGATTGATGTCTGTATTTTTCATCATTTTACCGCAAACCACCCAAAGTCATATGAACTTGGTGGTAGATGATTACGATGATGATGACATGCATCAAGTTGTCGTCCACTCTTAGCAATCACAGAGATAGATTTTCTCCATGATGATCTGTCAGGTGGTAGATAAGTTTTGCAAAACAAACAAACAAATGAATTCTCCACTTTTTTTTTTGGTGCTTGCCAACATTTTCCAAGCATGAATTGTACTTCTACAGAATTGCCAAAGACTTTCTCTTCTATCTAGTGAAAATGGAGAATGTTCCATGGCAGGTTCTGTCCCAAGGACCTGCAGTTAATAAAAAAGATCGGCTAACAAATTGTTGCTTTGGGATATAACATATGTCAGATTCAACTCCCGGCATCTCAGGGCTAAGAGAGAAAACATCTTGAAATTATAAATGGACCAGTGATCTGACACTTAGCGATCATGTAGTTTGTCTGGTTTTCTAACCTACAGTATACACTTAGCCTTATTTGTGAACCAGGCTATGATGGATTGTTCAACAAACCATATAAACAAAACAGCAATGGGGGAACCCCCCAAAAAGAAGACTGCTTCTTATGTTCCTAAATCATTCTCCCACTTTTCCCAGCCCAATTTTTCTGCTCATGAAAAAGTAGAAGATTTTGCAATGCTATTTACAACAACTCTGTGTTATAGAAGTAACACAATCACCCTACCATCACCACCACCCCCAAAAAGAACCTCCAAATTAAGAAAGAAATATGTGGATTGGTGAGCAAATAGGCTGGCTGTAAGAAGCAACAATGTTCAAACATTCCTAATGAAAACTGAAGTTAAGAAGATGCTTAATGTTGCCTGTAAAAGTGTGGAAATTGAAGATGTCACACTGAAAGATAAATGCTGCTGATGTGTCCTTGTCTCTGACGATCACAATGCCATCTTTGAAATGTGAATGGGGTAAGAAAGGGGGGGGGGAATCAAATTAGCTGTTTGGAGGCTATTCTGAGAGCCAATGTTTCATTGAAATCTCTGCAGCCAGCCCCAAGTGATTTTTTTAAATGGAAACCTCTATTCAGGTTGCATTGTGGATTTGGTGCTGCTTGAATAGTTTACTCTTCATAATCAGCGTTGCTGATGAACAATTCTCCAAGGTCAGAGGGAATTTGAGACGATCACATACCAGTTTCCCAACTGGGGGCTTCCACCCCTTTTCTTGATCCTGTTTTGATGGGAAATCACTTGATACACGCTTCAAATGCTATTTTCACCAGTTTTGAAAGTTTGCCTTCGCTTCAGGACTCCCTGACAGAGACAAAACAAACAGCCAGCAGGTGATCAACAAGTGGTACCAAATTTGGTTCCAATGGGAAGGAAGTAATCATGTCCTTAACTTTTCCAATAACTCGGTAATACACAGAAGTGTAACTTTGGCTGGACTCTGCTCCAATGGATTCACTTCCCTAATAGTGTTGCCTTAGAAAGCAGCTTTTCTTAGACTTTCTAATAAGTACATTTTGAATTACAAAAATAAGTCCTATGGACAAACCCAGCCTGTTTATGCTTCTTACCAGATGCACCTTTAAAATTCATGGGACATTAACATGTAAGCTTGGCAGCACATGACTTCCATATGTATTAGTTGCATCTCTCCAAAACTGTTGACTCTCTCCAAAATTGTGAGATTCACAAGGCGAAATAATGAGTAAGTGTGTGTGTGTGTATGTATGTGTGTATACACACAAAGATCAAAATAGTGCAAACAATGGTACTCCCTGTGACACTCTATGGAAGTGAAAATTGGACTTTGAAGAAGCAGGACTGGAAAAGCATTGATGCTTTTGAACATTTGTGTAGGAGAAGACTCCTGAGAATCCCATGGAGAGCCAAGAAAACAAACCAATGGATCTTCAAACCAAACAACTCAGACTTCTCACTCGAGGCACAAATGACCAAACTGAAATCCTACTTTGGGCACATTATGCGAAGACCCAGCTCTCTGGAGAAGGCGCTATAGCTGGGAAAGGTGGAAGGAAAGAGTAAAAGAGGAAGACCAGCAACAGTGAGGTTGCAGCGAGGATATATGGGTAGATTAACAGAATTTTGGTAAATAAGACAGATGATATTTGATGACTGAAGATATTTTAAAAACTTCAACATAAAAAATATGTTGCCTTGAATATGGCTTTACCTGTTCTTCTGAGTTTTATACCTTCACTGTTTTAATTGCTCCTGCTGTTTTTCTTTCTCTTTTGTTTGCCTTGTTCATGTAAGCCTCTGAGAATTTTACTGAAGGGTGGCACAGAAAATTCTAAATAGATTTATTTCCTTGAAAGCTAGTTCAACTGAAATCAAATGGATGCCCTTCAGAATCAATAGTAATAACACTTACATAATTTGGTCTTCCACTAACAGTCTCAACATTCCTTTCTGCTTCTCAGCCTTGGTTCAGGACTCTAATTTATGGCAATATAGAGACAGACTATAAGATTGTCAAGGTAAGAATATGCATCACATGTCAACCCAAAAGAGGGGGAGAAAGAAAAAAAAAGAATTTTTTTTTTCTCCAAAAACCCTTCAAATTACTTTCTTTTTATTCTGACATTGATTGATGTTGCTATTTCTGACCAGTTTTAAGTTGCACAGCTTTTAAACAGAGCCTTCCTCTGATCTTCGGTGCTGTAGTTAATAAATACTTTATCATATTTTCATAGAGGTATCTTTTTTACTGTATGCTTAATGAGAGATTCTGCTTTGGAGAAACTCTGAAAAACTCAGCCTGATGCACTGAAATCACTCCAGAGCACCCAGTTTAGGAGAACCCAAGAAGAATGGAGATAGAAATATAATTCAATGATCCAACCTGTTTAGTTCACACACTTTTCAATGCATCAGTTGTTTATGTAACACCGAGCTGGAGAATGGGTTGTAATGATCACCTTTTAAAATGTTCTGATTTAAAAGAACAGAGATGAAGTGCCCACTGGAAGACTTCTGAGGATGGTTAACCTACTACAAAGTTGAGGCAAGTTAAAGATAATTTATTTGTAGAATAGGCTAGGAGGAGGAGAAGAAAACATGGGCAAAGCCAAACAAAGAAAAGAAGGAAGGCATGTATTTTAGTTAACATTTGAATTGAGACCCACAAATATGCACATAAATTAACTGAGAAAAACTTTGCTAAACCACACACATTAAAAACCTCAATCATGATCTCTTTTCATCATTTGCCCTTATAAACTATGAGAACCGCATGCTATATTTTAATATTAGGATGTGCAGAAGTAAAGAACGAAAGTGCCTTGCACCCTTAACGACTGAGAAAAGTGAATTTTGGCACTTAGAGCCAATGATACTGCTTTGAATAAGAGCTGTACCATCTGAAAATCCTTTTTACACAAACAGAAAAAGTAGTAAGTGCTAACATGGGGTCAGGTGATTTACTCTATTTCTAGTTTATTCATATATATACTGATATCTAAGGATGTACATATCAGCGAAAATGCATTTTGTGTTAGTGCCCCATGTAACCAGACACTATTCTCTTCCATTTAATCTTTCAGCAAATTCTTTTCTTTAAAAAAAAAAATTGAAAATCTGTAAAACCGATTATCTCTACACAACCGAAGTGTGTAGTTACTTTCATCGGATGCACCATTTCTTTAAAACTTTCCGCAAGGTAAGGTTTTTAAAATGCAATTTGACACAATACTTCACAATTTAGCTGCCATAATAAACTCTTTTTTTAAAAAAGCACACTTTTCTAAAAACATATGCAATGTTTTGCACATCTTTCCTCAATATACACTTATTTTTGTGAATGTATTCAATTATAAATGAGGACAAGAGCAGGCTTTGTTCCTTGTCATTCTGGCCACAATGGACTTCTCTGGCAGATCACAGCATTTTGATATAAAAGAAATCTCTCTTTTTAATTTTTTAAAATCTATAAATATGTTGTCTTCCCATTCTATTGTAATCGGTGCTTTAAAAAAACTTGCAGAAATTACTGAATACTAAGTTTTTGAATATTTATCCTCATATGCATTCCTAAATATGTTCTCAATTGTAAAATTTATCTACCAACTATTATGTTACAACATTTGGGGAAATGCAAAATTCAGTGGATAGTTAAGTTCTGAGATGCATATTAGTCTAGAGGATAGAGATCAACATTAATTTCTTTGGTATCCCTAACATGATCATCTTAAAGGAATGACTTATTCTTGTTCAGTCTATTAGTTGAACAAAAACCAGAAAATGATGTTCAGATAATTTTTACCTTTCCACACACCAGCACCAAGATAATATTAATATCAGGTTTGATTTCTTTAAGCAATAAAAGATTCCTCCAATTGCATTTATATAGAATAATGCCCACACAAGAGACGGCTGGGATTTTACTTTGTAATAAATAATGTTCCTGTAAGCTAAGGGAAACTAAGTAGGAACAAGCACACGAAATGTATAATGCTGGAACACTGCATTACATTTAGGGGTGGCTATATATTTATGAAGTTGGTTATTAAAGTAGGACCTCTCCCAGTCCATTTCTTAGCCTCTTTGTTTCTTCCACGACACATTTATTAAACAGGGGCATATTATGTCTCTAAATCCAGCGCTATTTTTGTGGCAGAAGAATTACTACCGTAACTTGTACATGGAAATTATCCTACACATCTGTATTCTGATTATGATATTTAGTGCAAGGGTCATGAATAATAAAATTGCTAAATATGCTTATTGCCATCTATAAATAAAGGTTATCATACTTGTGAAGGTTTTGTTTCTGGAGTGTCAGAACAAGTGCGGCTAGTTGCGAGACAATGGGGCTTTAATTTTACTAGGAAAATAAATACTTACATTTATAAATATTCAAATGCTTTCCAAAGTACAGTAAAAACCAAATTAATACTTAGAAAATGAATGCACCAGCAGAACTGGGGAAGTTCACACGGTGTGTTTGCAAAGTTCGCAATTCCAACCATAGAAAGGAAAAGCTTCTATAAGGTCACAACTTTTGTGCCAAATAATAACGCCCAAGACGAAATTGTAGCGTGTTCCAAATGGGGTGAACTGTAGAATTCATGCTTTGATGGTACAAAACATGAGAACTCAATATGAAAGTATCTGTGTGTGCTTTCAAGTCAGTGTTGACTTCTGATGACTGCCTGGATAAGTCCCTACAGTTTTCTTGGCAAAGTTTTTCAGAACTGGTTTGCCATTGCCTCCTTCCTAGGGCTGAGAGAGAGTGACTGGTCCAAGGTCACCTAGTTGGCTTTGTGTCTAAGGTGGAAGTAGAACTCATGGTCTCCAGGTTTCTAGCCTGATGCCTGAACCGCAACACCAAACTGGCCCTCTACTATGAAAGATAGTATAGAAGAGGATATGGAGCATATGCCCTTAGATTCCTCAGACCCCTGGCTAAGATAGGAGGCTATTTTTTGCTGCCTAGGGCAAGAATTAATAAGGGCTGAGTGATCTATCTATGGGACAGGAGCAAAGAAATGTTCCTGACCTTTTTGCTTTTGGCCTGGATGGGGTCAGGGAGGTTTTCCTCTTGCTATCATTTTTATTCTAGAAGCAGAGGAGGTAGTGTTCCACTATCCTTGTTCTCTAGCCCAAACACAATAATAAACCCTACCTTAACTCATCAGTAAATAAGGATACATTCCAGTCATGAGAATTTCATCGAAATTGCCTTCTTTTAAGAAATTTTGAATAAGAACTTGTAGGGGAAAAAAGGTCAAGTTTTTTTGTTTTTTTTTTAATGCAGAGCACTGAAGTTAACCTAAGTAGAAACTGATATATTTTCCATGATGGGATCTCCCCAATGTAAGAAGGAAGCCCTTAGATCACGAACTAAGGTGATGGAAATCTTGAAAAGGTTGTACATTCTCCTGCTGAAGCAGAGAAGGCCTGGGGGCATTTGGAAGTTCTGGACCAAGCATTTGGGAGTTCAAAGATGATCATCCAGATCTTTGGGGGTATGTTTAATGTCATATTTGTACAGATGTCAGTGTTGAGAAGCTTGATCATGGTAATTAAGAGTTTTAGACAGAGAAATAACAATTGTCAATTGATCCTAATTTAGCTGAGAAGATGAGTCATATCACTTATTACTAACTATTAACATAATTTAAACCCTTTTGAGAATACTGTACATCTAATACCAGAAGTCTTTGAAGGGTGCTATGCCTTGTAATCCATAGAATACTGAAACTAACTGGTCTGTTTAGATCATGTCACCAGGCAGGAGAGAGGGAAGAAGAAAAGCATATTAGATAGATAGATAGATGACAGATAGATAGATAGATAGATAGATAGATAGATAGATAGATAGATAGATAGATATGAATTGAACCCCCATATTTGCTGCATCGAGTTAAAGAAAGTAAGCTGAAAGCACCATCATGATTCTACAATGCAAAACTTACAGAAAAGATTTCATCTATGCACAATCTTCCCAAACCTTTTAATTTAGGCTTGGATGTATATTTTGTGAAGGTACAAATTTCTCTGTACTTTGCTCTCCACCTATAATTTTCTCTCTTTCTCTGTGCTTTAGAAACCTTTTCACACATAAGAGAACAAAAGCAATAACAATGTGTTGATTTCTATCACTCTGAAATATTTTTCCCCATTCTGACTTCAAAGTTATTTATTTTAATTGAATTTAATCCTCTTGACTTCATAAATGAGTTTCAGTTGTAATTTTAAAATGAATTTGACCTCTTAATGTTTTGATTAGAGATTATAAGACATTTGAACATAATCATAGCAAGAAGATGGATACCCAATTTGAACCTGATTGATGTTTCTTTCTACTGCTATATTAGAGGAGGATGAATAGGTTGGCTTTGATAAGGAAAGGAAGTTTCACTTTAAAAGGTAATTAATACATTACAAATAATTATTTGCGGTACATCAGCCCTTCTGTCTGGGTCCTCCAAATGTATTGACATATAGCTTCTATCATCCTTAACTCTTGGCTATGCTGGAGGCACCCATGTTGAGGAAGCTGATAAATATGGATAATTATGAAAATGGGGAATATATTTACTGTTGAAGACATTTCACTGAATAATTCCTTCCTGTTTTAAAATGGTATTTATCTAGAACAGTGGTCTTCAAAGTTGGAAGTTTACAAGGTAATCCATTGGGGTACAGGAAGAAAATATTAGAATATCAATTAAGTTTGTTTATTTTAAGCTTTATCTCATCCTTTTAAAATTTCTATTTGGAGGTATGCTTGATATTGTACATAATATATAGGTATATGTCTATAATTCATAAATAAATAGACATGTATTGTGCGTGGAAGCTCAACATTTTTGTACTGATAAAGGGATCGTATTTTTAATTTATCAACAGGATTTCAGATTTAGGTTTCCGCTATATTATTTGAACAAACAAAACATTTTCATGAGTCCCCCCCCCGCTTCTTTTCTCCTTGTGGCTCATTTGTTGACCAAATGGCCATTCAATTGAGAATTTCACACCAAGTTCTTTCAACATAAATATCCAGATAAACATCTCCCCCTGGGCAGTTCTAGCACAACGGAGAGCTGGATAGGCAAGTTTGGGTGAAACTGCTGAAAAGCGTTATTTTGCAGACTGTGTTCCTTTTACTTCCACTGCAATTTAATACGGTTGTCAGCCAATCCCTGTTGCAGGTATCTGTGTGATGCATTAGTCTATCTCTTTAATTGGTTCAAATGTTAGGGGTTCAAATTCAACATGCACCATTATACTTGAAAGGATCACTTTGCCTTGTCTGAATGTGCACTTTGGTTAAGCAGCAGTTTAACAAAAAGGCGTCTCTTTTTTGTTTTAAACAGCTATTTCACAGATAGGCCCATTTAAAAACAAAAACAAAAACTTGAACAGAATCTTTCAGCCAGGAACTCCTACATTTCAACCCTGAACTTTTAAACAACAATTTTATTTAAAAAGTTGACTTATCCATAAGTAAATAGGATACAGTGTGGATGAAGAATAAGGGGATCAGGAAGCAGTTATTAGATTTATAAGCACAAAAGCTTCACTGTTGCAGACAGTGGAGGCTCAGCAGTTACTGTACCTTTCAAAACTAATATGTAACCATATCTGTTTTAAAAGAGTGATTCATATTACTCCAAAATGCATGAGAAACTCTTTCTCATCCCTACCACAGGAAACTTGAGTCTGATTTTAATAAGCTTCAATTGGAATGTGGCCTTTGAAAAGTAGCGCATTTGAAAAGATGGAACATTAAATTTTGTAATGATGTAAAACATCTTCAATTTTTGACAGGACAATGGTGCTTATTGTGCTTTATGGGCCCAGTGGTGATTCAAAGGTCACTTTGTATATGACTCCACAGACAGGGGCAGCAGGGAATGAAAATTAGGTTACATGTGATCAGCTTTATTATTAATCAGATGAAAATGGATTTTTAACATTTTTCTAATGAGCAACAGAAAAAAAAAAGACAATACTACAAAGGAAGCAATGCCAGGAGTCAGGGAGACATTAACAACAACAACAATTTTTTTTAAAAAGCACAATGGACACATCTAAGCTAAAGTACGTTGAGATTCAATATGTTTAAATATGATCTCCCAATTTTAAAAAAACAACCACCCTGAAACCATGCAGGCCTATGTTGTCAATACAAAATAAGCTGCTAAAATACTTACAATAATTTACAGTTCCTTTTCCTTTGTTTATAACTCACAATTGAACTCATTTCTCTTCTATTAATGCCACACCCAGCAAGTGTTGTCTGGCTAAGGTGGTGTCAGCATTGTCCCGACTGGAGTTTATAACCCACCCATCAAAATGCAGCCCAGGATAAATCCTGACATGCATGTTCTCCTGCTATGAAATACATTTATTTTAGCATCTCCCACCACACCCCAGATGTCTATTGTATTAGTCTGGCATTTCAAGAATGCAACTTATACTTTAAATCTTGAGCAGCATGGAAAACATGACACAGTTAACTTTTGCAAACGGCTTTTGATATATGAAACACACTTAGGATAAAATAAGCAAAATATGTTTGCATCCCAGCTTAAAAAGAAAAGTTTAAGGCTGAACATGGTAACATACTTTCAAAAACAGCCCTCAACCAAATTTGGTCCCTTCGTTCTCTTCATATGCAGCTGAAATGCATACGGTAGAATGAGAGTTTAATTAAACCAACTTTAAAAACCTGAATTTTGATAAGGAAAGAAGGGGGATTTGCATTAGGAATATGTCACTTTAATTAAAAATGATAGTATACGATTTTTTTTACATGAAACACTAAATACCAGGTTAAAAAGAAAAGTACTCATTGTGAGGCTTTAATATATGGCTTAGTTGAGTAAACATGAAGCAAAACACATACCCCCCCACCCACAAGTTTTACAAAAGCAGAATACAAAGACTTCCTGGTGGAAAGGTCGCAAGGCAACTTCTCTGAATGTCCACACAGTAGCCACCAGTGTCCTCCTCTAAGCTGGAGACACTCCAAGGAATGTTGAGTTACAAGAACAATCAACACTATTGCTGTAGGTCAGTGTTGTCCAAACTTGGCCACTTTAAGATGAGTGGACTTCAACTCCCAGAATTCCCCAGCCAGCCATGAATTCTGGGAGTTGAAGTCCACTCATCTTAAAGTGGCCAAGTTTGGACAACACTGCTGTAGGTAATACTCAGCCCATTGGTTGAAAGAAAAGCCATAATTTTGTACCCATTATCTCCTGCAGTGTAAAAATGAAGCTCTTTCACTAACCCTTACCTGCAAGGGAGATCACAATTTCTTCAAGCAATAGAATAAATACTTTCTTCCTATGGAATTTGTGGTTAGAAATGCCATATCTTCATACCCACTGGAGATTCCAAAACTGTCATATGTTGCCAATCAAAAAATTATTAGGATCAAAAATTTCCCTTCAAGGCAAGTGTTCTGCACCAGATTTTCTGATAGCTCCAAAGCACTCTACATTTGAACATTAATGTACTAACAAATCCACTTTATTTTTAGTACATATCAGAAAAGAAGAATGCACAGGCTACAATATGGATCTGAGCTTGTGCATATTGGACAAATTCGCTTTCAGATGAGCAGACTAGAACATGCAAAAATGCCTTATTACGTGTGCCATTTTTGGATAAATAAATAAGTATATACATACATAGAGTCAGTCAGTCTTTCAGCTGATCTCAATTCCTGATGACTTCAAGGCTACAGCCATATATTTTTTCTTGGCAACAATTCAAAAGTGATTTCATGTTACATTCTTCCAGGAATTTTTTTGCTGGTCTTCTATCTATGTATTAAGCAGGTCTGATGCTGTTTAGCATCGGTGGGCCAACCAAATTCATCTGGGTACTACCACTCAGCTGGGGACAGTGGAGGTGCTAAGATCTGCCCATGTTGTTACTAGAGCCTAAAGATCCCCAGCAACTGCAGCTGGGAGCAAAAGATATATTCTTGTAATATATTTTTTTTTAAAAGGTGAACCCAAGAATTTGCTTGGAGTATCAGGATCCTAATCTTTTCAGATGGAAGTCCACTGCTATCATATCAAATGTTCTTTTCATCAATATTAAGAGGGAGGGAATGGGGAAGAGAGACTGTTTGGCTGCTGCTATTGTTAAGCAATTGAAAGTCAGAAATCCTTAGTGATTTAATATATCATGGAAATGAACATGTTGATCCAGATCTATTTTCTGTCCACCTCTGTGGTAGCGGGGCTCAAAAGATATCAATTTTCAATGAAAGCAACATGACAAAATATATTTCGAGGAGCTGGCCAACAGCTCAAAGTTTGGAGGACTGACTTTTGATTAAGATAGATACATATCTGGTGTAATCAGCATTTTGAAACACATGGAAGTTGATTTTCAAATGAAGAACAAACTCCTCCCAAACTTTTAAACTACAGCTTTTCCTACATCAGTTAGCCACTGCTGTTGTTAATCTTTATAATTTGCCCAATTCCTGAAATTCTTGGAGAGATTACTAAAAACATTATTTAAAAACCCAGTGTAACAATGAAAATAATGAAACACAAATACACATATAAAAGCCACTGCCCTAGTGACTAAAAGCCAGGATGACAGCCATGATGATGCAATCAATCCTTCACCCATTTTTGATGTGTGTCGCAGAGGTGACCCTATAAGACAGGTGAAGCTTCAATTGCACCATTGTGGCCTCCACCTTGACTTCTTTGCCCACACCTTGAGGATACCTCTGAAAGTGACTCTCAACTTTCTCCTTCTCTGAGTAATACCAGACAATGAAGGACCATGTCAAGACTGTAAGTGCAGCACTATTCTATGAAATTCAGATTTAGTGATGTAATAACGTCATAAAACAATGCAGGCTGAGGATAATCCTTTCTGTTGAAACTATGAAAGAGTGCTGGTCAACAGATTTGACTATATGATGAGAGTCATAATAAACCAATAGAAATCCCTGCTTTCATATTGTTGAAAATCAGTAACAATGTAGGATATAAAGTTTAGAAATATGTTATATAAATAATAGTTAATTCAAACTTTTCTCCATATTTTGATCACTTGTTGCTATGTTTCCCCTTAAACATCTATGATGGATTGTGACAACTGATGAATGCCTTTGCAAAGAGTGGAGCAATATTTGGTTGGGATTACTTTTGAGAAGACTTGGGAAACTTCTCAGAAGCCTTCCTGAATTGTACCTAAAACAAATACAAAACCAAGTTTTAGGGTCTTTCTATAGCCAAATATCTATTAATTTTAAAAAAAGTGTTGTTTTTGGATAAGAATAGTGCATTGGCATTTGTGACAAAGAATGTCTGCAGGCAGTATTCTCATTTTTTCTCATGATACATATTCCCAAATCTTTCTCATGATACATATTCCGAAATCCAACTTGCACGACTACATATCAGTAGCAGTATAGCGCAATTGCTGCTTCTCTGTATTTTGCTTAAAATAAGTGGGTATTTTGTACTTATCCATACTGCCTAGAATTATTTATGAACCTACTCATCTGTAATTCTGATGCATGTTCCTTTAAGATGATACACAGTTTCAGAACAAAATAAAGAGGAGACACTGCTCTTTTCCATGATTATTAAAGTAAATAGCCATGTAAAATGTGTGCAGCGCAATGGCAGAAGTGGCTGCGTTCTCCAAGCTTTTTTTTGTGAAATTAGTTAATTAACTCACACACGGATGCACCCACACCTCAAATTTAGCTCATTCTATGCATAAGAATGAAACTTGTCTGTAACTTATTCAGCTGTTCCTTCTCTTTCTTTCTCTCCTGCTTTGCAGTCAAGATACCTAAAAATATTTTTTCAGGGCATGCCTATTTATATTTTGGGGAAATATGGTTTGATAAAACAAAAGCCTCTCCCTATTTAATCCAACAGTTCATTGCACCAATTATTGATTTTTGCAGTAATTCACATCATGTAATCAGTGTCAGTCAGGTCATGATGGGAATGAGGGACTGAATATCTTTAGAGATCACAAGATATGCAATAACGGACATATTTATTTTTCTGCCTCCAAGTCAGTGTTGACTTCTGGCAACTGCCTGGACAAGTCCCTGCAGTTTTCTTGGCAAGATTTCAGAAGTGTTTTGCCATTGCTTCCTTCCAAGGGCTGAGAGAGAGGGACTGGCCCAAGGTCACCCAGCTGGCTTTGTGCCTAAGGTGGAACTAGAACTCACGGTCTCCTGGTTTCTAGCCTAGTGCCTTTACCAACCACTACACCAAACTGGCTCTCTATGTAACAGATGTAACCCTCCCCTTACACTCCTGAGGTTGTCCTAGCAGGCAAATGGTTTAATCAAAGGTATCATCCTGAACCCACCGTACAGGAAGTCAAGATGGTCACCTACCCAAAAAACAAAAACAGGCCTAAACCTTCAGCCTTGCTTTCCTTTGATGAGCATGGTTCCCTAAGACCTTAGTAGCGTATGTTACATTTTTATTATAGAGACTCTTTGTTATGCTAGTATTTTATCTCACCCACTTGATTTTACTTTTGTGTTGTATATTTTCACATTTTTCTGGTCATTGACCAAATAAACAAGATTTCATTTCATTGCTCCATTATTAGGAGATGAAGCCAGTGGCCAAGGCTGAACCTGCTAATTTCAGCATCCTTTCTACAAGTCCAGAGTCAGCTTCTGGGCTGTGCGGGTGAGATGATTATAAGTACTCATTTTGGTTGTACTTTGATCACATTTTATGAGAAAATTCTCTTTATACCAAAGTAAATCTGCTTACGGTTAGGACTTGGAGCAGCAGAAGCAAGTGTGTTAAATAACTAAAACAGCCCCTCCACAGAGCCTGGAAAAGTAGATCGCAGTTTGCAAAATTTCACAGAGCCGGAACATCTGAATATTCCTCTGATATCAGGCAAGTAAAGAGCAGCCTCCCCAGTGTAGCAAGAGGCAGTCAGCAAGAGGATCAAAGAATCCCCATCCTAACAAATTTACTGATAAATGGGATGCTAAAGTACATACTTAGTTTCCAAGATTAACGTCGAGCTTCTTGTAGCTGCTCACCAACAAAGAGGCTAGATTCATACAGAGGCTTAGCTAAATTTATTGAAAGGGGGAAAAGTTAGGTTACAGAATCTTAAAAACTGCGTGTATGTATTTTAGCACTCCATTTATCAATGAGTTTTTGTTAGGGAAGAGATTCTTTGATTCTCTTGCTGATCACTTCTTACTGCAGTGGAGAAGTTGCTACAAACATTACAGCTATGGGAGGAATGGGCAGAGGTTCCCACCTTGAAATATTTTGCAAACCACTGTACACTTTCCTGGGTTCTGAGATCTTCATTTCAATTCCTTTTAATACAAACCATTGTTTATTTGTGTTTTGAATATAGGACTGAGGAGACCTACACTGAAGTCTAGCCTCTGCTATGGGAGCTCTCTGGTGGTTTGGGACCACTCTCTCTTAACACAACCTACCTCACTGGGAGGCTGTGGTAAGGGGGGAAAATGAAGGAGAGAATGCTATCTATCTATCTATCTATCTATCTATCTATCTATCTATCTATCTATCTATCTATCTATCTATCTATCTATCTAATGTGAGCTCCTGGAAGAAAAGCCGGTTCTAATTTTAAATAAATAAAGCATAAGCATGTAAAAGTGATTGAAGAAGCATTTCACCCTGAAATAGTAGAGTGGCCTTCTAAAGGCCCTGCCCCATCCCCATGAGACCATTCATTTCAGTGACTGACATTCTTTAACTGAACAATTGTTCTCAATGCTAATGACCTGCACAAGTATCTTCACAGTCCTTACTTTTCTCCAATATTGCTATGATGTATGCCAGTCTTTTCTGAGAGACGCCCTCCAGATATGGTGGGACCAGAATTCCCAGAATTCCCAAACAACGTGGTCACTGTAGTCCCTCAATATGTGCAAGGAACCAGATCTGAGAAAGCTGCAATAGATTGAGAGCGCTGACCAATTAGTAAACTAGTTGAGTCTAAATGAAAAGGGATGCCTCACTTAATCCAGAGAGACAAATCCTTCCTTCCACTGATGATAATTAAAATAATTAAGAACAGAAGCAGCCAAGGTCTTTGTGGCCAGAGGGGGACACACTTTTGTGTCTTTGTTTCTTTCATTCTTTAATGGGGGAGCCAAAAGCTGCAGGCGGCAGGGCAGTGATATAATAAAATCACCAGAGGGGGTGGAGTACAATTGTCAACCTGATTTTCCCCCCTCTTTTGTTTGTTTGTTTTTTAAAGCAAAGTTTTTAAAGGATGTTAACCTATTTATTATATTGGGTTTCCTACCAAAACTCAGCAGCACACTGTGCAGCTGCTATTCCATACAATGTTTTGCTGCCAAATTTTAGGGACATGGTCTTGAAGGTCTCTGGTTTCCCCAACAATCTACTCTTCACCATATGTGGTTTTTAACCCCTCCACCCCTGCCTCCCCTCCCTTCTCTGAAGAAAAGCCTTTGGAAAGTCGTTATAGTGTGCTTTTTGGAAATGAGACAAAAAAAGGAAAAGGGATGGTTTGATTTCACAGTCAGCCTTACCATTCTCTATCCCAAGTCCAATCCTGATATAAGGACAAATAAATATTTTAAATTCATTAGTTGAAAGAATATGTATTTGTGTTTGACGATCCCTTTTAGGCATCTGTTTTTCTTCTTCCCCAAAGATTCCTGCCTTAAATTATTCTGTTTAAGAAATAAATCAGGGATTAAAAGTGTTATAATTAACTGGTTAAAATGCTTAGAATATTTTTAAGGAAGTATTTCCTAAACAAAGAGGAAAGGGTCTAATTAATTATATGGTTTTTTTAAAAAAAATATAGGGCTTTACATCCAGTTCTAATCACTTAACAATGAAATACGGAGAAAGGAAGATGAAATTATGTTCTGCCTCCATACAATGAATAAAACCAATGGGAATCTCTGTATATAGTTATCAGTGGCAGTTAAAACTGCTTAGGAAAGCAACAAATCTTTTGTTCAGTTGACAACAGTTATTACAATTAATTCATTTTGTGATTGGTACTTGGACTGAATGACAAGGTGCTATTTTACCTCTGTAAAAGTTAAAACGGTAATACCTACATGTGAAATAACATGGCAAGCTTGCTATCACTCATGAAATAAAAGAAAAGCAGAAGTGCCAAAGGCTTTTCTGATCACTATACTTACATTTATCAGATGTTCAACTGGAGCCCTTCCCTCTCCCTCCACCCCCCCCCCAGTGAATAAACTTCTCACAAAGTTAAGAAGTGAGAGATAAAGGGAAGGAGATGTTCAAAAAGTGAAAACCTACAAAGTGTCATAGCATCTCTAAATCAACCTGGAGATCACCAGATGCTTTAGCCTGCAGCTCTTAGAAATACCAGCTATGTTAATAGGTTTCAGAAGTCCTCTTAATATTTGCCTATTCCTCCTTTAAAACCACTTTTTAATTTTCTGGCAGATCATTCCCTAAATATGTTGGGATGTCTTTCTATCCCTCCTGAATCTTCTGCTAGCCAGTTTCCTTGCTTGACTCCAGATCTAGTCATTATGAGACAACGAATGAAAAAATCATCCAAGTTTCCATATTTTGCCGAAAACCCCAGTTATGCTAGTTATAAAAGGGGGTGGGGTGGGAATAAGGATCCAGAGTGGCAATACACTTCCTAAACTGAATTCTTGCTACCAGTTTAGAAATCTAGCCCTTCTAATCTGCAGTGTCATTCGTTTTTGATAGTTCAACTTTTTTTTTTTGGTTCTTTCAAATCAGTGTTGACTCCTCACAACTGCCTGGACAAATCCCTGCAGTCTTCTTGGCCAGGTTTTTCAAAAGTGGTTTGCCATTGCCTGCTTCCTAGGGCTGAGAGAAAGTAACTGGCCCAAGGTCACCCAGCTGGTTTTGTGCCAAAAGTGGGAATAGAGCTCATAGTCTCCTGGTTTCTCGCCTGATGCCTCAACCACTACCCCAACTGGCTTTTCAGCTCAATTATTTGTGCCTGAGAATATAAAGATCAAGCAAATCTTCATGCATGTAGTTAGTGAAGAAGTCTCCCCAAAAATATTAGGGTAGAAGCCAAGTTTTTGCACAATCAAGTCATCTTGGTCCCAATCAAACACTCCTGTTAAATAATTGCTAGTCTAAGATGGAGATTTATAACCCCTTGCATACCAAAATATTTACTAAACTTAATAAAACTCAGGCAAAAATGATTGGTCATGACAAGTTGAGGCAGACTTGTACTGGTGCTTCTAACAGCAAACTTAGCTGCTGAGCACTATAGGATTAGAGCCCAAATGGTGGAACCCGTAAAGCAAAAATGATGTATTAGGATGCTGAAAGAGAATCCAAGACTGGCAGAATTACTATACAGGAGGTGCTATCTGAAACAGACATACACACATACACACACACACACAAAGACACACACACAGACTTGTTTAAAGAGATTTAAACCTTCCCAAACCAACATCATGAGGACTGAACATGCTTGGGAACAATATTCAGTGGCAAAATAAATAAGAAACATGGGAAAAAGGAAAGGCCAGAAAGGCATGTGCTGGAGGAAAGCATGGCTGCCAGGAACCTTGACTGAGAACCCTATCAACACACCATATCTTGTTGCAGCCTTTATTTCTGCATTTTGTTAATGTCTTCAAGTCAGTGTTGACTCCTGGTGACTGCCTGGACTAGTCCCTGCAGTTTTCTTGGCAAGATTTCAGAAGTGCTTTGCCATTGCCTGCTTCCTAGGGCTGAGAGAGGGGGACTGGCCCAAGGTCACCCAGCTGGCTTTGTGCCTAGGCAGGGCTAGAACTCATGGTCTCCTGGTTTCTAGCCTGGTACCTTCACCACTACACCAAACTGGCTCCCCTTATTTGTAAATACTCAGTATGAAAATTTTATTCATTCTACTTTGTGACACATCAGATTTCTGAATGGGTAAAGACTGGGTAGCCCATTATGGCAGCTTCAACTATACTGTTTTAAATGTTGCTTTGGATGTCATTTCAAATACTTCTTATCCACATCTTATACAGATCTGCAGTGTAATTAAAATCATTACTAGATAATTATTAATAATTTATAATAAAATTAATTATTTCCTATTAATAACAAAATGAATAATTCACAATACAAGTAATTAGGTCTTATTAATAATAAAATTAATAATTATTATACTAAATAATATATTAAAGTATTTTTTAATCCCATTCCATAACCAAAAATAGACCCAGAACAGGGGGGAAAAAAGCAATTAGACAGATCCTGCCTTCAAAAATGCAATTTAAAAAGTACAATACCCAAGAAAGAAAAGCTAATAAGGAAGTGGGAGGAAGGCATACTTTGGGTGGGAATACCTAAGTGGAGCAATGTGTGAATGAGCTTGGGCCATAAACAAATGGTAAGGCAAACATTTCAGGATCAGAAATGCAGAATTGTGGATTTAGATTTGCAGAAATAATCCTGAACATTTTAAGCATATTTGGATTCCATTTGTACATTTTTAAAGCTGAAAAGCAAAGGTGGTAAATAAGTTCCAAGATAGCTGTTGTGTTTTGTTTTGTTTTTAATCTCCTTATGATGATCAGAATAGTGAGATTCTTGCTGTGCTCCCAAACAAAAACTAATCATTAGCTCTGGCTACTCCTGAATATATCTACTTTTATTCTCCATTAAGCCCAGCTAAAGCATTGACTTAAGAAAGAATCATTATAAATCCCCATTTTGATTTTTTTTTTATTAGTGGTATTTATCACCTTCTCCAAATCAATTCTGCATTTTTTAAAATTAAAACAAATGACTATTTGCAGTCTAATCAATACTAGTATACATGCCACTTAAAAAGAAAAAAAATAGAATGCCAAGAAATATACTTTGGTTGCATCCGTCCAATTTCAATTTCAATTCAATATTTAATAAATAGAACCTTCACCAACTTTGCAGAGAACCATCATAAAAAATGCAAAAGGCTTCATGGTCACCAATAAACTCGTAGGAAGAGGAAAAAAGTGTTACTATATCCTTTCCAAATACTCTAGTCCTTCTGCTGTGTGAGTTCTCCCCAACATACTCCCCATTACATGAATGAGAAAGGAAGGAAGGAAGGACTTTGTCTTTTAAACTTTAGTGGTTTGATTCTCTTTCTCTTAAGGGCACAAAAACAGAACCTTATATAATAGCTAATTTGTACATCTGCGGTTTCTCCCTAACTCATGTAGGCACCATATGTTTTTAATTATCATAATAGCCTAAAGAACCTGTTCAATGGAAAACACACATGATCTTTTTTTTTTTTTTTACTGCTAGTTTGTAATTTAAACAAGTTTTAACAGGAAAAGTCTGGCTTGAAGAGAATGACAGGGATAAAGGTCTAGAAATCTAGCCATTGACCTCTGAAAGTGGGAACTAGAATCCCACCCACAGAAGAGGGACTTAATTCCCCCTTCCATGACAGAAGTAATTGGTCACAGCATAAATGATCTTTCAGGACCTTAAAAGAGTTCTCTCCGCTAGGTTTAGATGTCTCACTGTTTCAGGCAGAAGCTAACACAAAAGGTCCATGAACATTAGATGCCACCCATCTAACATTTCTTCTGTAATGGGCAGCTTTGAGCTGAATCTTGCTGAAAAATAAGAAACTCTGCATTCAACCACTTCTCATTAGCTGATGATCTTTCAAGTGCCATAAGGTTGGTTCCTAATTTTATAGAAATGCATTATACATTTCGTATTACAAGTCCTGTGAAAATGATCAGCTATCTTTGAGAGTTGAGATTGAATTTAAAAAATTGCATTCATTCTTGAACCTGGGACAATTCAAATAATTGCCAGTCTCATAAAGTTAATTATTAATTATTACTCAAGCAGCAGCCTTTGACATTGGCATGGACCCACAACTTCCTTAGCTAGGTTGATAATTCAGACATATAGTAAATACCATTGGCAGGTGGAAGAGGAGGAGGAGGCAATCTTATGAACAACAGAAAAATTGCAAAGAAGTAGGCATTTTGGAGCAGAAAGTACACAGCAAGGAAAGATAGACCTCTGTGTTACTTAAGTAATAAAACTGTTCTATGTTATAATACTCCAACAATTTCAATTCACGCAAACAAAAATAGAAATAAATGTTAGAATGAGAAGTTTATCTCAGGATAATAAGTGCAGAGAATAGAATAGATCAATCAACAGAATGATGCCATCAGAACAGAGTGAACTTCTACGTACTTCCTTCAAGTGAGTCACAGCAGCAGGGAAGTGGGAAGGGAAAGAAAGGATTGTTAAATGAAAACTGAGTCCTGAGAGTTCGAAATATCTTAATGGTCATAAAAAACAACTATCTGCATTTTAAGTTGATCATTGCTTTTAGAACACTGTTGGTATGGGAATCCTATCGTTTGTCTGCACTAAAACTAGAATCACCAATATCAACATCAGAAAATGTGGATTGTTCTGATTCATAGGGTTCATAAAATATAACCCCTACAATGGTGCTTAAAAGTTTGTGAACCCTTTTGAATTTTCGATATTTCTTTATTGTTTTCCTCAATAAATAAATGAAGCATAATGTTTTTAACTTGTTTAACTGGGTTCTATCTAGTTTTAGGACTTGCGTGGAGAAGAGATCACTTTTATGCAGAAATATTGAAAATTCAAAAAGGTTCACAAACTTGTAAGCACTTTTAAGCCCCACTATATAAGGTGAATAAACTGAAGGTGGGAACACTGGTCCCTGCAAGAGTGACATTTGTATTCCTTTTCCAAAAGTGTATAGCTATATCTATCCCAAATAAATTACTAACTATTATTTATTCTTGTGGCTATAAAGAGAGAAAGTATTTCATAAAGAGACTTGTATGTGATGTCCCTGCTCTCAGCCCCAACATTGGAATAATTGGATCTCTATTGCTAACAGCCGTGGACAACATGGCAGGAGAAACGTGAGAGTTACAACAAACCACTATCCTAAAAACTCTCCTAGGAATTTCAAGGAACGTACAAACACTTAGAAATAGATGTTACATCTCCCCAAGGAAAAGTTATCACAAATCTCTAGATGCTAGTGAATCATAAGAAGTAGTCTTTGATCTTTTCTGATGCAGGAAAGATCATTTTATAGTGCACATATACCTTAAGGGCTGAGGGAAGAAGGGGTGAAGATGGACAGAAACAACAGTTCACCGACTAGAGAGAACTGTTATGTAAATATATCTCAGCTGCTTCCCAAGGCCATCAAGAGACCAGCCAAGTATCTGTTATAAAAAAGCCCAGTATTTAAACTGGAGAATAGACATATATGTAATAAAGGCTCTGACTTCTTTCAGCTGCAAAAGGCAATCAACTGTTGTACCTGAGGCCTCATTATTGTCTTCAGTAAAGATTCTAATCTAGCCAAGTCATGTCTGGGAGTCTTCTGCCAAGTCTAGCTGACAACTGAAATACAGGTTGATTCTTGTGACTGATGCTAAGCGCAGGGGTGAAGCTTAACACATGTATTGAGGAAGCAATTTCTTAATCATTTACTATCTATTTGCATTGGAAAGTATTTCTGCAGTAACTCACCTTAGGTCAAGCTGCAACCTAATATTGGTCTCAACCTACTCTTTGCAGACCAAACGTCTAAAGTGAAGCTGGAGTTGAATTTAGAGGGTTCTGCCCATCCCTGGGAATCAAAAATAGTATTTTGGTTATTTGGTTAGGTTATTCATAAAATCAGCAAGGTTTCTCAGAATGGATTCACCCCTTATTAAATTTTGAGTACTGGATGGAATAAAGACAGATGAAAGCCATGTTTAGCTTTACAGACATCTTGGGAGAAATCTCTTGTTCCATCTACAAAGTTCTTGATCTATTTGGCTGTGGCACCCTCAGAATATGATATTTGGGTGAACAGAACAGTTGGCTTTCCTAATACAGTTGCTGTTGTAGAAAAGTATCACAAGCCACCATATATATCAAAGAGTTATTTTTCTTCCTACAAACAGAAATACTGCTATTGTCCAGAGAATATAATTCTCTCACACCTATATCTATTTATTGCTGATTTTATTAAAACTAAAAGCACGTCGCATCTAAAGGAAAACTTGGCAGAGAAAATTCTGTAACTTTTGCCTGGACTTCTATCTGGAATAATAGTTCTAGTGTATATGGATTACTGTTTTTGGTAGAATTTTTGAAAATTGCACATAAGGCAGAAATAACAAATGATCTGTGTAAGTATTATCTAATTATGAAATATGGAGAAAATCTACAGATATATAGGAGAATATGGTCATGACAGTTGAACTTAGAACACAATGCATATACAGGTGATTTTTTGTTATCATAATCCAGCTTTTATTTGTGCACAGAATTGCATTACCTTTGCCATCCTTTGCCCCATTAGATGTTAACCAAGAGAAGATTAACAAAAAATAAAAATCGGTAACAATATTTTATTCATGGTCTGTATTTTCATCTGGATTTGACTATGGGGATAATCCTCAGGGCCTATGACTCCCTACTTAGTACTCTTCTCACCAGATCTCCTGAATACAGCTGTCAACCAGCCTTCAGATGTAGAAGTACAGTGTCTCCAGGCACATCTTACCTATGGCACCAAAGTAGCCTTACCACGCCAACATTTGAGGGCAAATGCATAGGCTTACTGAAAGCAAATGGATTTCAGACTTGATATGGTTGCATTGCTAGTTGGATTGTTAAACAACTTAGTTGGCAGTGAAACAGTATCACAACAACACTGTAGAAGCCTTGGGTCTCTGCTTCTTAACCACAGGCCCTTAACCTTGAATTACTTATTAACTTTTGACCTGTAACTAAAAACTTTGAAAATGCTGTGTATTATATATCTCTTCTTCACTTCAGATTCCTCACCAACCAACAATGACTGTCTTGCATTATGCACTGCTTCTTGAGTTCAAAATCCATTACTACCAGCTCTTTCCTTTCTTTGTCTAATGGATTATCAATTGCTTTCCTACAGCCCAGAAATGTCGTTAATCCTCTTCCATATATATAATAATATTAAATAATATTATTTAACAAGCATTAAGAAGCATTAGAACTATTTCCTACACATTTAAAGCTTCTAGATATGGAAACAAGCAAATGCTCTGATATGTTCTCGGTTTACAATCCCCCCAACCCTTCTGAAAATCTCTAAATTTCTTTTTAAAAGAGACTGCACCAGTACCACTGTGATCCCATCTGTAAGCCACAATGGCAGTGCAATGTACAAAGCATAAAACACCAAATTCCCACAGACGGCATCTGTCTTACTACAACCAATGGGCCATTATCTTGTAAATAATTCTGATTAAACTCCAGGAGTCTCCCCAAACAAACAGAAGGGGAGCTGATGGTGAGAATGTAACCAGTGGGGGAAAAAATATTGGACACTCTTCTGTCTTGATGTACATGTTTGGGGACAAGAGTCTATGGGATAAGCTCCTGTGAGTTCCTAAAAGTGTTTCAGTAAAACTAGTAGAAAACATTTTCCAAATGAACTGTACCAGATTTTTATCCTAAAGATGGCTGCATCTCGCAGCACATCCCACTCTAGCTATCTTCATCAGTTAATTAACATAGTAAAATTGGAGCAGCAACTAGGCAAATTAATACTCTTACCAAAAATCCATTTTAGAAAACTCTGCACTCCAATAGAAAACAATTTTGAATTAAGACGATGCTTCCTATAGGTGACCACGGGGGGGGGGGGGGGGGGGAATCCATCTGCTCCTCTTTCTGCATTCTTAACAAATCTAAGGTGTCCATGTCTTATTTGGGGGAAAACAAATCTTCCTTTTAAGTAAATGCTTGCATTAAGTAACATTTGTTATAGAGAATAAGAGTACTATATGTTTAAAGTAGTGCCACACAGAACGTTCTGCATTGTTTTTCCTTCCAGTTCTCATCCAATTTGATGAGGAGTATTTGCTTTCAAGAGTTCTTTCAAAGGAGAAGAGAATTTCAGTGAAATTCTCAAGTGTGGCATACGCTGTTCTTGCACATTTAATGATATGATGCTCAAGAAGTGTTCGTGAATATCCTTGCCTTTTCCTGTCCAATCTCTTCTCCAGGAGTCTGAAAATTATCCCGTTTCAAGAAGCTCAAGGAATAATCTCATTGGACTTTTTCAGATTTGGCTTTTCTGGAAAGCAAAAATGATGGAATAAAACCCCATGTGATTGATACAGGCAACTGATACAGATAGACTAGAAATATCAGTAGATGGGAGAGACTGGTCACTTACCGTTTGCCATTACTGAACTGTATGTGGGCGACGGGCTCACAAAATGCATGATTGCAGCTGTTTCAATTTTGCCCAGTTGAACCTTCTGAAGGATATGCGAGGTTTCACTGCAGAAATAACACCATGTGCAGCAACAAGAACTCTGGTTTACACGTTTGATCATGGTTTGACTAATCAGGTCTTGTCAACTAAGCCTTAATCCACAATTAGCTGGGTCACACTTATGTTAATTAAAATAACCCAGAGTTCACTGTAATACGTACACTGACCCTTTAATGGGAATGGCGCCAATTGATAGTAGTGACTTCGAACTACAGTGGGTATCTATTTATAGGTTACCTTCTTAGAAGAAAGAAAAATGATCCATGGTATCCTAACATATTTGGTCTGAGGAATGCATAAATTAATTAATTAATATCTAAGATATTTATATGCTACCTTCTGCCTTAACAATCATGGACAATTTATAGAAATAGAATTAAAAAGTACTTGGCCTTTTAAATGGTGTGCTGAAATTTGACTCTTAAATTGCCTTGTATGGATGTGTTGGTAGAATATTTTATGGTTTTGCTCTTATAAATTGCTGATTTTGTTGCCTTGGAATTTTTTAGCTCCTTAATAAACAAATGTGATTCCAAGTTCTGGGGATTACTATATTGTCAGTATATGCCTAAAACTGTTTTTCTTGAAAAAATGTGGAGTATCTTTTTTTTTTTTAATATGAAATAATATAGCAGAAATAAAAAAGAGGGTGATGGACTTCACGTTAGCCTAGCATAAATTCACCAAGAATGTATGGACAACTAACTGTTATTGTCCATCCTCCAGAGAATATATCTGGCCAAGGAAAAAAATAAAACACGCTTTCAAATTTTTGTGCATGAATTGTATGGTGGATATTAATGGGATGATCATTCTTTAAATGTGGGTGGGTGGGTTCCAAAGTTGAAGAAATTAAGAATGGAACACAGAACCTTATAGTTTTGCAGCTTCCATCAGAGAGAAAGTTGTATTCCCCCACAAAGGGTTAACCATGCACAGATGTGAAGTCCAATAGTCTTGCATAAAAAAAGAAGATCTTCATGGGTACAAACAGTTTGACTAAAGCAATTGATCAATTTCCCTGGCACAATCCATTTCCTCCCTCCTGATTTTTCAGCTTTTGCAAGACCTGTCAAAGATGTAAAGTTTGCCGAATTAAAGGTCAGTGGCTGTAGCAGAGGTCTTGTGTTCATGAGTCATTAGTTTACAATACATTGACTTCTGGTCAATGTATTGCATGTGTTTGAAGTTCTACAAGTGTTCTGATTAGTCTTGTATTTTTCTGAAGTGCCTTAAAAATTCAAACTGGTAAGCAGATTCTATGTGTATTTGAAATATGCTACACCTGAAAAAAAAATTGTTTAACAAGAAATCTTGTGAAAGGAGATAATATATCACACTGTTTCATGGAACCAAAAGTACCCCCCTCCCATGAAAATGTTCAATTGAAAATCTATACAGGAAAGAAATTTCCATGGGGATAATTGAATTAAATTAAGGCTGCAATCTTGAGCAGACTATTCTAAAGTAACGTTTGTTGAGGTTACTGACAATTGTTTCTGGATTGAGTTGAACTGATCTGGACACATGCAACTTGGCTAAAATATGAGGAAAGTAAATTCCAATATACCTTAATTAATTTGGGTTCCTGGGTAGCATTAGGAATTTGGATTTTCAACTTTATAGTTTATTTCACAATGAATTTGCTAGATATTCCTTTTTTCAGGAAATCCATAGTTATCAAACGCTACTTATTTCTGCTCCATCTCAGCCTATTCTGGCGTTCAAAATTTTGATTGTGTGAGCTAATCATGCAGTTTATTGGCTTATTTTTCCACCCCTTATGGAAATCTCTAGGGCAAGAGAACTGTATGGTAATCCTCTGGACTAAATGAATGGACCTCCATATCCAGATTAGGATTATTTAATCTCTCCACTGCCTTGTGTATGTAAAGAAGATCTTCACCCCCATCACTATTTCTGAATATCCAGCTTCTAATTCTAAAAGCCATTTCCTGGCAAGGAGAGATGTTCTTCAAGAAACTGAAAACCAAACCATCATAAGTTTGCAAATTTATTTAATAGTTCTAATAATTCATTGTATTGAAGCTCTACTGCAAACGATCCAGTGTTTCAACCCACCTAAATTAGCATACAAAATCAACAGTTGGGTAAAATCCTTCTTAGGATGAACCAAAATGTCATGGAGTGTGCATGTTTGTGAGTTCCTTTGAACTCTTTAATTGGGAAGAATTCAAAAGTTTATTCATTTATTTGTGATATATGTATAGGTCTTCAGAAAGATATTGCCCAAATTTTTGTTTTTTCCCTCATGAACCAGCACAGCTATCTTTGCTTTTATATGTAATTTAGAATGTACATCCGGAACACTGCAAGCTGTTAAGATGAAAAATCAATGACCTCCGTTTGTCAAAGCAATACTTATCAACAACCTGAGAAGTGTTCTATTCTTCAAACTGTTAAAAAATATGTTAAGCAATCATCTCTACATAAAATATATCTGAATATATATGTGAATCACTTATAGCTGATATGTAACCAAAACAACAGAGAAAAATGCTCCAAGTCTTTGTGACAAATGGCAAAATAAGATCCTTACACAATGGGAACATAGTTTTCATGACCTAGTGTTGTGACTTCAGCTGCATCGTTATAGAATCAGATGTGATTAAGTAGAACTCCAATATACAAATATTCCATTGTGCAGCTGGGATATAATCTTGCCATTCTTACAACCAATAAGATACAGAGTCTCCTATTAAGGAGTAAAGATTTTATTTACAGTTTCAACCTTCTGACTTTTTCAGTGTTGGATGTTTTTGTTTAAAAGGATTGCTATCCAGGGGAAGTGCTATCTAAGAGAGAGAGAGAGAACAATCTCACACTGAGTCTGGATAAATGTTAGTTATCTCACAAATGCTGTATTATTCCCAAGCATTCCAAAATAATATAATTGTTCAACTGGTGAACTACAGATTTTTCTCAGTATGACACAGAACACTTAAATGTCAGGTCCTGACTCATGGTGTTTGGATGGTATAAACAAAACAAAACAAAAAAGCTACAATATGTTATTCAAAACTGACAACATTAAGTAAGATATTGAAGGGGAGAATGAAGAATAGAAACATATATTTAGGAGATAAGCAACTGAAAAAAGTTCTCAAGCTGATAGGAGGTATAGGATAAATTCTTCTAGCATCGTGTCAAATTTTCAGGTTTAAACTTGGCAATCCTAGAAGAACTTAATGGTGGTGGAGATATGAGCCATACTGAATGCCCATCAAGACAATACTCTTGATACTGACGGGAACTACAGTATCCCTACAGTAGTTCCTGTCAGTATCAAGAGTATTGTCTTGATGGGCATTCAGTATGGCTCATATCTCCACCACCATTAAGTTCTTCTAGGATTGCCAAGTTTAAACCTGAAAATTTGACACGATGCCCTTAAAATTTCCTATGAAGCAGGAAATGGGGAATCTGCAGTGACTTCTGCCTTCTGTCTGCCTGCCCTGTGCCTCCTGCTACAGTGAGGAAAAAAACTGTAAATATGTCACACAAGAGAAGAGAATGGGACAAGTCTGGAAAGAGACAGGTGGGAAAAGGCAGAATTGCTTTGCTTGCCTCCCCCTTTATCTGGCATAATGTAAATCTTCATCATTCTCAAGTCCTGCTCAGTTATTCTTGGTGTGCAGCCGTAAAGGTAGAATTCATCTCTGAGGCATTTTCTCAGACCCACTTAAACATATGCTTCCTCCACCAATTATTAAGTGGTGGGGGAGAAAGAAGGAAAGAAGGAAAGGAAAGAAGGAAAGGAAAAGAAGGGTTGGGGCTTTTTACACAAGGTATTTTTTTTGGGGGGGGGGGAACCCAACCAGTTGCTCTGCTGAGTTTTCTGTTTAAAAAAAGAGAAAAGAAAAAGAAAAAAACACTTCAAGCTGGATTTTGTCTTTCAGCTTCCTGGCAGTTCTGCTGTTGAGTGAATTAACAAAATGAGTCCAAACTATACTAATGTTTAACAGCTTTTTAATTTTATTAGCAACACCAAGATAAGTTATTGAAGCATTGTTTTTAGTATTGTTTTACATTCCATTCAGAAATGACCTAACTTGGAACTCCATATACATTTAAAGATAAAGTGTGACACTTATTCAGAAAGCAACAATTATTAAAACTTACATGCCTTCATTACCAAGAAACCTTAATATATTTTCTAATTACTTCCAACAATACTCTATTTCAAAGCACATGATAACCCAGCAGAAGTTTACACATTTCACTTCAATCACAGGTTTTAAACTGTGGTCGTCAGTGTGTTATTCATTGAATTTCACTGTCATTTCTTGACGAAGGGAAAAAATAATCCAGTACTCAACATATTAAACTGGAAGCATTTCTCAAAAGAATATGAAAAAAGATAACTACAATCATTTCCCCCCTCCTAAAGTATTACAAAATTTGAAACTAGTTCAAACTGAAGTAGAAATGACAATAAATAACCTTTTAAAAAGGAAGGAAACTTTCACTTGTATGGAAATCCATACTCTAGACTCATATGCCTACATTACAGAACATATACAAAGCCTTTCATTTTGTATTGCTGCAATTACATGTTATAGTGAACACACATTATAATTCCTACTGACAAATATATAGAAATTCCTCTTTGATTTAAAGAGTTAACAGAGCAACAGGTATAATTACACTTGTGCCAAGTGACATGATAATTTAGGAACAAGAAGGAAAAAAAAGCAGCAATTCAGAAATGCAACAAGATTACACATTTTTACAAGAATAAAAGGAAATCCAAAATAGCTGTTCTTATTTTTTTTAAAAAAGTGATTGGGGTCTCTATATGACATAAAAATTCAGATTAAAACAATGACATAGGACTGTTTTATAATCTTTTATGTCCACAGTTCCAGTCTCACTCCACACATCTGTAAATCGTACTGATTTCAATAAGAATTACACATGAGTAGTTCTCTGACAGATTACAGCCTACACCTTTATGCTATTGTGGTTTAGTATGATAACAATTTAAGTTATATAAAACCATGGTTTGAATACAGTACTGTAAATACTTATAGTTGTATTGCAATTAAAAGAACAATGAATTAGATCAAAGTCTAACGTTTCTCCGTTTTTGGTACACTTGGATTAGAGATTTCAGATGTCGCATATTTTGAACAATTGGCCCTGATCCTGGTTTAAAAGAATATAGCAGAATAATCCAGAATGTTAAAAACAAATTATTGTTGTTGAATTGCTTGAAATACAATTTCCTTTAACTTAAACATTTCTTTCTTCCAAAACTATAGTTTAATTAACATATCTTATAGCTGCAATTTGAATTACACATAGATACTTGTGTTCATAATCTTAAGACATTGAATATTTTGGCCATAATAATTGCCCAAGAAGCCAGATTAAACCTACTCCACTCTATATTTTTTATCTACGTCTGTGTTGGAGTGTGGTCTCAATACTGAGTGGTATGTAAAGGAATCCTAGAACCTGTTTGTCTGTGTGTAGAACCAGATGCAAAAAAGCTATTACAGCTGTTTCTAGAAGCAACTACAGCTTGAATGTGCTTGAAAGAGAAAGGCACAGAGACTGTCACTGGATGAGTGCTGTGGAAGTGCAGAAAGATTGTTTTGATCGAAACACCATCGTTTAGTACAATATTGGATCATCTATTTAATTAATCTGAAATTGCTATTGTTTCTTTTTCTGCATTTCAAATTATTTAAACACACGAGATCCTACATTTACACTACGATGGGATGGAAGCTGATTTTCACTTCTTGTCCCCTGCTCTCATTCTGAATATCTACAGAGTGCTGAAAAGGTAAGTGTTGCCTATTTTGTATCAAAGATGCATATCTGTCTCTGGAAACTAGGATAAAAAATTGCTGGATTTTCCAGTGAACTTCCCAGTTCAGAACTGGAAAGCGTAGGGGAGCATCTGACAGTAACCAAACATTCTAACCTTGGTATCTGTCTTGTTAGAAATCGGAAGACTCATTTCATTCTAACTTGAGATAGCCAAAAATATATTTAATGTTAAGAATGGTGAAGTCAAACCCCCCACTCTTAATATTGCAAGTGATCCCAGGGTGAAAGGCAGAAGAGCTTGGCTCCTCTGCTAGGAAGTCACTGTTGATTCCAACAGTAGCTTTTTGAGCCAAAAATGTGCAGCAAAAGGAAAGTAACATAAACAAGGCTAAATGTCAACAGTGTTTGCAGACTTACTGACACCATCCATTTGTTTGTACTGAAATGACTAGCGAACCATTTGGCAAATACTGTGCTAGACACAGACCGGCCCTTTTATCCAGGAGTGCAAACTTCATCGGGTTGCTGGCATTCGACTTAATTAAAAAAGGAGCAAGGCCATATGAGTTTGGTTGGATATTGCCACGCAAATAGCAATGCATTATCCACAACAGCAGCTGAAGGCCCAGGACTTGGGGCCAACTTTTGATCTCCGTTAACATAGACAAACATGAGGAGCAACTTCATTAAGAACAAAGAAACTTGCATCAGAATGAGAACCTGAAGGAGATGGCTAAGAGGTCAATGGTGTAATCCAAATCTCTCCCAATGGTGAATAATTCTGCAAAAATAAGGGTGCCAGTGGCAAATGTATTTATGAGTGTGTATGTACATTTGAAAGTGATAGATCATACATGTGTGTCCCCCCAGGGGAACTTTTATCCAGCATTACACACTGAGAGTGACACTTGGAACACAAATGTGCCTGCCTGGAGATATGCATGCTGAAGGCACAAATCTCTTGGGGAAAAAAATTGTTGGTTTTTTTTGGTCTATGCTTGCCATTGTTGTTGTGATTTTTAAAAAAAAAATAATGTTAAATATTCTTGAAATAAATTGGTTGGAGGGCAGTTTAAGCATGATATCTTATTCAGTAGTAAGAGTATGGATTTTATTGAATTGGGCCCTCTCCCTAGAGTGTGTACTAAAATCTGAAATAATACAAGTTCGTTCAATAGTCCTTTACTAATTCTTCTTGTAGCTTAAATTTAACATGAAAATCTGTATGCCCCTGCACACAAAATTTACTTTCTGAAACAGTGGGATCCTGTGAATAAAGATTAGGAGACACTTAAGAATCAGAAGGAAAAAGATGCAACAGACAAAAACATCAGCTACACTCTAAATGCCTAAAAAGACAGATTGATTAGTCAGGTTTGGGAAGTTGGTCAAAAGACATCACTAGGTGATAGAAGCAGATTGTGATTTTATCTGCACAAATTTCTACATGCAGAACAGCCTCAGGGATGTCTCAGGGACATCTCTTAAAAGCTTTAGTCTATAATGAGTTGGGTATCCATATCTACTGTACAGCATTCAGTTTTTGGTGCACGTCTACTAACATTATATATGTACCCTTTCTAAGCAAAACCTATAATGTACAATAAGATGTATATGGCTAGTTCTCAAGGAAATAAAGGATCTATTTAGTTAATGTTAGTCTATGCCAAGTGCTGTGAAATAGATCCATGAAGAGAAAATCTTTAGAGGCATATCCTCCCTTCCTTTCAAACATAGTTTTGCATGCCAATTCATAATATTAATTAAAGTAAGAATAAACAGTAGATATTGTATGAAATATACAATGTTCTGTTAAATACACCTTCTTGATGTGATAAGAGTGCTATCCGGGAAAAATGACCAATAATATCTAGTAAAACAACAAAATTATCATGTAAGCCAAATCTCCCCTAAAACAAATTATTAACTATTCTATTAGTAAGAAAGACACAGTTCCAGTCAAATTATATCCGGATATTTTTAGGAATCAAACTATGGTTCCAAAAAATAGAGAAACACTAAATGGAACAAAGTAGACCTGAAGAAACTTAGAAATGAGCATCAATGACTAATTCAGAAAATTATACGTTATTTTGCAATTAGCACCAACTGTCACTGAAAGTTTGGTAAATACAGCAGTTCAAAATGTAGACCAGAACTTGATTGTCTCTCTAAAATAAGTACAGAATGGCAACAGGGAATTCTTGACTCTACGTAGGTATAACTAAATTTATGTTGGTGCCACATAGTGGCAAAATAATGTTAATGGCATTATCCACCAATCCAAATGACTTTTGAAGAGAACAATTCAATAGCAGTCTATGTTCTTGTAAAAGTGTGTCTATTTTTCAGCAACACAATGTACCCTAAAAAAGGTTTAATTTTATAATTGCAGTATTAAATCAAAACGTTTAAGGAAGATCAAAACCTTTAATTTTCTTATTTAAGCCTTATTTTGTAGTAGTGGTTAAAGAAACATCAAACAACCAAAGGCCTTGAAAAAGCAAAATGGATATAGAACACAGTTCTCTGTCAAACAATGAAATAGCATCTGATATTTGTATACCTCTCTTTTTCCAAAACCATTATAAGTGCTTTATAAGCATTCAGTGATTTAATTTTACAATGTGTTTAAGGATGGCTAATACTGCTATTCTGTTGTGATAAAGTTGAACTGAACTGAGCTCCCTAACTAAGGCAGAATCACCAGGAAGTTATGGGGGAGGAATGAGGGGTGTGAAACAGATGCACGAAGTAGATCTGCCCCAATGCCAAATAACCTAGGTCACACACTTTTTCCTAGGATATTTGGGTATCCAGAAGATTCCAAACAAAAGGATTCCTAAATGTGAAGGATTCTTAATTTAACAGAAGCTTCCATGCACAGAGCTGTACATACAGAGTCCCATTTCTTCCAGATATTTGTGTGACATTTGCAGATACTGGGAGGGGTTGCATAGCAAGCAAAAGACAGAGAACACAGCTACTCAAATTAGCTATGTTCTCTCTGTGTTCCTGTTAATTATTTAATAATGCTTTGAAGAGGTGGTTCTACTAAACATCATAAACTGAAGCATATAGTGGTTTACAATCTATTGCCTCTCAAATCTTTGCACACAAATACATGCACACACACACATACCATTTAGCTTATCATAAAGCATCCTTGGACTAAGCAACTGATGCATTCCTTATAGCCAGTTTGGGGTCAATAAAAGCATTATATGCTAATGTGATTTTCAGGATGGATGGAAATCCTACAGTGATCTAGCTATCACCAACTCAAAATAAACTCTTGTACTTTGCTTTATGTTATTTTCATGAAATGCAAAAAAAAAAAAAAAAAGTTATCACACTAAATTGATTCCAAACTGTTGCTGGCTACTTCAACAATTTATGTAAGTGAAGCATATTTAAATGAAAGCATAGACAGCTTGTGTCACAAATGAGCCTGATGTATGATGCTGATTTGAAATAAAGCAAGACAGGAGTTGGCGGGGGGGGGGGGCAGGGAGGGGAACAAGTCAGGGTCAACTGCTCTTTTACAAAGTAATATATGAATCAACCCTAAAGCATAGCTAGTTTACTGAAAGACTCTGGAATAAAACCCATCGTTCTTAACAATGCTATCGATCTGAGCTTGCTGCTAATGCCCATGGTACAAACAAACATATGATACGATTATAGTCTCCCAAAATGTACAGATAAAACTTGGATGCTGAAAGCAGGAGAGCAACTGACTGTCATGTGAACTAGTAACCGGTTTTCTGAGCTCGGAGCCAGGAAGATCTGATTGAGGGGTGAGCCTATTTCACATATGGAGAGTATTAATAAAGATAGCATTCTAACTGATTGTCCCGCCACCGCATTCACATATTAAAACGAAACATTCAGGTTTAAGACTCATAGAGCCAATGAGAGTAACATATAATTTGAAAAACAAAGTGAAATGAATGCAAGAAGTCCTCCCAGTTGTTATCCCAACTAAAAAAATGAATTCCCCCTGTTACATGAGCTGAGTTTCCTAAGCTAGCTTTGCACTATTAGGAACATTTTATTTCACCATATAGTAATGAACAGAAACATTATGCAGACTTTGTTTAATGAGCACTCTATTGCACAACTTGAGGTTCCAAATTATTGTGTGACCCCCACAAAGTACTGGGGACAAGCCCCAAACCCCAAAAATTGTTATCAAATTGTATTTATGATATTACCGAAAGGAAATCATTAACCATATTGACTATAGTTAATTTGAACTAAATTTAGAGGTAAATTTAATTAAAGCAATTTAATTAATTTTTATCCTAGCCCTCTATCTTTTTATTTTTTTTTCCCAACCCAACAGAATGTTGGAAAGAAATTATGTAAAGGGGCTATCTGTCCTTCTGTCTATCCATCAGTAGAATAACTCTACAGAAACATAACAAAACTGGACCAAATTTGGTGTGGAGAGAGAGGTTGTTCACAAGAAAGATTGATTTCAAAATGGGCAAAGTAAAAAAAAAAAAAAAATCCAGGAAAAGATTTTCCCAATGCTTCCCTGTGGAAAAGGCAGCTGGGTGGCTCTTATGAGCAGTGACTCCTTCGCCCTCCCTTTGTGGTTATCTGACCCAGAATGGAGCTGCTATTAAAGGGTTGGAAAAAATTCCAGAGATCATGCTTTGCATGTTTTTGCTACCTTCTTTGAGCATTTATTTCTCTTTTTTTAATTTATCCAATGTATACCCTGCCTTTTCCATCTAGCAAGTATCCAAGCCAACTGATAATTCTTCAAAAGTCAGTTGTGAAAAGGTGGCAGATCTTTATTGTAATGGGTAAGAAACATGCCCATTCTTTTTGCCTTGGGTGCTGTGAGTCTACATATGGTAGGAATCTGTGGACTATTCGCTTCTCAGCAGCACATATATACCAAGAAAAACACATGATGAATACCCACAATCAATCTTCTGAACTGTGAAGTGGTTTTGAGTTTTGCCTGTACTATATTTGAAAACAGTTGGATCTATGTTAGTCAGAAAGAAAGGCAATAAGGATTACATTAGCATCCCATTGGCCAAAAACCTGTCTGAATTGGGCTGAAAAGGATGTGCATGAAAAGGTTTGCTCAGTCTAGTGATATCTGACATTAGTCTTCCATTAGCCGTTTCCAAGAGATCTGCTTGTTCAAACCTTCTAAATTCAACTCAGCAAGTGAAGCAACAGTAATTCTTCCTTTATCCTCTCTTCTGCCTCCCACCCCTGACCCAGGTTGGTTTACATTTAAATGATACCTTAGCAGTAAATCTAATAACATGTTTTGTATGAGTACCAGTTGAACATTCATCCATTATTACTGTTGTTTACAGCTATCCTTTGAGGAAGCATCCATTTGAAACGCTAAACACTGTCAAACACCAATCGGTAAATGTTTTCTGGATTCTATCAGGAAATGCCATCAATCTGCTTCTCTAAAATCAGGCCAAATGATAACCCTGTTCAAATAGTAGCTGAGAAATATATGGGGGGGGAGGAGGGGGAGGAGGTGGGGGAACGATATAACACTTAAACAGAAGGTAAGGTTAAACTTTGAATACAGTCCTGCCCTGAAATTAGCAACTCGGGAAGTTCAAATTTTAGTTTGTTTGGGCAGTCCCCTTTTTAGAATTATGAAGCAGAATTGCTATTAAAAGGAGAGAAAGTGGGACTTTTAATTTGCATAACATTAACAGCTGTCAATATTTTTCAAACTGTCAGAAATCCCACAGTGGGCTTTTTCTCCTTTTTTTAAAAACGAACTTGGAAAATATTCTTTGCTCTGCATAGTTATGGCTACTGGGCTTAGAATGGCAAACACGATCAGTTCTGAGTTCTCTCTCACACAATGTAACACGTTATAAATCCAAGCAATGTGTAGCTTCAGCTAATTCTTGAAACTATATATGTCTATGACCTGATGCCTTCAATGTCAAGAATCCAGAAGATGAACTTTTTTTCCTCTCTTTTTAGATCAAAAATAATACTCGTGGGTGAATTTGAAAACATCCTTCAGATGGTTTGCCAGATAAATAGCAAAGGACTCATTCTGATGCCTCACTTCATCTATTTATTCTTCTAAGTAGAAAATAAAGAATCAGAGAGGGGGAACCACTATGAAACGTTCTCCTACATTATTCTAATTCAATGTTTTACTTCTACCACAGAGACCTCTTCCTTGATGGAATAAGTTCCAATTTAGGAGATCAATGGTGTCACATTTTTGGAATAAACATCCTGATATATTTTTGAGCTGTGCAGTCTGAGTGGCCTGGATTTGTGAAATGCAAACTTGAGAGGTACGTCATAGCTGTCTCTCCAACTACCCATGATATCTGTAAGCTGCTTACTCTTGTTTTACATGTCCCGACTCATTAGATGAACTCAGACTATGTGCTTTTGCTTTACTAAGATTGATTCTTCTTGATGCTGTGCTATCAGAATTTACCTCGGATCTCACAAACTGAAGCATTTCAATGCATGTGCAGCATGTCTTTGAAATATTCCTTCCATTATAGGAGTAAAATCCATCTAACAAAATCATGAATGCGTATTTATATACTCCCCACCTGTCTCCAAGCTGAAGTTGGAACATCAGATTGTCACTTGCTTTTGGGTGACAATGCCATCATATGCCATTCACTGGGACAATTGGAATGTTTACATTTCCTTCCCTGCAATGTTTCAACTCATGCTTTTTGCAGCTCTTTCTGTTCTTGAAAACTGTAAAGTAGATATTAAAAGATGGATTTACACAACCCTCAGATCCCCGTGTTTGTGTCATTTTGCATCAGAAGGGGTTCCAGAAGGACTATGAGCCAATTTCTTTGTTGATGGGTCATATGGGAGATCAAAGGAAAGAACTCTTAACTAAAATATGTGATGAATAAAAAGGGTGTTAAATTTCTTCCTGGATGTTGGAATCCCCAAGTGGTGGCTCTTAACCATCCCTGACTTCCAAATCTGCCCACAATCAAAATCTACCATGGCAAAACTGCATGGCAATAGTGTATGTCACTTGTTGAACTTCTTCATACAGGCTAGACAATTTGACAGCCCCATATATTCAGACAATCTAGAAAAAATACCCTGCCATTCAGTGACTCCAAAAATCATACTTTACTGCAAAATAGTAACTATATAAATATACTCAAGAATAATAATGATTTTGGATTTTTACATTTTAATATCTGTGTCTATCATATTCATTATATTATTTGATGATCACATTATTTCCAATAAGAAAACTGAAATGGTAAGTTGTTTAGTTTTTGAAAATAATGAAAGATTACTGTCTGATGAGTACTTCCAAAATTTCCCTATAAAAATATAACTACATATTGAAATAGCTCACTGGATTTTTATTTGAGTGTTACACCCTTATATAACATAAAGAAATTTGAAAAAGCAAGTTTGGCTAAGGCTTAACAAAGTGTCCAGTGTCTTTTCCTCAATTCAAATGCTGAAAAGTTTGCAAGTTACCACATCAGTTTAAAAAAATAAAACAAAATCAGAATGATAAAACATTGGAGCAGCAAATGTCCCAATCACATATTATAAATACAATCCTCTTATATAACTGCTAATCTAATTTAATACTACATGAATGTAATTTTTTTTAATGGCCTGGACCACATCAGAAGGCCACACTCTTGCACAGAAGCACCATTTATGGTCAATAGAGGTCCATGCTCTATATCAAAGAAGACATTTATCCCATAGTTTTAGACATTTTTGGAAGCCAAATGTTCTAACAAATATCATTAACATACTTAGTAATTTTGTATGTTTTTTTTTCTGAAATGGTCTGAAAGAAGGATTCTAAAACTTACCACACAAGTCAGGTCTCTTGATATATCCACTACTTCCTGTGCTACTACTGAGTCCATTAAAGGCTGCTAAGCCATCAGAGCTGTAGGCTCTTAGGACCGACAGCATGTTTACTTGCTTCTCCAGGACCTGTGGGCTTGACGTTTGTTCAGGTTTCATTACTACTTGTGCAGCTTCATGTGGGGAAAGCAGATTCGAAGTGTGCCACTGCTTTTCAGAAGGTGGCAAGGGTGAAATGAGTCCTTGTGAATTTTTGGAGGCAACAGAGCTTTGTATGCTGTCTCCTCTGTCACTGCTATCTTTGTTTAGACTGGGCAAGGGTTTGTTCATAAGGTCAGATTCGGTTTCAATGTCTTCCTCATCAATGGTTTCTTCCTTAGAAGATTCCATATCTTCAGATGATGCAATGTCTGACAGGTCATCAGTAGCACTTTTATTTACAGGGTCAGAAAGCAGCATGGGTGAATCATCTTCAGACTGTGTTTTGAGGTCCACTTCAGTAGTGGTACAAGAATTATGTGCTCCACCAACTCCAGAGTAAACACCAAATTGCTTATAGAAGTCAGCTGCAAAATTATAAAAAGTGGAGTCCATGTGACCAGGCCAAGTGGTATTCTTTTGTTCTCCAGGTGAATCCTTGGATCCCTGGGCCATTCTTTCAGAAGCCGCATCCATTTGACCTATCAGATTGGAAACTGCTGAATCTTTATTGGACTGTAGAGAAGATGACAGTAGGTTGGCTTTATTTGTTGAGGCAACAGCCTCTCTAGGTTGGTCTTTACCATTTCTAATTGATCCTAAAACACCATCTTTACGTTTTGCTTTGCCTAAATGATTGGCTTGAAGATGAAGAGCCATTAATTCCATAGATGATGTTGTGAATGAACAAAACAAACAGCCATGCCAAGCAATATTGTCTTGAACAGTAATTGATGAACCTGGAAGACTGCCTGCATCTGGCCTTACAGAAAGGTCAAGAGGTTCATACTGTGATTTTTCTGCTTTTCTCTGCTTACTGGACACCTTTTCCTCACTTGTCTCTGAACCCAAAAGTTTTGTAGGAAGGCAATCGGACAGGACTTTATCCTTCTTTTCTTTTTCTTTCTTTAAGGAACTGAGGACAAAGCTGTCCATAAAAGCTTGCAGAGACCCTTGGAAGTTCACTCCATTTCCAACCATGCTATGATATGCTCGGCCTAGGTCAGAAAAACGTGTCCCTTTGGAAGGCGTGTCAGAACCCTTCATATTATCTGAAGAAACTTCAGAGGGGATGCCAATTGAATGACCTGGATGATCTGAAGAAAGCATTCCTGGTGACCACTGTTGAGATCCCATCCCAGTTCGGAAATCTATGCCAGGAAGACCCTTGAAAGCTCCTCTCAGTACTTCAGGTCTAACAAACATTGATCCTTTACTTGATGTTTCTTCTTTGTGTTCTTGACTTTGAGACTGTCCAGAGAGTGATCCAGCACCATTCTGTCGCTCCCGGTGGTGTCGTTCCAAGTGATATTTCAGCGATGCAGATTGGGTACCAGCATAATCACAGTGGGGACATTTGTAAGGTTTCTCACCTGCAGTTATGAAAAGGCAAATTTACTGGAGAAAAAAACAGAAGAAAAGAACTCTACATTCTACAACAACAATAGTCCCATATGACCACCATGATCTATTTTTTTCCTAAGGTAATTTTTTCTTTCAAATTAAATGAATATTTTAAGGATTTTTTTTCTTTAAATAGCTTTCTACAAGGTTGACGCACTATAAGCACACAATCAACTATCTCTTCGTTAACCTAATATGCTAAAACTGCTGTAGAATTAGAAGCTATGATTATGAAAATGAAGCAACACCATTCCACACAGTGATCATTAAAAGTACAAGCAGAGGGCAGTGGGTGGGGAGGAGGGAGAGACAAAGTGTATAACAAATGGATGACTACAATATTTTTCTGTATACAATAGCACTAAAATTTGTTTAAATTATACACATGGAAACCATTTTTAAACCTAAAAATTTTATGGCACTGTTACGCAAGACTGAAATGAATGATTTAAGTCTTGCTCTGCAGTAAATCATGGATATAATTAGCAAATGGCATTCTGCACAAGTAATTTATCATTATTTGGAGGGCACCATTCCAGAAGGATTCAAGGATCTGCAGACCTGCTGCATTGTTTCCAAATAAAGAACTATAAATATGTTTTCTATAAAATATTAATACGATTTTAGTGCATTGCAACTGCATCGTGCTAAGAACATATAGTTAAGATAAAAGGTAGTCAATAAAAATTAAAGAGAAAAGGAGTAATAAAAAGGTACAAAATAGATTTTGTTTCTCTGAAATTAATAATATCTACTGGTTTTTGCAGTGCTTTAAATTTGCACTAATGGTTCCTCTATTGCTCTAGTGGTAAAATGTATAATTTACCTCTAATAAGACCTCTTCAAAAGAGTACGGGTTGGCTTAAAGTGAATTCTAAATATATATGATATTTTTGGATTATATATTTCCATTTCGATGCAAAACTTATATGGGTCTTTGATTTTGATTTAAAGGAAATTTAGGTTTCCTATAGCACATATGTAAAATATTTACAGGCATTCACACTTACACCCCCCCAAAAAGAAAATCTGGGTAAATAAACAGGAATGTAAATGTATAGGAGCGCTGACCTGGCTTGTCATTGAAACAGACAGCAGTCTGACAATCTTAGGAGGTTCTTTTAATGGTGTTCTGTCAATAACAGCAATTATTTCTCTGAACAATCTAAATAACAAGGACATTTTCCCTCTCTGAGATGATTTAAACACTAAGACAAGCCATCTGTGAACTGTGTATCCTGAAATTATTTCCTTGTTTTCTATTTCTCTCCCCTGTCCCCATGTCAACAAAAAATAAAATAAATAAATAATAAATGACATAACTGAGCTTGGAATTGACTTATATGTTAAAAACAATTCTATGGAGGCAATATTCTTGTTCAAATGTATCCATCTCCTCCAATCATGGCCTCCAGGTATGTTGGAACTGCAGCTCCCAGAGTTCCTAGGTAGTAAGGCAGTATTCAGCAGAAATCAGGGAGCTCTTGTCCCAGCACATCTAGTGGGTACCATGTTGGAAATAGACACAGCTTAAATATATCTTTCTTAAAACACAAAAATCAAGACATCCTAAGTTGTTTCAGGAAAGAGTGGTAACAAGATGTGGCAGGAAGTTCAACATTTGAACCACACTAGGACTTCACAATTTACTTGTGAAGAAACAAAAGTGCCTCTGAGATTTTACTTTGTGCCAAGTCATCTCTAAAAATGAAATCTTTCAAATAGTGGATGGATGGATGGATGGATAGATAGATAGATAAATAAAATATTGTGACTCAATTGCTTCTTTCTGTTATTTCATTGTACTGTTTTTATGAGTATTCGTGAATGGCTAATAGTTAGTCCATCTGGACAAATGTCCTTCTGAATTTTGTTGTAGTTGTTAGCTTAAAAGCATACTAGACACTTAGAAAAATGTGAGCTGTATGGTAAATTTTAATTGAATAAAATTTGAATATCGTTCACCGTGCAGATGCAAAACCATCTCCAGTCCAAAATGTACATTAATGTGGAATAGGGATAGAAAATATTTGTGAATGCAGAACTAAAATGAGTCAAAAATAGATTAAGATTTCCTGCTAAGGATTTATATCCCAAATATTCAATAGTTAACAATACATACAAAAGTACTGTACTATTTTTCTATGGCTTAACTGTATCTTAAAAGGTGTCATTATATCATGCAATAAGATGAGAAAAAGAATATATGTATGTAGACTCAAACAAGACCAAACCAGAATAAACACTACTCTTCAGTATTATTCTAGTGTTTGGAGCAAACTAGTTCCAAATGCATGTCACAGTCCTAGTTAAGAATTCCCAACCCCAAACAATGGCATACATCATGTTAAAAATCTCTTGGGCATAATCTGGCCAAAGTGATAAACTTTTAAATTCTTTCACTTCCACAAATTTGCAGGAATTATATTTGCAGTCAAACATAACATTATCAACACTATACAAATTTAGGAGATGGAAAGTTGGGACATCAGATTCATTTTATAAAAATCATCATTCCCCAACCCTTTGAGTTGATTTGGAATATTAAAAACATGTTGTGAGAACTCTCATAAAATGCTTGCTGGGGGACTGAGTCATCAAAATGGTTTACTTGGAGGGCAAAACCAGTTGTAAATCACCAATTGATCAGAAGGCTATCTGCCACCCAATAGCCTATAGGATGTTTCCTACCCCCTTCTCCTTCTGTGTGTGTTTGCATGTGTGTGAACAAGTCAGTCTTGACTCCTGAACAAGACCAAATATTCTTCTTGGAAATTTTTTTTTTTTTTTTTGACAATCATTCCCCTTGCCTTCTTCCTAGGGCTAAGAGAGAATGACTGGCCCAAGATCACCCAGCTGGCTTTGTGCCTAAGGCAGGACCAGAACTCATGGCCTCCCAGTTGTAGCCCAATGCCTTTAACCATTACAAGACACTGGCTCTCATACAGCCCATTAAGTCTTGTCTTTTCTCTGAGCATGTGAGCACAATTCCAAAGTTCTGGATTACAGATACCATCATTTTTATTATCTAAGAAAGTGCTTTGCTTTACTATGGAGTATGCTAGTTTCCTGTTTCATTTTAATTGAACTTTTGTTTTAAAAATATGTGTATTGTCAGGTGGGCAGGGAGCCTGACGTTTTGTAAGCACACTGGCCTTCTTAGCTATTGTATTGGGGACCTCAACACTAATGGTTCTTCAGTTTCCTCTTAGCATATTTCTTTAAATATCAAACTATGAACACCAACTTGAGAAATGCTGTCCAACTTATGAAACTGTGACCTATGCAGTATGGTCTGTAAATAAGTGCAGAGTCCAACCTTTCAAAGACTGCTGAACTGGGCAGTCATGGGAATTACATTCCAGGAATATCTGGAGGACCCATTCTGGTCTATGGAAGGCTGCCTTATACTGACCATTTTTCCATGTATCTCAGAATTGCCTATGTTTGGGTAAGCAATCTAGTAGCCTCCAGATGTTTTGGAGTGCAAGTCCCACAGTCCTTTGCCACTGACCTAGGCTGCTGAAAGTTGGACAAAATAGGAAAAAGATATCAGGTTACCCATTTAACTGGTAAAACTGCTTCTGTCCAGTTTTAATTAGAGGCCTTCTCTAACTCTGTCTAGAAAAGCCAGTGGTCTCCGAAGGCTTTATGGCCTTGGGATCCTCTAAATGGAACACACCTAGGAGCATCATTTATCATCAAGAACCAGAATTACTAATATATCAGTGGGTAATGAAAAGTAAGTAAATGTCTCTTGATATATTCTAATACAAATACTGAATATTTTTGTGTGCATTTGTAAAAGCTATTCAATCAATTAATAAGATATTGATAATCTATTTTATCAATGGCAAGAGAAGGTATTTCAGAAAAGAGCTGCAGTATGGTTTAATTACTTCATTATTCTGCCTGTTCCTACTCAGTAATTTCTTTTATCATTCTAATCACTCACTTCACACTTTTGAAACCAAATGGAATATCAAAGGTTCTGTGGGATTATTTTTGGATCATGCACATGTTCCCCACATAGTTCATCTGTTTGTCAGAAATACCAATTGCATTTTGACTCTCTTTACTCCCTTGGTATCATGAAATATGCAAACCAGAAACAAAGAAAAAAAGATACAGGATTCTTATTCCATGCTTCTGGTATTCTAGTTAATACTACTTTCTGTTCTAACTAGCTGAATAATGTTTTAATCTTCCTCATCATCTTTTCTTCTTTTTCTTTTTTTTTCTGCAAAGCCATATAATTGAATTTAAATCCTATCTTGGATATTTATTTAGTCTCTCTATATGTCTTTACGTAGTTAATATTGGAAGAAATAAATATGGATGCTCCTTAGCTCTAAAGCTTCAGTACATTAATATAAACTGTACACCCAATTCCCCCAAAGCATATATATATGTTGCAAACCTGAAGACTTTTTACACAGCTGCTTATTGCTAAACAGTGTCTTGTCCAGAAGGGGACAATCTGTGTCTCTAATTGCTGTCAGTGAAGCTGAGATTCATTATGTGACTTTCCCATTAAAATGTGAGCATTAATTTGTATAATGAAATATCACCCACTGCAGCGTTCATTAGCCCCACTGTATACGCCACATTGTTAGCTACCTAGAAACTGTAGTTAATTTCACTAATGGATATTTCCCTACTTAGTGTTTGGTAGGAAATTTATACTGTTAACATTACCTTTTAAACTTTTAAGAAAATTTAAATTCAATCAATTATTTTCAACAAAAGTTTGGGATGTCATTAAATCGAGAGAAGGCAAGTGGTATAATATTCAGGATGGGGTTATCTGGAGAAACAGATAGGCAATGGGAAAAAATCCTTTTAGCTCAGTGTTGAATTAAAAAAAAAATATCAGTGACAAAACTGTTTTTCCTCCTGGAGCAGGAGGCCATTTTCTTCAATTATGTATCTAGTCCATCTTGCCTCTGAACATACTGTTAGTAGAAATTTCCAGGAGAAGGGATGAGTTGAGTTTATTTCTGTCAACTTCATATTGAGTATTCCATAGGCGCATGACATCTATCTGTACCAATCATAAGAATAGACTGTAATTTCTGATTAGGAACAATCCTGTCAATCTGTTTTCAACTCATGGATCATAATCTGAACTCAGGTGAATCACACCAAGTGTGAATCAAATGTGAAGCAACTACCTTAGGCCAGAAAGAAAGAAAAGAGAGAGGGAGAAAGAAGACAGGAAAAGAATGGGAAAAAGTGTCCTTGTTTGGAAGCACATTTAGGAAGCCTATTTAGATAGCTAGTGTTACACAGCTCTTGTGTGACACATGACATATCATGATATTATGTAAACAGCTCTGGTAATACCCTCCCAACTTGAATAACCTGATCATAATGTTGGAAGCATCAAATGGTTTTGAGTCTGGAATAACAAAACTACTCTGGATTCCTGTTCAAATCAGCAGTGAACAAGGCTATTACTGAAATGCAAGTTGGCGTCCTGTAGACATTTGAGGCTTTGGTTCATTGCTGCTGGATTATTGTGGCTAAAAATGTAGAAAATTGAAGTCTAAAGCATCTGGAGGACAACAGTTTAGGAACCCTATAGAACAGGATTAGGCAAAGAGCCAGCAGCTTTTGCCAATAATTACTACTGACTATAGCCTTATGAATGTCAGTTTGATGTAGTGGTGAAGGTACCAGGCTAGAAACTGGGAGACTGTGAGTTCTCATCCCACCTTAGGCACGAAGCCAGCTGGGTGACCTTGGACCAGTCACTCTCTTGCAGCCCTGCGAAGGAGGCAATGGCAAACCACTTCTGAAAAACTTTGCCAAGAAAACTGCAGGGACTTATACAGGAAGTCACCAAGAGTCAACATTGACCCAGTGGCATTTGCAACCCTGCTTAACAGAATCAAAAACATCAGCTGAACTAATATAGAATAAAACATATCAAAATGTAGGTTTTAATCACTCAGTGATATATGATCCAGGCTTTTAATATAGAGAGTAGAGCAGGAAATTGAGAAATTGTTATCCTGAATGAGCAGTAGCTAATCAATTCAGTATCTGTTATTTTTTTAAAAAAGTGCTGCCATTTTTATCATGGTCATAGAGATCTGTCTATCTTCTAATACTTGGAATTTTGAAATTATACTGTTTATTACATATATTTATGTTACTTGAATTTCTTTCTGACTGTTCGTTTGTTTGTTACCTGGCACCTAGCTCCATTATGATTCTTGGTGGTATACAATATTAAAAGAAAACAATACAAAAACAGTACAAAAACAACAACAAATGTCCAGAGAAAAATAATACAACCTCCAGCAGACCAGTCACTACACAAGGGGCCTGCCACCCACTTTAACTCAAAGTCTATTTTAAGGTCAGGGAGGAAGCTGCTTGAATCTCTGGGGGGTTGTTGTTCCAGAGGTCAGGTGCTATGTCAGAGAAGGCCCACTTCCTGAGTCCCATCAGATGACACTATTTAATTGATGGGATCTGGAACATGCCAACTCTGCCTAATCATATGGGATGGGCAGAAACTATGAAAGTTAGATGGTCTTCAGATAATCAAGCCCTATACCATGAATGGCTTTATATGTAATGATCACTACCTTGAACTGCACCTGGAAGCCTACTCATAACTTGTGAAACAGAGGTGGGTCATGGGCATTCTTGGCATGGCCATAACTGATTGTGCTGCAATGTTTAGTTATCCCTTTAAAATGGTTTGTGGATGGGGTTTATCTCTATGTCGATGTCTGATTTGTCCTACCCTTTGGTGCAACACCAAAAGTCAAGGAAGGAAACAGACAGCTCAGAGCACATCCTCCCTAGCAGCCAACATCCAGATGAACAGGAAGCAAAACCAGATAAACAATCAAGGAAGAAACTATCAAAGAAGTAAACATGCCCCAACCAATACCGGTAGGGCAAGCTTCTAAACAGCCAGCAAACTTCATTTTCCCATGCACTGATGATGTTACCTAGCCTGGTAACAAAACCCCTGCAGGAAAACAACCATGCTTAGAGAATACCAAGAATCCAACAGTTCAACGCTGAGTTACATATATTCCCTATTATTGAAATTTCCTTTGGTTGCCAAGGTCCAGGGTTCAGCTACATCAGAACAAACCCATGGTGCAATCCAGGAATAAAACAGAAGAGCTGGAGTTGTTAAGTTTTAAGAAACACCAAGGAAGAAACCACTGATTTCTTATTCTTTTTATTTTACAATGGTTCTCATGGAAATGGATTTTTATCAGCTTTAATATTATTGTCCATTTAAAATATTACATACATGTTGGAAACTAGATACTGCTTCTGTAAATTCAGTATCTTGGTTTGAATATCAGGTTTTCTTCCCCACATAATTTTGTTAGTTAGAGTTAGGGAATAATTATTTTTGACAATATCTATTGAAACCATATGTATTTTCTACAAATTGTGAGTTCGGTGTTCTGGATTCGACATCATTTATTCATTCCTAACATAGCATTCATATGAGCAAACAAAGAAACAAAAAGTGACCCTTGAATTAAAATAAAAGATTGATGTAAGGAATCCATTTAGCATCTTCCTCTGTCTGTCTGTCTGTCTGTCTGTCTGTCTACCTACCTATTTGATTTATACAGCCACCCATCTCACATAAGTGACTCTGGGCAGCTTACAATCAAATATATAAAAACAATAAAATAAATAATATAAAATAAAAAACATAGCAGCCAAACTTCATAAATAACCATCAACAAAGCCAAGAGACTGGCTCTATCACACTCCTGGGGCCCCAGGCCGGGCAGAAAACCAAGTTTTCAGGGCCTTGCAAAAGGCCAGCAGAGTCTAACAGTACTTGTTTTACACATAAATATTAAAACTGAATGAAATATATATAATATGAATGAAACTTTAAATGTACTCTAATTACATTTTCTAATTCATTCTCCTCAGTGCTCTGCAGCTGCCCCACCAGATACATCTCTCACATTCTTTTCCTACCATGGCCTCTACAAAAGCCCTAAGGGGGACATCAATGCAACAGTGCTTCTGTCTCAAATTGTTATGAGGAAGCATCTACTGACTCTCTTCCTGAGCGTAGTATGTTGTAATCTTGATAATTAGTCAACAATAGCTTTTTCCTCCATAAACACGTCTAATACTCTTTTAAAGCCATCCAAGGCAATGGAATGAGTACATCTTGTAATAGTGACTTCCATAGCTAATTTGGTAATATGGCAGTGGGGGAGGACTTTCTGTCTGTCAGTTGCCCTGAATGACCCTGGATTCCAGTACTTTGAACAAAGGGGGGGAGGGAAAACCTCATTCCATTTCTTCAGAATCTCGAATAATTTTATTCCTCCCTACCATCTCACTCTTTTCTTGTTTTTGTTGAAAACATACCCCCATACTAACTGTTACCATACTTTCTGAGGTGCATAACCAGAACAATTCACAGTATTCCAAGGCAAGTTGCATTTAGACTGAATGATCCCAATCTGAGTTTTCAGTTCTATTCCTAGTGATCCTAAATGTGCATTTTCCATAACAGAAAGTCTTCCCTTTTCACACAGAGGACTGACAGTTTGTCAGTCTTTCATCTACAATCCCCACACCTTTCTGAACCACCTTAAATCCACGAATTATATGTGGAATATAGGTTTTTCTTGCCCCAGCATGCAATATTAGGGGGAAAAATTGGTGCACTGATATTAATGTTTGACTTAAAAGTAGTACCCTAATATGTCCTTTATGCTATTAACATGCTTGGGTGTGTTATTATTTCTTCCTATTTCTAGAACACACAATATTATTTCAAAAGTGGAAAATTAGAAAACTGAGAAAAAAATTGCCAAAGTGTTTAAAACTTGCAGCAGATAGCCCTGAGCTTCTGATCCATTAATTTTTTTTCCTTGATAGCACCTTTCAACTATATTTAGCAATTATTTAATTCCTTGCACATGTTTGTTCTCAAACATAGAATGTTTTATTATGTCCGTGCATTTTCTAAACAGAAGAATAATAAAGACATTTGTGTATCTATTAATCAAACACAAAATAGGCAGTTCTTCTTGGCTTTTAATCATAATAAATATTTGCCTTTTCTACAGTACTTTAAAACATATTAAATATACTTCTTTTAGTTTAGTACTTTTCTTTCACTTACGTTGGGAAAAAAACCTCAATTTTTGCAAAAATATTGTCCAGTTTAATCAAACTCTTCAATATTAGAAGACATGTAAAAGAAAATATTTTGCTTTTGAAACTCCAGGGAATTGTGGAGCTTTTGAGCTATTTCACCACATCTCCCTAAGATGCTCTGCCTGGACAACTGTACATCCTTCTAGGTTTTTTAAAATCTATTTGATTATTGTCCAGGTCAGAGAAAATGCCTGCATGCAGCAATGTGCATGCACAAAATCATATAGAAAAACACATTTTTCAACCAAGGATTGTCCCTTATTAAATTAAAAAAAAAAAAAATCAACATAGATAGATCTCCCAAATATTTTGCTTAGTTCTTCTCTGTGAAAATATTCTTAGTATTTCCTGTAATAGGTGCCTTGAAAGGAGGTTAGTATTCTTATATCTATAATAACAGGGAAGAGACTGATATCTAAACAGTTGCTTGTCTAAGTTATCTATCAAGAACAGTCAAAGAAAACTCATGCTGTACCCATCACTGAGTCATCATCATAGGACTTTTAATAGATAGTGTGCCTTCTGCCCAAATAATATGCCATGTTAAGGAGACACCCCACCCCCAAGTGGTGTCTTGTGATCTGGCTGCAGCACAATGGCATAGAAGGGGGGCAATCAGTCCTTAGTGCAGGCAATTAGGGAGGATGCTGCTGAAGATGACAAGGAAAATAGCAGTGGGTGTGGAGTCCAGTCACTACTGCTGGCATGCTGATCAGCTGCTTAGTGGTCAGCAACAATGGGGGAAAGATTTCTGCCTTCAAGTCAGTTTGGACTCCCGGCAATTTCTCCCTGCAATTTTCTTAGCAGCATTTTTCAGAAGTGGTTATCCCTTGCCTTCTTCCTAGAGAGAGAGTGACTGGCCCAAGGTTGCCCAGTTGGCTTTGGGCCTGAGGCAGGACTAGAACTCATAGTCTCCTGGTTTCTAGCCTGGTGCCTTAACCACCATACTAAAGTATCTCTCAGTGATGGAGGAGTGGGTTCTTAAGAAATGATCTGCTCTGGGGATCCATATGCTAGTATGACAGGGCTGCAGCAGCGTCTGCCCACTTTGCTATAGCATAAGCCAGTAAAGCAGCCAACTTCCAGAGAAAGGCCCTTGGATATAGCATATCTGCAAGAAAAACATCAGAGAATTCTTGGATTGCAAAGCTGAAAGCTTTTACAACAAGAAATTCATGATCCTGGCCATGGATTGAAAGAGTGAGGGGTAACATTTTGGCCTCCCTCATCTCTATTTTCTTCATCCTGACCAATGATAGGGCCAGCCCTGCCACTTACTAAATGGTACTAAGATGAACATGAATGTAGTTCTTTTGGGCTACAGTTTAGTCATTCAGCTTCCATATTCCAGAGAACATCTTCTGTGTTGCTGTTGTTGTTATTATTATTATTCAAATTTAGTCACCGCTTATCTCACTCAAGAGCGACTCTGGGCAGTTCCAGATCCATGGTTTTATGAGGAGGCCTCACCTGTGTGTATCCTCAAGTGAACTTTTAAGTGGTGTGACGTCCTGAATGTTTTCCCACAGTAGGGACAGTCCTTCATAGCAGACCCAAGGCTCCTATCTCTCAATAATGTTGGTGGCTGGACTCCAGCAGATCTTCCAGCTTCATCCCCAACATCTGAAATAGAGAGAATGTTCTCACATCACTTCAGCACATGTCAAGAAGTTGTTCTCACTCAAACTGCTAATGCAACACAAAGCGAAACATGTCAATACCACACCTGTCTGTTTCATTCTTTTAAATCTGACAGAATGCTGACAATTCATGTATTTTCTTGTTATTCTCTTAAATTATTTCATCTTTCCCATCGTCGTTTTAAGCAGCATATGGTACCTTTATACAGAACTGAATTAGACAAGAAAAGAAACAGCTGTGTCAGCAGCTGGCTTGATTTCTTTTGCTTCATTCCTATTAAGTACTTTCTCATCCTTAAAAAAAACACACAAAAACTTTTCCCTGCTTTTTTTCCAGAAAAGTATTTTTTTTTTCCTTTCTTGCATTTGGTTGACTGTTGATCAATATGCAGGCATATCAAGCCAAGCTGCGCATCCCTTTCAAAAGTTTTGAACACTAAAGAGAATTGTAATAACATACAATTGATACTACTAATATTAATGGTATTAGGCATAATGCACAGGAAATTAAGCACTTTTAAATATAAGCCTTTAGTTAATTCATTAAATACTGTTGGTTTTAATAGAAGACTAAGCAGATGTGCAAATCTCTCACACTGAAATCAAGGAGATTTAAAATTGTTCACCCATTAAATGGACTATACTCAATATTTGTGGGAACTTGTCACATAAATTATAGCAAGTTACAGCTTTTCTTTTATTCTTTTCTTTTGAGCGAGATGCCATCACAACTTAATTGTGCCTCATGGTTATTCCTATTTCATTCAGCATTCAAGATAACTTATCAAGAGGCAGAACAGAGCTTCAAATTTAACCCATTGCTTCATCTCAGACAACTCATGCACTGGACTTATCTGCACTGTACCCTTAAGTTGTTCCTGTCCTGTGCTGGTGCCAGCTTCAGACTAAGCTGGTTTACAGAAACCTGTCTGGACTGAAATGCCTTAGTCATGCCTTGCACAGGATTCAGTGCTCTGGGTGGGAACGTGTCTGGCAGAACTCTTTATTCATTTAATTATTTTATTATTATCCACCCAATGCAGCAGAAAAATGGATAACGGTCCACTGTGACTGGTGCTCATTTTGATGTTTCATTAGAAAACCCTCCATTTCACTAGTTTTTTTAAAAAAACACTAACTACACCATTAAATTGGTAACCTTTTTTATTTAAGATCTCTCAGCTGATTCCTAGCTAAGCTGAAGGGTCTTCAGGTGCCTCCTTCCAGCTTCTGGTGCACAGCGAAGTGATAAATTGCTCCCACAATGATCTGATTTGGAGGTGAGGATCCATGTTTCAGTGCTGCACTTGTAAACAAACTTGTAAATAAACAAGGTCCATAGCAGCAACCCGCAGGTTGAATGTCAAGGCCCAAACTGGCACTGCAGGTGGGAGGGCAATTCTGACATAGTATGCAGTGGCAAATTAGCTGATGGGGGTTGCCTTGAACAAACTAAAGGGCACTAGCTGAATAAGACAGCAGTATTTCATCTGACTGAATCAGGAAAACACTACTTTGAAAGAGGAGAAGGAAACTGTGGCTAAAGGTTGCATTCACAACTGGTGGGCAGAGAATGCAGGGCCGCATCATCCGTTCCTTCCCTCCAAAGTGATTGGTGGCCTGTACTGGCATTAGGGCAACCTGGCAGTGAAGATGAGCCCTTTGTCTGCAGGACAACATCTGAAACAGACACTTTATGACTGTCCAGAATGTCCAGAAGTATTGTCAGTAAATCACTAATTCACAGGCAAAGAGATGGGGAGGTTAATATGGCTGAGAAATGTGACTTCTGGATCCTGGGGTATGAAAAAGACTGAAAGGTGAGCCTTACTATCTCCATTGCTGGGACAAAAATGGTTACAATTGGAAGGTACCTCTTAGGGTATCAAGTCTCAAACCCTCAGAATCAGAGCAGGAACCCAAATGAAAGAGTCCCTCTCTAGCCTCTGCTTGAACCCATCCAAAAAAGGGGAGTCTACCAACACCCTCAGTAATCAGTTGATCCCCATGTCCTCTTTCCAGTATACCTCTGACTTTATAAGATTTAATGATCAAGGACTGAGAGAACAAAAGAATATGGTAAGGGAGAGGGAGAGAGAGAAAAACCCAGAAATCCTTGGTATTATGAAAGTTCTGCAAAAAGTAATCAGGAGTGAGAGTCTCAATGCATGTTAACACTTCAGGATTCCATAACATGGAAAGGAAGATGTGTATGATGTGCATGAGAGCAAGAGATGGGAAATTTGTGCATAAATGAAATTAGAGCTGCAAGCACATGTATTATTTCTTTATAAGATTTATATCCTTTTTGTACAGGAGCTCAAGGTAGTATACATAGTGCTCCATCGTCTTATTTGTTTCCCACAACAAACCTGTGAAGTAGGCTGGGCTAAGAGAAAGTGACTAGCTCAAGGTCACCCAGTGCCTCTTCTGTGCCTAAGGATGGGCAGCTGCTTGGATCTCCCAGTCAACATCTTAGCTGCTGCCCCGCACTGGCTCTTTCAAGATGGTATGTGGAATACTAAGTTATGTATTATCAGTTTTCGGCTAAGTATTGGGGATGAATTTAGAGTTACATGGGCTAACAATGACAAATCAAGCTTAGAATCAGTGCACAAACAGAAGTGTGTGGGAAGGAACAGAAATTCCGCAGCAAACCAAAACAGGGGAAAACCAGCAAAAGAAATTAAAAAATATGTGCATTTTACAGATCACAGCCAATAAAGCGAACATGCGTGCATTTTTGAAAGGAGAAATATATTTAAAATATCTGTCAAAGAAATCATACATAACATGAACATTCCCTGAACAAGTTTTCCTTTTGGTCTTCTTAAAATGAAAACAATAAACAATTGGATAAAAGAAATATAAGAATAAATTTCTCTGTGTATTCTGCTTGACCTTCTAGCAAATTTTAACACAAAGTAGATATTAGAAAGCTAGCAAGATACGTTTTGATTGTTCACAGCATTTAAGAATAACACATTGCAGAATCTATGTGGACTGTCAAGCAGGCATGCAACAATTTATATTTTTGGATTCCTCAAGAAACTTTAATTGTCATAGTATTCGCACAACACTGAACCGAAAACAAAATTCAACAGAAGAAAACACTCTGAATTTTGCAAAATTAAGATTGCATGTATGAAGGGGAAAACCACAAATGTGTGAAAGGATCCTTTTATTTTATTTTTGGTTTCTCTAAACATTGTGCAAAGGGACAGAAAAAATGCAGATAAACAGATAGCTAAAACTAACAAGCCACTCCAGATAAATTTACAGAATAAGAGTACTAGTTATGTTTTGTTAGATGTCATTCTTAACGACAGCTTGTTAGACATTTCTCTTTTATCTTGCTGCCTGGGATATGTGTGGCCCAATAAAAAAGAATAAATTTGTAAGATAAACAGCTCGCTTTGCAGATTTAAGAGACTGATTTTCACTTCGCTCAAAATTGATTTCCCCCCCTTCAGATTCATTTTTGGTGAGGCTGAAAAGCTGTGGTGTTTAGCACTAATCCCTCTGAAAAAGCAAAACGAAAACATAGAGGCAAGACAACACGTGGGTGGTCTGAAGAATTGTCCTTTCGACTTGACTTACAGTAAGTAGATCTCTCTAGTGGGGCCAGCCTTACCTATAAGGACCTTTTTTTAAACCATACATTTATGGGCCTTAAAACTGAGCTGAGAGCTTTCTTCTGTTCTCTATCTCTCTCCTGCTCTCTCAACCACACACACACACAGGCACAGACAAAGAAAGAGGGAGAGAATCATACAGAAATGTTACAGCTTCGGACTATGAAAATGAAAAGCTGTAACTCTTGACTTCTCTCTTCTCATTGTCCATCCATTGTGGTCCTGATCCAGTACCTTCACTCAGTTTGTCTGAACTGCAATACTTCCCAGTGAGTAAACTTCATTGAGCACAGTAGAATATATACTCTCAAATAAACAGAATTGGCACGTTATTTACATGGTTTGTGTTGCAATCCTAACATATATTAGGGAATTGGTCACATTATATTCAACATAATGACTGAATATCTTAAATTTTTATGATTGACCAGCAAATAATCATAAACTATCATTACAACATTAAAAATAATATAGAACTATGCAACTAAGAACTATAATAATAAAAATGTTGTACTTCAAGTACCAAGATTAATTAAAATTATATCATTGAAACTATACCTAAATGATATAAAAAAGCAAAAAATATAAGCAAACAAACATATACAATAGTGTCCTTAAATTAAATAAGTTATGACCAGAAGAATAACAAGATTATATAAATATAGCCCATAGTTAGCTCTCACTAGCAATCAGATCCTGATGAATTTTTTAACTTGTGGTACAAAACATGGCAACATTGTACATTATAATCATAGAATAATAAGTCAGGGGTTCTCAAATTGTGGGTTGCAACTTCTTAGGGGTTGCAAGCAAAGTTGAAGGGTTCAGAAATTTGGGAGGACTTGCGCAGTGCTGTTGCCAGAACTAGTGGGAATAGGATCCTCAAGCATTTTCTTGCAGAATTTAACCCTGGGTGCCCATGGAAGTGGAAATGTAATTACTGAGAGTGGATGATGTCAGCCTTGCAAGGTAGTCCAGACAGGACCCATGACCAGATGAGCTAATTCTACTTTATTGTAAGGTTATATTAACAGAATCTTGCAAGTCTGAAAGTACATTTCTCCCTTTGCCTTTACAGCCCAAGAAACTGGGGAGGGTCCCTTCTGAGATATTTGCCACATCCACATTCCTTCTGCAGGCTAAGCTGCCTCTTATCCAACCGTTCCCCTGGCTGTGGCTCTTCCTCATCCCCCAAGGTCATTCCCACATACCATGACAGATGGTGTGTTTCTCTTTGCACAGCCAGGGCTCCAATAAAACTGTTGGCTTTGATCATGAGATATAGGGGGTGGGCAGGGTCACCCGGTTTGGGTTGTCATTTGAGGGAGGGAGTGGTCATACCACCACACAGTTTGAAAATGTACAGTTAGCCAGTACAGCCTTGGCAACCTTGTAAGTAATGGAGAGGTAAAAGTATCATGAATGCCTTTCTTGAATATTCAGTAAAGAAGTTTTCCAGATGTCCAGCATCACACATCATTCTAGGAAAAGAATCTTCCTGTATCTTCCACCTAACACAACAGAAGAAGCACTCTGAAAGCAAGCCAAGGTGAAGGCACTTTTGTAACTAGGCTTTTCTAACTGCGTAAGATAAATGCAGCAGATGTTACTATAGGCTACTGTGGTCCATCAGAAGCAGAGACGTCTGGAGCCTGCTTACAGTTTGTTGGCAGTTTAAGAACTGTTCTGGCTGATCACAGCCCAGGGAAAATAAATGGGGGTTGGAGGAAAATAGTAGAAATTATTTACTAGCAACAATTGCTTTGCTATCAAGGACACTTCCATAAGGGTTGGTAACCACCATCTAGCATTCAAGGAGTTAATGACAGCTAGAAGCTGAGTACAGACATTGAAACCCTTGACTTCAGCTTTCACCAAGGTGATCTCCAAATGCAAACTGGCTTTTGTAACAAAATGAGGTAGCTGACATATTGTTCTTAGAAATTTAGACTGAACAAGCTCCTACGGAGCAAAGTTTTAGTTTCAAATATTTTAAGGGCTGCAGATATGGAACTGTCCCCTTTTGATTTAAATAAGTTTAAAATAATGACTGCACCCCTACGAGCATTTTGAGTGACAGAACTGCCACAAGGTTGAATTACAAAGAATTACATAGGCAGCACAATAAAGATGTTCTGTTCTGCAAATTTTTCCTTCAGTTCAAGAATTTAAAACATTCATAATGCCTTGAAAATACCTGGAAAATATAAGCTGATCTCAACAAGCTAACTGGTGTCAGAATCAGTAGTTGAACTGAGGACCATTAGGATAGGTTTTAGATAACCACGTTACCATTCCATCATTACATTTTGTGATGTCCAAATAATTGAGACCATGGAAGGGATAAAGTGAAAGTGATGATCAGTATAAAATAACCACTGAATCAAAAATTACTCCTGCACTTGTTCCCCCTGTTCTCATTCAATTAAATAATTTTTTTTTCCAAAATAGGTAAATTCTTCCAAAAAAACATGGCTGAAGTAGTGTTTTTGCATTTATTTAGTTATGGATTTAAGAAAATATGACTATCCTGTCTTTCACTGTACAGTTCTCTCTCCAGCAATCTGCAGCCTAACTGGTTTGCCACACTTCCCTTAAATCCGAAGTTAGGATTTAGGAACTACACTCTTGGGGTCTTCCTAATAGTGCTTTTCCTTGTTATATTATTGGGGAATTTCTCCTTCCCCTGGAGAAATTCACAGAAATCATTCAACTAAGTTAGTGAAAAATTCCAGAAGATCATTTCTGCCAAGCATTTAAACCAAAAGAAGTTAGCCTTCTGCCGGCAGCCAACTTGTCCAATAGAATAAAATGGCTTAAAAATAAAGGACGGCAGAATGCACTCTATTGTCTGCTGTTTGAAATCTAAAAACTATTCCACCAACTCCATTTCTGAAAGTCACAGTTATTGTTTATAACAATGCTTTTGGTATTTAATAAGTGACCTCATGTTAAATATTCTGCAAGAGTTACAATCGTTTTGGGCTTCTTAACAACTTGCCTCTTTTGTTATTTTATCAAAGGGTTTAGGGTGCTTTTTTTAAGTGACCATGTATGGTCATGTTACACTGTTAAGCATTAATATGGATCGGCAAAGAATTTGTTGAAACAAAGAGCTATTTTAGAGCTGATTTGGAAGAAAGCCTACCAGTGAGGAGAAAATAGCTTTGCCCTGTTTGTGTAATTAGAAATGAAGATTATACCAAAAAGCTCTTTTGGTAAATGAAAAATATAGACTTCAAATTTTTCTGTTAGGCGCTTGAATGATATAGAAAAACAAAAGATCCACACTGCCTTGCATTCTGAGTGAATGGGCAAGAAAAGACACTAGGTTTGAAAAAGAAGATCAAGTTTAATAGAGGTGGTTAGGCAGTTTCTTATATAGAAAGATCATTCCCAGAAACTGAGAGGTGGCAGCGATACACCTCAAATAGTCGAAACCTTAACACAGAGCACTTCCCTTTGTGCAGCGCCCCAACCCCTTGCATCCATATTAAGCTGACTAGCAACAACCACAATTATCCTGACCATAGGATGGTGCGATGCCATTCTGAAGGATGAAAAATTGCCCTGCATCCCCCTGCCATTCTGCCTTGCTGCAATTTTTTAAAAAAACAGCTGGATTGGTTGGGAAAAGAATCCAGTGTGAGGGCCCTGTGGTTTAATAGCACTTTCGCAACCGAGGGGAGGGGGGGAAACATGGAGCTTTTAGGCAGGCAACGGTGGGAATGTCCATCCATGAAAAATGGACTATCCTCAGCCTTGTAGAAATTTAGCTTCTGTTTCATAGTTTGAATTTTTGGGGATCCAAACTAGGAGCAAATGGGCTTTGCTGCCCATTGGGGATGCTCCTGGAAAAATTCCAGTATAGCATCACTGTAGGGGCAGTGCCCCAAGCTACAAGTCATCAAAGAGCTCTCTTCTGTATGCAGAAAAGTTAGAAACAATCAAAAGAATTAGATGATAATTAGAAAAGCTGAATCCTGAGTGTGCCATACACAGTCTGTGTCTCCTGGATGGTGGAGTAGGAGTAACAATATGTTGGTTTGCAATGTAGTCTCTAGATTAGAGATCCTAGTTTGCATAGATAGTGGGAGTATGCTGAGGCTAAATATTGGTTTTGGTTGAATAGACAGTATACTGGCCAAATTAATTGGTTTTGTTCTTGCTGTCAGCAAGGAATGCTGTGTTTGCCACAGGTACAGCTAATGCTAGTTAATGCTGGTCTGCACTTTCTCTATTTTATTAAAAAGTGTTATGTGATTTGACTGACCAAAATCAAGAAAATGGGGTGGAGTTCAATGTTTGTGGTGGTGATTTGTGAGGGTCTCTCTCATGATGCCTATCGTAGATAGAAGATGCCAGCTTGGAATATTAGAGGAGTAAAGGGTAAAAAATAGGGAAAAGTAAAAAGAAAATGTGAAGAAAAAAAGAGAAAAAAATAAAAAAGAAAGATATATAAAGAAATGACTTCCCCTTTCATCAAGACAAGTACAAACAATTTCAGTAACTTATCACCTTCTCTAACATTTCAACAAAAGATAACTTCTTCCCATATCTCAAATCTTATCTACAAACAAATTATAAAGCCTCATCATTCAAGCCTAATCAGCAAAAGTCCATTAAGAGTTAAGAAAGAACATACATATTTTAACCTTAATCAAATGAATCAGTTTCATACTCTTTCCTTTATTTTTCACACAGTACTTATCGTTTTCTCTGAAAATACAAAAAAAATCTTCGTCCCATACCTTATCATTTATCTATACACATATCTTTAAAGTCTGGTCATTTGAAGCTAGTCAAGAAAAATCCATTAAGAACTACCAGAAATAACAACATATTAAGAATCTTGATTCATCCCTTCAAATAATGTCCCACAAGTTGATTTCTTACCCTCTCAGAAACTCCTTCAGAAGTTTAACACGTACCCGAAATAACAACATCTATATTTTAACCTTAATCAAATAAGCCAACTTTGTAATCCTTTCCTTTCCTTTTAATATCATAGCTTATCACTTTCTCTGAAAATACAACAAAAAAATCTCTTCTTCCCATATCTTATCTATAAACAAATCTTAAAATCCTTGTCATTCAATCCTGGTCAAGAAAAACCCATTAAGAGCTACTAGAAAGAACATCATATATATTTTAACCTTGATCAAATATAAATTTATTCTTTCTTTTTGCTTTTAGAAATCTTGATGTTTATTCCCTTTAAATAGTGTCCCAAAAGCTGATTTCATTTTCTCTTTGTCTTTTCTCAGGAACTCCTTCATGAGTATAACACATCTCCTTTGTAAGTCCAATATAAGAAAGTTGTTCTGATTTATTATTTGTGTGTCCCTTTTGGTTATTAAGACATCAACTGGTTTCATTTGTAAATCCAGTGTAACATCTTTTTCCATATCTTCCATTTCTTGCAACTTGTCATTTTTAAATCCAAATCCAAACAGCCTGATTCTCAGTTGTATCCTCTTCTTTCTTCTTTTTTAAATCCATTTATATGATAGCAGACAGTCTAAAAAGAAACTTCTGAGTGCATTGTTCCCAAATATCCTTGAATTCTTCCAAAGTTAAAATACTTTTCTCCATTCTGTATTAATGGGTCTCTTCTCCTTTAATTATAATTTTTAGTTCTTTCTGGTTGCCTCTAATATCCAAACTTCAAAGTCTTCTCTTATCATGTTCTTTAATTGACATTTTCCCACAGGAAGATTTCTTACACTTAGATTCAAAATCTTCTTATATTTTAACAGGATTTTAAACAACCCACAGGAAGGATTCTTATAATTAATTTCAAAATCTTATTTCCAATCCATCTGGCCCCTTAGTCTGTTTATAACTTTCCAAAATCAACGTTCTAATCACCTTTTTGCTGTTTATTTCAGAACTTTTTTTTTTAAGTTCTTAAACTTACATGAAATTTCTTTCACTGAAGATTGAAGGAGAAATACCCAGTGTGATGAAACTTGTCGTTCTGAAGGTTCTTAATATCCAAAAAGCAGTTAACAAACAATTTCCAGAAGTGATTAAGAAAGGAAGTGGGCGAACCCAGTGTCCATTTGAAGATTCTGAACTGTGGCTTGGGCAAAGTTGACTTTCCCTCAGCTCCCAAAGATCTAAAACCTGTCAGAGACTGCTGTTTTATGGTCTCCTCATGGGAAGCCTCTGTATGGAGTGCTTGTGGGAGATCCCAGGTTCTCCCCTTTATCCAGAGAGGAATTTCGAGGCACCAATCCATTTACCGGCCCCTCGTTCCATTGCAGTGGTCAGCTCCGCTGAAAGTAGAGCTGTCTTCAGTCTGCTATTACTTCCCCAGAAGTCATACATTTGTTCTATTCATTTTGTATAAATCTGGCAAAAGACGTTCTGCAAAATTTAAAAGCATATCAGGAATTTAAATTTGACCACGTATCCTTAAGCTAAGGAACCCACTGTGTCTTGGAAGCATGAAATTAATGTTATGTCAAGCCACTAACAATCACTCACAACCAAGAAAGCTAGATTCTCATGGAGTCTCATCAGTTAGATTTATTGAAAAGAAATGGGGTTAGATTACAGAATCTTAGGAAATGGATATGCATACTTTAGCAACTCATTATCGATAAGTACATTGAAGTGGGGCCTCTTTGATCCCTCTGATCATCTTTTTAACTACCTCTTGATGCAAGGGAGATGTTGCAGTCTCCTCATTTGATAAAGAAGGAATGTATAGTTGTTTATAGAGTGAGTATGAATGTTTATAGAGTGAGCATAGAGTTTATAGACCCCTCACTTCATCATGCTTGCCATCTTTTATTTTTATTATGTTTTATTGATTTTATTACTATTTCTTCATTTGTTTTTAATATAACCTTATTAAGATTTTAATAAGGAAAGATAAAAAGTAACAGAAACTAATATTTAGAATAAAGACAAGAAAGAAAAAAGGAAGAAAAAAGAGAAAGCCAAAAATGCAGGAAAAAAAATAAAAGAAAAAAACATAAAGAAGTAGCATCCAATTTTCTTTACAGCAGTTATAAGTATAAATTTACCTCTTACTCTATGGTTACAGCATGACTTTCATTTTTTTCTATAATCTGTTTTTTTCTAATCATCAAAATCATATATCTGTACATTTTTTTCTGTTTCACACAAAAAGTCTATAAGAGGTTTCCAGTCAGCAATAAACCTAGATAATGTCTTTTCTCTGATCAAAGATGTCAGTTTTGCCATTTCAGCAAGTTCCATCATCTTCACCATCCATTCCTTGATTGTAGGTAATGCTAAATCTTTCCACCTTTGTGCATATAATAACCTTGCTGCAGTTATCATATATAAAAACGAAGTTCCATGACTTTTTTCCAACTGTTTAATTAATCAGTCCCAGTGATTTCTTCATTGTGTGAGCCACCCAGAGTCACTGAGAGTTGGGCAGCATAGAAGTTTAATTAATTAATCAATTAAGTAGCAACAATGGTGCATTGGAATATCTGCAAGAAATAACATTTGCCTGCAAGCAGAAACTGGTGGGACCACAAAACAGACAAAGTAGTAGAAAATGGAGAAGCTAAAGTGCCCTGGGGCTTTAGAATTCAAACAAGCACCTGCCACACAACACCCCAGACCTAACAACTGTTGATAAGAAAGACAAAAAGTCTGGATAGTGGACATGGCAATACCTGGAGACAGCAGAATACAAGAGAAAGAATTGGAGAAAATCACAAAATACAAAGACCTGAAAATAGAAGTAGAATGACTGTGGCAAAAGAAAGCAAAGATAGTACCAACAGTAATAGGTGCCTTGGGTGCAATCCCAAAACATCTGGAGTACCATTTGAAGACTATCAGCATTGACAGAATCACCATCAGCCAATTGCAAAAGGCAGCTTTACTTGGAACAGCTTACATCCTGCGACGATACCTTTAACACCATCAAACAACAACATCTGCCTATCCCAGGTCCTTGGGAAGGACTCGATAGATGGATAACAATGCCAAATCCAGTCCAAACATCTGGCTGGCTGTGCGACCAACAATAATAATGTTTCCATCTCTGCAATATTTTGCAAACTGCCATTCCTGTTCCCAGACTCAGAAAATGTCATTACACATTGGGCTGAATTTGACTTCTGTCCTTTCCTTTCACCATTCTCTTTCAAAATGGTGAGAAATTATTTTGATTTTTTTTTCCCCCAAAAATTGTCAAGAGTGGGTGCAGAGTTCTGGCATTCACTTTACTTAGGAGATGGCTGAAAAAGTATGTGAGTGTTTGGTGTTTGGTTATAGAATCTTGTCTCCTGCAGGCTGCAGACTCTTTGGCTTCCCATAATTCAATAAAATCCCAAGACAAAGCATTCCCCAGTGGGGTGTGGGGATGCTTTTTCAGATCAGGAAGTCATGATAGCCAGGGAGGCTTCAGAGTGATGGAGAGATGAGTAATCAAATACTAACTTGCAACAAAGAAGTAAAAAATACCGCTAAAAGAAATTCTACAGAAATCCAAACACACTTGGGAACGAGGTAGAAAAACAGATGCATTTTTCACAGGGGAAAGAAACTTTCAGGAAATTAGAAAACAGATTTTTGATGTGGTATTAATTAAAATGAAAGTGGATCATCCCAAATAACTTTCCCCCCAGGAGATATAATTTTATTATATTCTTTTAAAAAGAACAACAGCAATGCCTCTTAAACACCCTTCTATACTTTTCATTTAATAATTTGGCAGAAGGAAAAGTCCCCAATGAACACTGGCCTGTGTCTTTCTCTTTAACCAGCTGAGTGATCAGAGCTTTTAATATAGCTGTTCCAATTATTGTAAAAGTCATCTAGTACCTTATAACCACAAATATTGACAGTTTATTGCACAACACATCCATGACATTTGAAGGTCACATCATACATAATACATACACTTTTATAAAAATGTCTGGAACAAAGAGATACATGATCAGCAATTACCTCTTACTAGCAGTTTGGCTTTAAAAAAAGAGAAAGAAATATACACACTGGACCAAAAGCAGGAAATCTTATTAATTAAAACAAAACAAAACTTTGATATAATAACAAAGAACTCTTAATAAATAGTGTTTTCTTTTTAGTTTAATAAGATACATATAAAAAAGGAATATGTTGTTGGACTGAAACGATCACAACCTTTCACCAGGCTGGGAATTGGGGTTCATCCATATCTAGAGGGCCACAATTTGCCCATTTTTATCTAGCTGACCACTGACTGCCTGAATTCTGCATGGAAGGAAGATCCTCAAGAAAGCCTTAACTTAAGCCACCATTCCCAACCTGTTGTAAAAATCACGCTAATTAAGGATTATGGAAGGTGAACTCAAATGCATCTGGCCAGCACCAAACTGGAGAAAGCGGATTGTGATTCACAGAAGCTTATGCAACAATCAATTGGTTAGTCCTAAAATTCCCCCAAGACAAGTTTGTTGGGTTTGCTGCACAAGTCTAACACGGCCATCTCTTTCAAAACTTTCTAAGTTTGAGACTTCATGAGAGAAAGGGTACAGTAGGCACAAAAACCTAAGAGGTCTCACTTAGTTCACAATATCAAGGATATTTTAGTTGATAGTCAGTAGCTGAAATGTGATAAAGGGTAGGCTTCCAACATTGTTTCTTGCAAGGAACTCCACAAGATAGGAATAGTTTCCAACAGCTTTTATACAGGGGTGAAACAATTAAAATTAGCCTTCAGGTTCTCAAATCTGATAGTAACATAACCTAAACAGATATGAAAAACTGACATCAGCAAAATACAAGGGCATGATTCACTGCTTCCACTTTCCTATGCTCACAAATGATTCTAACAAATTTGTTCTTTTTCTCTCTCTCTGCCTCCCTCTCTCTCACACACACACCCGCCACACACACACGTACTTTATCGCTGCACATAGGTAAAACATAAAAAAAAAAAATCAGATTACAAAATGAAGGAATCTTGCTTTGAATCCTGAAGAGATAGCTTTACCTTCTTGCCTAATGAAAAAGATAAGTAGAAAATCAAATTGACAGGTTTGTAGAGAATCCCAATATTGCTCTCCAGGATCTCTGCAAAATTTCTTAGCTTTCACTCCAAAATCATCTGACTGGTACATAGAAAAAACAGGTACAATAATGTTATTTTAAAAGCAATACCAAGAATTTTCTAGAAGTCAACTTATAACTCAAGATCTTGAGAAGCCTACAACTATCATCAATTCCAAATCAGATTTGCTTTCTTTAATAGTATCTGAGCACTTGTCACCTTTTTGCCTTTTTGTCCATCTATAGCAATTAAGTAAAAAAGGGAGTTCCGCCTGAAACAGTACTTTGACACTTACATAAGATAGTCACACAGTGTCCTGACCACTAACAAGTGAACTTCGAGCATCTAATTAACACCCTCTGCCCAGAGACATGGAAGAATAAGATTTTTAAAAGGTTGCAAGGCTGTTGTACCTCGCCCCAAGTTCTTTAGGAGAAAAGCTTTATCTGTTCCTGTGAAACCCCATGCTTGTACCCTTCTCCAAATCCTAGATTTACTTGGGACAGCTTTGATCAACAAGTTGAATATGAAGAGGCAGTTTGATTATTGCTAGATAAGACTAGTTCTTCCCATACTTCATCCAGATTGTTTATTTCATTTGGAGAAAAATCCAGAGGGGGTATCTCCTCTCTCTCAGGGCAGAAGCTGTCCAAACGGATCATCTTTTGTATTCAGAAGTGTTATTTGAAAGCAGGTGTTTCGGAGCCAGATGGCTTTAAAACCCATACCACAAGGGTTATAGCGGCTTCTGCAGCTTATCTCTGGCATATTCATATCAGATTTGCAGAGTCTGACAAACACTTTTTTCAAAAAAGCATTGTTTTCTTGATGCACAGCTAGATCAGATACCCAATTTGGAAGAATTATCTTACAGAAGTCCATCTTTAATTAAAGTCCTTGGTGTCCTACTATTAGTGTTTGCTGCTGATTAATCACTCAGAGTAAAAGGAGGGAAGGGGAAGGAAATTGTCCATTCATATCAGCTGTCGCAATCATGTCCAACGTGGGTACAAAAGCCTTTGCGGGCCAAAGGCTAATTTATGGTATGCTATACTGCAAGAAGTAGGAGGCACCAAGACAGAGAAGTGGACAGAGGCAGAAACAAAAAGCCAAATTTAATTTTCTTTCTTTTAAATTGAATAAATTACATTAAGGAAATACAATGAATAGGATTACTAACCATATATTTTTTTTAAAAAAATCCCATTAAATTTCTTAAAACTTACAATATGGTAGAACTTTGGGAAACTTTCTGGGAGCTGGACATTCACAGTCACATGTGGACTTTGGTTCTCAGTTAGATTTCAATCCCAAATATTTGCACTTCCTATCCATTGTTCAAAGAATATAGTCTCCTCCAAATTTTTTTAAGAACTGTATTTTGGTCATTTCTGTTCTCTCTAAACTATGATTAATCCTGTGGATTTTTTAAAAGTGAAATTAAATAGTTGAAAATGACTGAAAAAGTCTTCTTGAAAGAAGCGAAAGTGAAAGCAAAAAAAAAAAAAACTTCTCCAGAAACAGAAGTTGGGGGGGGCTCTTGGGACAAAAAGGAAAGGGTTTTTTTTGTTGTTGTTTGCTTGCTTGCTTTATTGGTGATTGTCCTCTAAGAAAGCAACTAAATACAATCTAATTCTGAATTTGAGTTATTCAGCTCATGGTTTCTCTTTATGTTTCACACTATTCCTGGCAAAGTTTTTCTCCTATCCTTAATTATGGAATACACATGGTAGAGACTGGCAATATGTGTGTAGAGGTGAGATGCAAATCCGATGTCTTGTCAAAATATTTAATGCATAACCTTCAGTTTTTTAATATATATTTATGAATATACTTATACATATATTAATGGTATTTATTTCAGTAACACTATCCAATCATAATTAAGTACTACATGCCTTCCAGATGTACCAAATAACATTTAACTCAATAATATTTATAAACATTTCTAGTAAAAGCAAAAATCTTCCAGATTACTAGCCATTTCCCAATGGTTCAGAAGTGCTTTGAAGTTGACAAATGGTCATCTTCTCTGCCGTTATCTCAGATGAGCCAACTAGAGCATTCTCCCCAACTGACCAACTGTAGAACATAAAATACAAAATGCAAACATGCTGAAATTTGGATTCCTGCCCTGAGAAGGATGTTGGTTTCAGTATCCTACACAGTTCCTTACAACTTCTAGGATCTTACGAACTGACAATTACATCAAAAATCCTGAAACATTAGAAATTCCCCAGCCTATATGTAAGAGCAGGGGACGGGGGCATTGTGTCCAATATTCCTGGAGAAGGGCTGATTTTTTTCCAACAGTTCAGGGAGAGTCTGAAAAAGGAAATGAATAGAACATTTATCAGAAAATTGTTTTCAGATAAATTTTGCTCTAGCTTTAGTATGGCAGCAGAACTGATGTTTGACTTGATGCCACTCCATCAGAGCAACTCCACTGGAATTAATGAGAGTGAGAGTGAGCGTTGGATAGAGGTCTCAGGTCTACAGTGAGAGCTGGATAGAGGTCATCCCTGAGAAACTAAGCAACATAATTTGACTAGAATGTGAATTTTGCCAGGCTTTGGCCCATAACTATTGGAAGTAACAAATTAATTAAACTTAACACTGGTGAAACAATTTGGGTAATTTGGGCTGACGGGTGTTAACGTAAGGTCATCTGCAAGTGGCCTCAGTAACACTAGAATTTAGATTTCTAAGAGCAACTATACATTTTTATGAGCAGCAAATGAAAACGTAAGAAGTGTTATTTTCAAAGAACTACATAGATGGCTTTGCAGACATAATCATTTCCTCCTGCATTTATAAGAGTGTATATGAAAATTAATAATGTATGCTGATGTTTGTAATTCTCCACAATCATATATACTTCTGCTAGCCCAGTAAGTTAATAGTAACTTTTACCAGTACAACCATCATAAACCATCCATCATAACCCAATATATATTGAGTGAAGAATATATGAATGATGGCATCCTCTTGGTGAACTGAGTATGGCATGGATCCTGTATTTCTCTTTCTGTGGACATTTGGCCAACCTGATGCCCTCTTGGTTATTGGATTTCAGCTCCTATTTTCTCCCATTAAGCACAGCCATACTGGATTAAACTGGCAGAAAAACTGTGAAAACTGTTAATTCATAGAATTCTAGAACTTGGAATGGGTTTCTTCTTAAAAGTCCCCAGAGATGGAGAACCCACATCACCCACAGTTAGTCAGTTCCACCATTATATAGGACTTACTGTTGGGAAGTTTCTCCTTGTATTTAAATGAAAACTAGGCAGCTCCTAGTTTTTGTGCCAATGGAAAATAGTTCCTGGCCATCTTCTCTATGGTATCCTTTTATGTAGCTGAACCCTGATATCATGTATTCCCCCAGTCTTTTTTCTCCAGACTGAACTTCCCAAATTCCTTCAGCCTGTCCTGAATAATACATGTCCTCAAATTCCTATATGCATAACATTTATTACAGTCATATCAGAACACTCTATTTCAGAATCATAATGTGTAATGGTGGCTTAGAAAGGAACAGTGCCTATGATAAATTCCAAATAGAACCATCTGGCTAAAGTCTTGAAAGCAGAGTTGTTCAAGTCCAAAATTATGTTCTCATGGCATTTGAGTTTTAGTAGCATACATTCACCTTTTCTTTATAGAGAAAAACAAGGCAACCTTTGCCATAATCTAAGTTACAAAATAAACCAGGACATGGCAGAATTCACTAGTATGAATTTCCCAGAAAGCAGAGGCAGCCAGGGAGACTGAAGTGCAATGGAGAAATGTTTAATGCAACACACTACCCTTGATCATAGCCATAGTGTACTACAAGTTGTGTTTGTGATGTCCCTTTTACATGGCATGCTGCAAGAACACCACCTCTTTTAATCCATTTTCATACCAGCTCGGAAGACAACTCTCCTACTTTCAGATATTTCCAGATATTTCTAGAAGAGTTGCCAAATTGCCTGCAATTACTAGCACTATTCAATGCTCAACTGTATAGCAATTTTGGGAACCCCAATACCTTTTAGGTATTCAGCTGTTTTTATTGTTTTCTGGTATATTTGCTTTTGTCCATAAATTCAAACCAAAACAAACCAAAACAAATTACACAACACTACGCTATATTACACTATACTACACAAACTAAACTAAATTTTGACAAAGACTGCCACCACTCTCTACCACCACAGAACAAGGTAAGCACTAAAACACAAGCCCATGAAACATACCTGAGAACCAAGGAGAAGAACAGAAGTCTCTTTCACAAGGGGGAAAAAGGAAAAAAAACTGGAAAAAGGAAATTTAAGGAATATTTTGGTACAGTCTTAGCTAATACACAGGCATAGGATTGAATTGCTCGTATAACGAAACAGATTTTTTACATAAGACAACTCTCTTTAGGGAAGATACTTCTTTCATGTCTGTTTTCTTTTGTAATTTAAATTATTCAAGAATGCAATGAAACAGTAAAAAGGTAAAACATACATTTTGACTATAGATGTTAGAATAAATCAAAGCATCTATTAACTTGATTCATTGAAATAATTAAGATTTACTCAAGTGTAACTATATAGGATTCCATCTAAGTGGAAAACAAATATTTATCTATCTCCCCTCTTCCTTTCTTTTTCCTTGTTGACTCCTGTCCTGCTTTAGATATAAAGCCCAGCTTTTAAAGAAGTTTGTCTCCCTAAATTGTCATATACTGTACATCAACTCCAGTTTCATTAACTTGAATTTGCTTTCTTCAAGTCAACCAATATTTCAAATATCCAACTCAATATGTTTAACCACTGAC